>NC_059075.1:98604972-98913561 GCF_020497125.1 Mauremys mutica | reverse complement strand
ACTGTCACTCCCTACCTGCAGGAACAGCAAACTTGGAGAGGAGCCTTTTATTAACCAAAAGAAGCCTGTAAAAATACAAGGAAATTTGACTGATCATGATGCACGGACCTTAAAGAATCATTCACAGTGCCACCTTCATTTGTTTATTGGCTCCAGTACAGAGTCTGAGCTGCTCAAAACAATTACAAAGAAACTAAGCTTATTGATTTTGATTCAATAATTTGTCGCTTTTCACCATCTGCCAAGCATCATTTCTTTTCTTAAATGGCCATGATACAGGATGTTATTGATCCAGCTCATTCAGTCTTGATGTACATTTACATTATTACTCCATTTTTGAATGATAAGTCATACTGGATGTAGCAGCAACATCAAATTTATATTTTTACATATGCTTATATGAATCTTATGTGGTATAAAGACCGATGCTCCCCTCATTAAGACATCAGATATTAAAAGAGATTAAATATTCAAAAATCTTAAAGGCTGTTAACCTTTGACTAAATATAATGCAACAAATTAAATAATAACATGGAGTGATTTGCTGGTGGCGTGCAGCAGCAGCAAATGACACTCCCAATGCTGGCCGAGCTGTGGATTACACACAGGTATCAAGTATGAATATGACAATTACTTCCAAAATGCAGATAATGTATTCCATGGGGGACTGGCAGTTAAGAATGAAGTACTTATTCTCAATTCAGCTTCAGGCAAGAATGATAGTCGGGGTATGTCTACACTATGGGATTATTCCAATTTTACATAAACTGGTTTTGTAAAACAGATGGTATAAAGTCAAGTGCACGCAGGCACACTAAGCACATTAATTCGGCGGTATGCGTCCATGTACCAAGGCTAGCGTCGATTTGCGGAGCATTGCACTGTGGGTAGCTATCCCATAGCTATCCCATAGTTCCCGCAGTCTCCCCCACCCATTGGAATTCTGGGTTGAGATCCCAATGCAAAAACAGTGTCGCGGGTGATTCTGGGTAAATGTCGTCACTCAATCCTTCCTCCGTGAAAGCAACGGCAGACAATCATTTCGCACCCTTTTTCCCTGGATTGGGAGTTCAGCCAAGAATGCAAATACTTTTCGGAGACTGCGGGGACTGTGGGATAGCTGGAGTCCTCAGTACCCCCTCCCTCCCTCCATGAGCGTCCATTTGATTCTTTGGCTTTCCATTACGCTTGTCACACAGCACTGTGCTGTGGCCTCTGTCTATCATAGCCTGGAGATTTTTTCAAATGCTTTGTCATTTCGTCTTCTGTAACAGAGCTCTGATAGAACAGATTTGTCTCCCCATACAGCGATCAGATCCAGTATCTCCCGTACGGTCCATGCTGGAGCTCTTTTTGGATTTGGGACTGCATCGCCACACGTGCTGATCAGAGCTCCACGCTTTGCAAACAGGAAATGAAACTCAAAGGTTCGCAGGGCTTTTCCTGTCTACCTGGCCCGTGCATCCGAGTTCAGATTGCTTTCCAGAGCGGTCAATGGTGCACTGTGGGATACCGCCTGGAGGCCAATACCGTCGATTTGCGGCCACACTAACCCTAAACCGACATGGCAATACCGATTTCAGCGCTACTCCTCTCGTCGGGGAGGAGTATAGAAATCGGTTTAAAGAGCCCTTTATATCGATATAAAGGGCCTCGTCGTGTGGACGGGTGCAGGGTTAAATCGGTTTAACGCTGCTAAATTCGGTTTAAACGTGTAGTGTAGACCAGGCCTGGGAGTCTTGATTCAACCCACAATAGAATTCACAGAATATACAAAAAGACTTAAGAAATCTTTCCCATAAAGGGAGAATAATTGCAACCCCATAAGATTATTATAAGTAATAAACCTACAAACTGCTCCTGCCCTATAATCCACACACCAAGTATAGTTACAGTTGGCTTGCAAGACAGATACTGGAATATTGCATCCATTCCTGGTGTCCACATTTTTAAAAGGATGTTGAAAAACGTGGAAGGGATGCAAAAGTGATTCAAGGCCTGGAGAAAACACTTTACAGTGAAAGATTTAAGGACTTTTACTCTGTTTAGTTTATGTGACACTGACAGATCAGCTAAATGATGTATGAATGACTCCATAACAATTTAACAAGAAGCAGTGCAATTGCAATCAAGACAATCCACTTATGTCTGAGTATCAAAGAAATATTGATTAGGCTAGCAATCCCCAACTCATTCACTTTGTATTGATAAGAATCAAATAGTTGCTAAATGTATTTGTCTGTGTTTACCTTAATCTTGTTAGAAGTTTAACAATGTAACCCAATTAGCTTTTAGATGCTAAAGCCTTTTACTGTCTTAATTGCCTTATATTATGTATGCCACTGTCAGGGCCGGCTCTAGGCACTAACGTTCCAAGCATGTGCTTGGGGCGGCGCAAGGGGCGGCACTCCAGATGTATTTATTTATTTATTTATTTTGCTGGGGTGGCAAAAAACCTGGATCCGGCTCTGGCCACTGTGTTCAGTTAGTCTTAAAATCAAAGATGTGAGATACTGCAGGAAACTAATTATCTAGGCTGTCTTCAGCTTAACTATCTCTGTTATAAAGGCCAGGCTAATTGCCTTATGTAAATGAGTGTGACTAGTTTACCTGAATGAATAGGAAATAGAAGATTAACTTCAAAGCAAAGGTCCACAAACTATTTGCATTGCCTGTTCTTCCTAGGAGGAAAGCCCTGCTGTGACAATTATTTTGAGGAGGCTTGTCAGCCTGTTAGAGAGCTATAAATACTGGACCTGGGTCATGATCCTGTCATCTCTCATCTGCTGAACTTTGAACAGGGAAAGTTTAAACTGTGGGATTGAGATCTTCCAAGTATTATTTGGAATACCCTGGAAAAAGCATGGAAAGACTAACAGACTTTACATCTAAGCTGCCTTTGGATTCTGACCTGTTGGGATAATTCCAAAGAGACTTGTACAAGCCAGAAGATAACACATTACTGCTATGATCCTGATTTATGAACAATGAAAATCACTCGTCTGTACAACATTCCTTAACCATTCAATAACTCTTTTCTTAATAAATCTCTAGTGAGTTTACTAAGGATTGTATGACTGTGATATTAGGGTAAGATCTGAAAAATATATTGACCTGAAGGTAAGTCAAGTTTAACATGTTAGTTAAAATGATTCCTCAGGGTTGTGTTTTAACCCAATCTAGCATTATAGTCAGGAGAAGCTCTTACTGATACACAGCCAAGCTCACACCTGCTTCTGAAAGGCTAGCAAGATCCTTTGCTTATTTCTTTAGCAATGTTATTGTGAAAGCTATAAAAACAGGAAACAGCATCCAAGGCTTGGCAGTAGCTGAAGTAAGAAATGCAACTGTTAAACAAGGATTCTTGGAACAAAAACAAGATTCAGCCAAAGTTGCAGCTGCCAGATCTGTAAATGAACAGCCATTACAGAGATGGAGAACTCTGGTTCCAAATTATGACTCGTTTCCTTCCTTCCTTCAAACCTTTCTCCTCAAACAGAACCACATCTATTTTTCATTCAACAGTTTTTTCTTCCTCCTCTCTCAGTCACACTGGACATGCTAAAAAAAACTTAATTCTTTCCATTTTTACCCTAGAACGCTCACATTCAATGCTTGCAGTTACTCCTCCTCTTGGGAAATCATTAAGTCTAATAAACATTGAACAATAAATCAGATCAATTAGGTTAAATACCAAGACTGGGATTTAGGCCTCTTTGAAAAACTCCAGCCTCAGTCTTCAGAAGAAAAGCAACATATTATTTATATTCAAATATTTTCTTAAGGACCACAGGTGCCCATTTTATTATAACAGCCTTGGTTTTATTACTGACTATTAAGGTCTCATCCACTATGTTGGTAGGTCTCCTGTCATTTAGGCAGGGTTCTTAACTCAGTTTGTGTGTCATCAGGCAATATATGAGTCTCATATTTGTAACTTAATACACCTGGGGATTTTTGCATGCTACTGACTGTAATAGTAATCCTGTGCTCCACTGTCACTTAACCCTGACCAAACAGCCCAAAGTTAAAAGGTAGTCCTTATGTGTGCAGCAAACAAGGGTACTAATTTGGGATATGGATACCTGCCAACTAGGAAACTGACTAAATATTGGTCTATATTTCTGAGGTCATAGTTAAGGTTTTCAGCTATAGTGTGATCCAAAGAAATCACTTCAAACTCAACAGCTAATCAATGCATTTCTTTTAGGAATGTGACAGGAACAGCAGCTAATGTGGCATGTAGGCAGTTAGGTTTGGGGAAAGGTTCTTCCTTTTCCCACTACATCCTTGTTTAAGGTTGTGTCAGCTAAGCAACCCTAAGCTGTTTGTAACAGATTTTTTTCCCCTCCTCTATGGCAAGACATATATTGCACATCTTTAAAAAAAATCATCACTTATATGTCCATTGATTTCGATGCACAATAAATATATTCCTGTTGCAGTCTCTTCCTGTCCACCTGCCTAACAAGCAGGAAAATAGCAACCCCCATAGAACAAACACAATGGAGGTGCAGGATATGTAGTACAACTTCACTGGGTGAAAATATCTGGACTAGCTGTTGCCATAGGTATGGAGCCAGTCCTTCCAAACCCTCTGAGATTAATAAGAATAAATTATTTTTTTAATTAATTATATAACAATTTGCTTTCCATTTCCCAGAGGTAATGATGGTTTCTATACACATCTAAAGTAAGTGTCACGATTCTTTTAAGCATGTACGAAACTCTCCCCATGCCCTCTATTACAGATATTGCAACAGCATGCAATATCTTTGAGGACCATATTGTATTAAGTTTGTGTATCATTGTGGGCTGGGAATTGTATGAAATTCCAGCGGGGAGGGTTATCACCGCTCCTTCAGAGAGGTCCCACCCTATGCAGAGGCTTTAATATACTGGTTCAAACTGGGTTTTCCAAAGACCAACAGACAAAGAAAAGGCCTTTGTTATAAAGCGCTTAGGTTTAACCTGATTCAGGGACTTCTTTCTGATCCGGCAAACAGACAGGCCCTTCTGTATAAGGGGGCACCAACCCTTGGGCAAGGGCTAGAAAAGTTTTGACCTACTGGGGCCACACAGGACTGCTGGTAAGCTTTTTAGTTGGCATATAGGAATTTATGTATTTATTTATTTTTTTAAAAAACAGGTTCTCTCTGTAATGCTTTTACCTTAAGAATAAATCTGCTTGCTTAGAAAGAGCTGCATGGTAACTTGTAACTGTTGGCAGTACACTGTTCATAGTTCCCAAAAGGAAAGCAATGCACAGGTGCTGACTGTTAGACTTACTGGGGATATCACAGTGTAAAGCAGGCAGCTGTGCAGCTTCAAAACCCCAGTCAGAAAGAACAGAGCCATGTCTCCACCCAAGAGAGGTGATGTCTGGGAGATGGAAACCTTAAGCTGGTGCCCTCAAGGGACCAGGGAGAGGGAATATACGTGCAGTTAACACAAACTGTGACATCCTCCGACTACCCATCCCAGATACGCACACACAAAGACTCTACCTACCTAGGAAAAGCCTGAGCAAATAGAAAATCCTTGGAGCATTTCATGTAGGTCAACAAACTCCAGCTTAGTTGGAGCAGTGATGGAAACAAATTCTACAACCAAGAGCCCCAAATGTCAATATCCCATCTCCAGCCCCCAACACATAGAAAAGTTACAGATAAGATTGCTTCAGCAATTGAGTCCCTCCAGCACACTTGCAATGCAGCACAGACAGCCAAAGCAGGTCAATTTCACTTCAGTATTTAAAAAGGGAAGTGGAAGTGCTCTTGACCAAGATAACAGTACTTTTGCCTTAGTCAGTCATGAGGTTACGTAAGGCCCCAAAATAACTGTTTCTCAGGAAACTCACTGAATTACCTGACTTTTTTTTTTTTAAATCATTTAAAACTGTGTTTATTTTTAGAAGATCTTAGAAGAGCTTAGCTGCGAGTCAGACATTCTAGTCCTGTATCTCTCTTAAAGAGGTTTGGTCCAAGCATAGGATTGGGAGCCAGGAACTGCCAAATTCTAATACAATACTAACTCTGACACAGACATCCCTTTGTGGCCTTGGACAAATCACTTAATGTCAGGCTTAGTTATCTTGCTAGTGCAATGAAGTTAACGCATCTCTCTCCCCTCAAAGGGATGTTTGTAAGGATTAGTGTTTGGAAAATGCTTTTAGGGATGAAATACTTAATAGAATTACCCACAGAAATATTAATAATTAAACTTCACTGCTCTTTTTCCCCCTCCCCCATCACCACAAGGAAAGTCTGAGTACGCTTCCCATAAGAACCTATCATCCTCTGGGTAAGAGCCATGACAGTTACCCTCCTAGAGAACTAACAGACCATGAGCTAAACCCCTCCTTCAGCTGTACCAGAGAACAAGGTATACCATAATATCGGGCACAATGGTAGATGCCAGGGACAGTTCCATGGTGCAAAAGAGTGCAGGGGTCACTGTGCCTCTGCAATAATCTAGAGGCAGGCACACTATAGCCACTACATGTCAGTTTGGGGCTGGTTCATGAACTGAATTAGGAAAAAAAGTTCCCTTCAGTGGGAGGTGATGGCCCCTGTGTACACTCTCTCACAAGAAAGCAATATCACTCATTCAGTGTCTGGCTCGCTCCTTATCCAAGGGCTGATGTCCTAACTCTTCCACCTTCGCCAGGATTAGCCCGTGTGTGTAAAGCAGCCATCCACCTATTGAGTTGCAATATGGGAGCCATCCTAAGCCAGCAAACACCACTGAGTTTCTAGGAAAGAAAGTGAAGAATACCATCGCCAACTGAAAATGGAGGGGAAGTTGTAAGTACTATGGCTCAACTGTTCCCATTTCCTATGCAGTTTGGAAGGGAGCAAGAGAAAATCCCAGCAAAAATAACTCACGACATGTGGAGGTTAGGACAGCAGCAGCTCTACAGCAAGGAGCCAAGGGAAACCATCCATGTGAACGCTGCACAGATTGGTTCTTCATTCTAACCCCCAAAGGACCACACCACTCTACAGCATGATCGATACTCAGGCCTGGGCTACAGTACAGAGTTAGGTCAACAAGACATCTTATGTCAACCTACGTATTTACACTAAAATTTCGCTCCCACTGACGTAACTCACCTGTTACACCAACTTAGTAACACCACCTCCACGAGACTCATAGAGTCAACGACAATGTAGTGTCAGTGAGGACACTGTATTGCTTAAATCAACTGTCGCTGACTGTCAGAAGTTATCCCACAATGTCCCACACTGACAGTTCAATTGGTGCAAGCGTTCCTAGTGAGGACATGCACTGCCAACACAAGGAGCAAAGTGAAGACATGCTCAAGCAAAGTAATTACTGTGGTGGCTGTATGCAGACATAAGTTAAGTCAACTTAATTTTGTAATTTAGACATAAGGGAGCTGCATCAAGAACCCTATCCAATTTTAAAATTTGTTGAAGCCATAATGCTACCAAGGCCCAGGCAAACTGAGCCATTTCTACTGGACTGGTTCAAACTCTGCTGAAGGTGCCTTTGAAACCAGTTCAGGCCATCTGCAGCTGGTTTATACTATGGTTCCAAATGGGTTTAAAATTGTTTAGCTGAACTGGTTTTAAATCCATTTCAAATTCTGGGAGAAATTTAACCAGTGTACACCAGGCTTACATGGCACCTCCCCTGCAGTGCTAGGCAGAAGTCCCTATGGTAGTGAACACTGACAATAATTTGCTTTCTATAGCTCCTAACTTCCCACCACCACTCACCTTACAGACAGATGTGAAGACAAAGGATCACATTTTCTAAAACACTTAAAGTGACTTAGGAGCCTACATTCTATTTTCTAAAGTTACTGAGGCACTTATGAATCCAAGACCACAGACTTCCCAGGAGACTTAGCTCTTAAGTCACTCTAGTACTTTCAGACACCCTTTCATTTATATTCCACTTGAGACTATTGTTTAAGTTTGTTACCAGAACTTCACAGGATGGTGCCAAGAGACACTACTGGCTGCAAGAGTTTCTTCAACAGGGAAAATGGGGCTGGATAAATAGTGTCACCGTGGTTCACAAGAGGGTGCTGTGTGGGCCACCCCTGCCACAAACCAGTAGCGTAGCTAGCGGGGTGCAGGGGAAGCAGCTGCTTCCCCTCAGCACATTTTCCAAAAGCGGTGCCTGCCGGGCCGGCACTGGGGGCAGCATGGCCGGAGGAGCCATGGGGAGGGGCGGCAGGCGCGGCCAGAGGAGCGAGGGGGCCAGCTCCTCTGCCATTGCGCCCCACGGTCAGCACGGCCCCAACATCGCCGCAGCCACCTCCTGCGGCGGCTCAGGGCTTGGCGGCCAAGCACTCCCCGCCCCTTGCTAATGCGGTGGGCGGGGGGAGGCGAAAGGGCCCCTGCACCTTTAAGGCCGCCCAGCTGGCGAGCCCCGTGTGGAGCGCACCGAGCGCCGGGAGTGGGGCAAGCTTGTAGATCTGGGCTGCCATTTACCCTGGACAGCAATGGGAGGATCAGGGCCCAGCCTGGCCCGGCCCAGCAGCGCCATGGAGCGAGGCTCAGCCAGCGACTCATAAGCCGGAGCCAGGATCCGCCCGCGGCGCGGGGCCGGGATCGGCTGGGGACAGGCGGCAGCGCAGGATGGAAGGTGAGCGGCGCGGTTCCGGTGCCTTGCACTGGGGGGGTCCAGGTGAGGGGCTCCCCGGGGCCGGGGCCGGGCCCGCAGGGCAGGGGCGCAGGCTGCGCTGTCTGGATGGGGGGCCCTGGCACAGCGCAGGAGCCTGGAGCAGGGGGGAGGAATGGGACCCCGTGGGTGGGGCCAGGCAGCGCAGCCCGGCGGGGGATACCTGCAGAGTGCGCTGGGCAGGAGAGACTCTACCAGGACCGTGGGGAAACAGGGGTATCCGCACCCCCGGGAAGTCCACAGGAGTCCTGAGCCAGGCCCCGGGGTTAATCTGGGGGGGAAAACAGGAGGAGCCAAGGGGGGCATGGCCAGAGGAGGAACCAAGGGAGGGCGCCTTTTTTATGTTTGCTCCCCCTACACTTAGAACCTGGCTACGCCACTGCCACAAACCCCCATAAAATGACAATCACCCAAGAAATAGTCATCTGGGGAAAGCTTTTCCCTGGAAGGAGGAGGAAATAAGCCTGACATGACAGCTTTCCAAGCAAATTCCTCACCTTGAGACCATTTGTGTCAACGTTAGACAGTTTTTCTGTATTTGGTAACATTTCATACTCTAGATAGCTGTAACTTGACTGCAAGCCACAAATCCAGGAAGCTCTTATCACAAGTATCAGAAGGAATACTTTTTGTATACAGTAAAAAATAAGTAACTGCTTCTGACAATGTCACTTCATGTGCATTATTGCTGCCATGTGAACCCTGTGAGTGAGAGAGAACTCAAAGGCACTAATATGAGAAGTCCCTAAGAGCAGTGAAGAGGGACAATACCAACTTGAAAAGCCAGTTCTCCAAACATGTGGCCCCTATGGCCATTACAAATAACTCCCCTCAAGAATGTTGAATGTTTGAAAGTTTAAAAGAGAATAACCTTTGCTTTTAGTTTGTGCATATAACAGCATTGTAGTTGCTTGCTTTTAGGAAAGGCCAGTCCTTAAAAAGATCAGCAAAGGAGCAGAAACACACTTACACAATGTTTCGTTCATTGGTGGAGCAGGGAGGGGAGCAGGGGTAGAGAGAAGAGAGGAGTATGCTATGACATGCTATTTAAAGTAGGCTCTAAAAACTAGACTTTTAAAATATTAATTAAAAAAAAAAAACTCATGAGTCCACTGCAGCACTGAGAAGAGAACCTAGAAACCCTGGCTCCCAGCACCTTGTTATAGAAAAGCATACTCCTTTCTTTACAAAGAAGTTGAACACCCAAGACACAGGGATTTTTAAAAGTGTACTGGGAAAAAAAGTCATTCATTTTCTATAATCGAGATTTTGGAAGACACATAACTTGTAATTTAACCTACAACACAGACATGACAATCAAAAGTTTGGAACAGCTTAATAAATTGTAGCTCCAAATGTGATTAATGGAGTACAGCTGCTTTTCCTTACATCAGCCCTCCCATTCTTTATTCTACACATCAGCTACCACAGCACGTCTGCCTCAGTTCCCAATGAGACAAAAGATCTCTTTGGCACTCAAACACAGAAAGCAACTCGGGCTTCTTGGGGAAAGGAAAATTGGGGGGGAGGGAGAGGAACTGCTAATGGGACCTAGAGCTTTCCACAGGTGCCAGTTCAAATGCAGCTTAAAGTTATCATCTGATGCCTGTTCAGAGTGAGCGGCCTGTGTGAAATCAGTGAGTAGCCTCAGTTCAAATCCTACTAGACAAGCCCCCATAACAGAATCAGCACCTTTGTTAGCAAGGCCAAGGAGACCAAAATACCCTTACGTCTTTAGAATTAATCCCTCATGTAAGGATAGAGGCACACTGTCCGGGCAGTGTGGGAAGCCTGCACTGCTGTTATTCCCAAAAAAAGCAACACTACTTCAATCTCCAAGGAAGTCAAGCCAGCACCTCCCACCAACACATTCATCTTTGCCAAAAGGGATACATATTAGCCCCACCTTACAGATAAAAAACATTTATTTATTCAATGAGTAAATGTAAACAGTGTGCTGCAGCAGTCTATTACAAGAAGAGACCTCAGGTCTGACTCCCAATCCTGTATCTTAATCAAAAGATCATCCTTCATCCACAAAGGAAGAAAATACAAAACAAAAGGAAAATATCAGTAGTTAAGAGGGAAAGCATTAATCAAAGGTAAGCATTACAATGTTTTCCTCTTGTTAAAGAATTAAAACTAAAAGAAAACCTTACTCATACACTTTTAATAAGGTAAAGGCTACAACAGTTGCCTAGTGTGTAAAAGTCATTCCCAACATCATTCAAACAATTGCTGGCAACAGTATTATTTTATTAGCCACCAAAGAGAAGGAAAATGATATTTTAATGCTCTAATATAATGAGCAATTTATCACTTGACCTATATGACACACAGACAAATTCTTCAAGTACTTCAGTTTATCTGAATAATACTTAAAAAGCTCTTAAATGGAAAAGGGAAGTTCTGTGGGGGGGGGGGAGAACCCTAAAACCAGGGACTATTTGAAGATCATCATCTATTCTAAACTTAATGCTGAGAAACAACAAGTATAGGTGTATTGGAAGACTGAAGGAGCCAGGAATAGAGCCTCCAAATGTAAAGGGAAAAAGACAGAGGGGAAACAATATTGCTACATTATTGCTCAAGAGAAACACTTCTGGCTCCAGAAACAGTAGGCTCCAGAAACAGTAGGCCAATTCTGGTGTAGCTCCACTGAAGTCAATAGAGTTTTACTAGGATTAATTTATACCAATATTTTCACATTACCTTGCTAATACATACAGTGTCACACAAGGGAGGATAGCAATTGAGTCATTTCACTTGTTCCAATTCTAGTTATTTTCCTTGATGATTTCATGCATCAATACTATTAAAGCATTTATTATGTATGGTAAGGTGCCCTAATCAGTATCCAGGCCTCGCTGTGCTAGGTGCTGTACAAACACCTGAGTGGGCACAGGTGTAATCACACTCCAATTACAAACAAGATACAAATTAGTGTGGAGAAGGGAGAAGAAAAGGGTTCCAATACATCTGAAAGTTGAGGTGGTTTTTTTCTAACCCAAAATCGATAGTCAGCTATCCCTGACTGCTGCACAACCTAGCCATCCTTGGTTAGCTGATTTCTTGCAGGGGTCACAGCAGAAGTGGGTCTTAGGAGCTCTGGAAGGAGGTCTTACACATCCATTCAGGGAGAGCGTTCCACATATAATGGGGCAACATGGAAGAAACTACAGAAGCGTTAGCGGAGAAAGCCAACAGCAGACGTTCAAGCCTGGCTTGTTTGATGGAGCAAAGGGATAACACAATATGGACCTCCATCCAGAGTCAGCGGGAGTCTTTCAATTGACTTCAGTGATTTGCGGATCAGACCTTATAAGACAAGGGGAAATAAAGTAGAAAGGGGCAGAGTTGCTAAAAGTCATGGAAGGTGAGGACAAGAAGCTTGAATTTGATACAGTGGAAAATGGGCAGCCCAGGTGAAGGATTAAAAGAGGAGGGTGATATGGTCAGAACAATATTTAAATACTATCATGATCAATCCCTGAGATATTCCGTAAGTTTAAATGTTTAACCGACCATAGTAAAGAGCAACTATTGTTTTTTATTGATCTATTGTAAAATCATCAGGATCTTTACTTCACAGCACAAGTTAATTTTAGACATTTGCATTCCTTTAAGCATTTCCCCATTGTACACTGTAATTTTGGAAAAACATTCATTACCTATTTGTCACTATGAGATGGAAGTTATTTCCAAGTACACTCAAGTTCTGTGAGCGAGAGACTATATTGGATTATAAACTGATGATCAGATTTGTGAAACTGCAATTTCACATTATATAGTGGGGAGTCTCTTATTTCCCCAAGTCAGCTTGCACCTAAGCAACACAATAAACTAATTCATTCTTTGTTTTTAACTACATAGTAAACAAGTCCAGAGGACTTTGTTAATAAAACTGAGTTAGGAATTAGAAAAGACGGTTACTCACCTGTAGTAACTGTTGTTCTTCGAGATGTGTTGCTCCTATCCATTCCAGTTAGGTGTGCACGCCGTGCGTGCACGGCATCTCGGAACTTTTTTACCCTAGCAACTCCGGCGGGCTGGCTGGGCGCCCCCTAGAGTGGCGCCGCTATGGCGCTAAATATATACCCCAGCCGGCCCGTCCGCTCCTCAGTTCCTTCTTGCCGGCTACTCCGACAGTGGGGAAGGAGGGCGGGTCTGGAATGGATAGGAGCAACACATCTCGAAGAACAACAGTTACTACAGGTGAGTAACCGTCTTTTCTTCTTCGAGTGATTGCTCCTATGCATTCCAGTTAGGTGATTCCCAAGCCTTACCTAGGCGGTGGGGTCGGAGTGAGACGTGGCGGAGTGTAATACCGCGGAGCCGAAGGCTGCGTCGTCTCGAGACTGTTGCACCAACGCATAGTGGGAGGTGAAGATATGGACCGAAGACCAGGTGGCCGCTCGACAGATGTCCTGGATGGGGACATGGGCCAGGAAGGCGGCCGACGAGGCATGCGCTCTCGTGGAGTGAGCGGTGAGGCGGCATGGCGGCACGCGAGCAAGCTCGTAGCAGGTCCGGATACACGCAGTGACCCAAGAGGAAATCCGCTGGGAGGATATCGGCTCGCCCTTCATGCGGTCAGCAACCGCTACGAACAGCTGGGGCGAACGCCGGAATGGTTTAGTCCGCTCGATGTAGAAAGCGAGCGCCCTGCGGACGTCGAGGGTGTGCAGCTGTTGCTCCCGAGGTGAGGCATGCGGCTTCGGGAAGAACACCGGGAGGAAGATCTCCTGGTTGAGGTGGAAGGCTGACACCACCTTTGGGAGGAAAGCCGGATGAGGTCGAAGCTGCACCTTGTTCCCGTGGAAGACGGTGTATGGCGGACCAACTGTCAGAGCGCGGAGCTCAGACACTCGTCTCGCCGATGTAATGGCGACGAGGAAGGCCGTCTTCCAGGAGAGGTAGAGCAGAGAGCACGTGGCCAAGGGCTCGAAAGGAGGACCCATCAGCCTGGCCAGCACGAGGTTCAAATCCCAGGTCGGGGCAGGACGCCGCAAAGGTGGGTACAAGCGGTCCAGGCCTTTAAGGAAGCGGGAAACCATTTGGTTGGAGAAGATGGACCGACCTTCCACGGATGGACGAAAGGCGGACACTGCTGCCAGGTGAACTCTCAAGGAGGAGACCGCAAGACCTTGCTCCTTAAGGTACCAGAGGTAGTCCAGGATGGTAGGGACAGGGACCACGAACGGATTGAGGCCTCGCTGGTCACACCAGAGCGCGAACCGCTTCCATTTCGCCAGATAGGTGGAGCGAGTGGAAGGCTTTCTACTCTCTAGGAGGACTTGCTGAACTGCCACTGAACAGTCCCTCTCTGCGTGGGTCAACCACTCAGGTACCAAGCTGTAAGATGGAGGGACTGCAGGTTCGGATGGCGGAGTCTGCCGAAGTCCTGAGTAATGAGGTCCGGCCACAACGGGAGGGGGATGGGATCCCGAACTGAGAGCTCGAGCAGCAGGGAGTACCAATGCTGCCTCGGCCAGGCCGGAGCTACGAGAATGATGGTGGCTCTGTCCCTCCGCAGCTTCTGAAGCACTCGGTGAACGAGCGGGAACGGAGGGAAGGCGTAGAGTAGGCGATCCTTCCAAGGATACAGGAAGGCGTCCGACAGGGAGCCCGGCGAGTGACCCCGGAATGAGCAAAACAGGTGACACTTCCTGTTTTCCTTGGACGCGAATAGGTCTACTTGGGGAAACCCCCACCTCTGGAAGATCGTGTGTACGACATCTGGACGGAGGGACCACTCGTGAGAGAGGAACGACCTGCTGAGATGGTCGGCCAGCGTGTTCTGCACTCCCGGAAGAAAGGACGCTTCTAGGTGAATGGAGTGGGTCACGCAGAAGTCCCACAGGAGCATCGCTTCCTTGCAGAGGAGGGAGGAGCGGGCTCCGCCCTGCTTGTTCACGTAGAACATTGCTGTTGTATTGTCCGTGAACACCGTCACACAGCGGCCTTTCAGGTGGGTGCAGAAGGTGCGACAGGCTAGACGGATCGCTCGCAGCTCGCGTACATTGATGTGGAGAGCGAGCTCCTGCGGCGACCACAGACCTTGGGTGTGAAGGTCGCCCAAGTGAGCCCCCCAACCGAGCGCTGAGGCATCCGTGGTCAGCGTGGCGGATGGGCGAGGCGGATGGAACGGGACTCCCGCACAAACGACCTGCGGGTCTAGCCACCAGTTCAGGGAGTCAAGGGTCGGCCTGGAGACTGTGACCACCATATCGATGGGATCGTGATTCGGTCGGTACACCGACGCGAGCCAAGACTGGAACGGGCGGAGGTGGAGCCACGCGTACGCGGTGACATACGTGCAGGATGCCATGTGGCCTAGGAGGCGGAGGCAGGAGCGCACCGTCGTGGTCGGGAAGGAGACGAGGTCCCGGATGATGGAGACCATGGTCTGATGTCGAGATTGTGGCAGGCAAGCTCGGGCTATCACGGAGTCGAGGACCGCTCCAATGAACTCCACCCGCTGTGACGGAACCAAAGTGGACTACTCGGCGTTGATGAGAAGCCCGAGCCGTCGGAAGAGGGACAGGATGTCTGTCAACTGGCCCATCACCAGCTGTTGAGACTGACCGCGAACCAGCCAGTCGTCGAGATACGGGTAGACATGTATCCGACGACGGCGGAGGGCTGTGGCAACCACCGCCATGCATTTGGTGAACACCCGCGGTGCGGTGGAGAGGCCGAACGGCAACACGGCGAACTGGTAGTGGGTGTTGTTGACCACAAACCGGAGGTAACGTCGGTGAGGAGGATAAATCGCGACATGGAAGTAGGCGTCCTTCATGTCGAGGGCGGCAAACCAGTCTCCCGGATCCAGAGAGGGAATGATGGTCCCCAAGGTAACCATGCGAAACTTGGGCTTGAGCAGGAACTTGTTCAGCTCGCGAAGGTCCAGGATAGGACGTAGCCCCCCTTTCGCTTTGGGGATGAGAAAATAGCGGGAGTAGAATCCCCTGCCCCGCCTGTCTTGAGGCACTGCCTCTATGGCACCCACGCTCAACAGAGTCTGGACCTCCTGTAAGAGGAATTGCTCGTGAGAGGGGTCCCTGAAGAGGGACAGGGAGGGTGGGTGGGAAGGCGGGGGTGAAACAAATTGAAGGCGGTATCCCGACTGGACTGTCTGAAATACCCAACTGTCTGTTGTTAACTGGGACCATGCCAAAAAGAAATGGGAAAGGCGGTTGTAAAATAAAGGGGAAGGATCCGGTAGGGAGAATGATGGGCCGTCCTCGAGCGTCCCATCAAAAGGCCTGCTTGGCCCCCTAAGGGGCCTTGGAAGAGGCCTGGCCCTGACTACGCCGATTGCCGGACGGACGACGGTGATTTTGAGCCGGTCGCCGGCTATTGTACGGCCGATAGCGTTGCTGGTAGAAGGGCCGTGAGGGTTGCTGCCGGAAGGACCTGCGTTGTGTCGCCGGCGTGTGCATCCCTAGGGTGCGGATGGCAACGCGACCGTCCTTTAGGGTCTGGATCCGGGAGTCTGTCTTTTCGGAAAAAAGACCCTGCGTGTCGAAGGGCAGGTCCTGCAGTGTATATTGCACCTCTGGTGGCAGGGTGGAGGACTGCAGCCAGGCTATGCGCCGCATCGACACGCCGGAGGCTAAGGTCCGAGCTCCGGAGTCCGCAGCGTCGAGGGCGGCCGTGATGGAGGACCTAGATGATCTCCTTCCCTCCTCTAACATCGCCGTGAACTGGCGGGAGGCTGACGGCAGGAGCTCCGTAAACTTTGCCAGGGACGTTAGGATATCGAACACGTATCTGGCTAGGAGGACCATCTGGTTAGCAATACGCATCTGCATCATAGCCCGTAGGGGGAACTGAGTATTTACGCTCAACCCCGCGGGCCGTGGGAGGGATGGAAGCGGGTGTTTGCCAAAGCGTGGTGGCGTTCTTTTGGATAGTTTTTACAAAGGGCAACGCCACCCGGACGGGAGTGTCCGCACCAACCACGTTGGTAATAGGGTCCTCGTCCTCTTGGACCTCCGCCACTGGGAGATCCATGGCCGTCGCCACTCGGCGAAGCAGGTCCTGGTGGGCCTTAAGGTCTATGGGTGGCGGCTCCTTGGTCGAAGCACCAGCCACCGCCTCGTCCGGGGAGGACGATGAGGACAAGCCCTGCACGACGGCCTCCTCCGCAGGGGCTACTGACTGTGCCTCGGCTGGGTCGTGCTGCATGGAGGACCGGCGGTCCGGCTGAACGGAGGGCTCACGTCGAGGCGAAGGGGCCGCCTGGCTAACCGTTGCCTCGGGGGCCTTGCGCTCAGAGGCCGAGTCTCTCGGGGGAAACGGTACCCCCTGTGCTTCATACTGGGCCCAGGGAACCCAGAAGCCCCACTTTTGTGCCCCTTGAGGATCACCGTGAGAGGTCGGTGGCAAGTGTGCGTTGCTGTCCGCACCGGAGGCCACCGATGCTGGGCGAGATGGCCAAGGAGGTGCTGAGGCGCTGACTGATTGTACCGCCGAAGGCGGTAGTCTGTCCGCAGACGGTGCCGAAAAACAGTGTCTGTCCATTCGGTACCGGGACGGTGACCGAGACCGTCGGCCACCGCGGTGCCAGGAGCTCGACCGGTGCCGGGAGCTCGACCGGGAGCGGGATCTGCGGTGCCGGGAGTGGCTGCGAGAGTCGCGGTGCCGGGAACGGTGCCGGGACTGAGACCTCCGACGGTACCGACGCGACGGCGATCAGGACCTGGATCGGTGCCGGGAGTGCGACCGGTACCGGGATGACGAACGGTACCGGGACTCCGACCGGCGTCGGGATGGCGACCGGTACCGGGACGGCGAACGGTGCCGAGAGTGAGATCGGCGGGATGGCGACCTCCGTCGGGACCGGGAGCATCGTCTGTGCCGGCGGTCCGCAGAGGGTGGCCGGATCATCATTGCCGGTTTGCCTGCAGACGCGACAGCCCGCACCGGCGGTGCCGGGGGCCGGAGGCTCGGTGCCTCTACGAGCTGTATCAGCTCACGCGCCGCGGAGAAAGTCTCCGGCGTCGACGGCAGTCGCGGCTCAACCACGGACGGTGCCGGGGAGCGTGGCGGTGCTGGACTCGACGGCCCTTGTGGCGCCGGAGTCAACGGCCTGGTGCCCGCCTGCTGCACGGCCACTGAAGGAGTGGTAGGTGGGGCCACAGCCTTGGCTGAGTCCTCAGCGCGGGACTTAGCGATAGCCTTCGCCAGCCTGCGTTTCCTAGCAGGCGAAAGGGAGCGGTGCCGGGTCTTCGCAGTCGCCGGCTGAGGCTGCAGTGCCGCGGTGCCGGAACGGCTCGGCGCGGCCGGAGCGCTCTGCACCGATGAGGCTCTCGGTGCCGGCGCGGCCGGTGCCGGGGGCTGTAACGACGCCTCCATGAGGAGCTGCTTAAGTCTATAGTCCCGCTCCTTACGTGTTCTCGGCTTGAAGGCAGAACAGATCTGACACTTGTCTGTCCGATGGCCCTCACCGAGGCAACGAAGACAGGCGTCGTGCGGGTCCCCGATGGGCATAGGCCTCTGGCAGATTGCGCAGGGCTTAAAGCCCGGTGCCTTGGGCATGAGCCCGCACTGGGAGAGGAAAGGGAGGGGAAACCCCCCTAACCTTAACACTAAATCTAACTAACTAACTATAACAACTATCTACACGAACTATGAACTAACTATATACAAAAAACCTTTAGCGAGAACTAGGGTAGTGGAGGACAGAGAGCACTCCACAGTTCCAACTGGCCGTCACGGGCGGTAAGAAGGAACTGAGGAGCGGACGGGCCGGCTGGGGTATATATTTAGCGCCATAGCGGCGCCACTCCAGGGGGCGCCCAGCCAGCCCGCCGGAGTTGCTAGGGTAAAAAAGTTCTGAGATGCCGTGCACGCGCGGCGCGCACACCTAACTGGAATGCATAGGAGCAATCACTCGAAGAAGAATACACATCTTTAGTGTAAAAGAATGTAAAATACACTATTGCCACATAAACTACATAATTTTATGACTAAACTAGTTTGTTTTTTTGGTCCCAGTTTTCAGACTGTTTTTAAAAAACCCATTTATAGCCCTGATTGAAAAATAAAAGGCACTACACACTTCTCATTACATTTCCAAGATGCAGACATGAGACTTAAATCCTATCCATACTGCTGCAACAGTAAGTGACACCATACATATAGATTTGTCTTAGGGCTTGTCTACACTGGCACTGTGAACACACACACACACACACACACACACTTTCAGCACTGTAAAGCACCAGTGTAGACAGTGCACCAATGCTGGTAGCTATGCCTCTAGTGGAGTTTTTTTTTTGTTTGTTTGTTTTGTTTTTTTAAAAGAGCACTGGGAGAGCTCTCTCCCAGTGGTCTGCCATGACTACACAAATAGGGCCATCCTTACCCATACACAAAGTACGCAGCTGCGTAGGGCACCAGGAAATTTGATGCCCCAAATTTCCTGGTGTCCTGCACAGATGCATGCTGCTCCAGCCCCTGCCCCGCCTCTTCCTCATAGCCCCTGCCCCACCCAAGCCCCAACCCTGCTCCGCCTCTTCACTGCCCCAACCCTGCCTCTTCCCACCCCTGCTCCGCCTCTTCCTGCCCCTGAGGGCTGCACTCGGGCCGGGCTCAGCCTGCACTCACTGGTGGTGGGAAGGGCAGCGACCCAGCCCCCGCCACACCGCCAGAGAGTGGGGGGGCGGTTCCCCCCGCCTCCGAAGCCAGTCCCCCCCTCCGAGGCCTGGGGCCATCCCCCAACCCCCAGGGAGGCCTAGGCCCCCCTTCCCCACAGGGGAACTGCGTAGGGCCCCGGAATAGCTAGGGATGGCCCTATACACCAGCCACGTAAAAGTGCTGCCATGGTAATAGATACACTTCATTATATTATCTATTAAGTAAAAATGTTTGTAATATAGACTTACTAAACTACAAAAATTCTACCACTGTCTTCTGGTGATTCTACAGAACCCATGAAAACATCTCACTCCCTCTCTTGTCCTCCACTCCTGCCACCCTCAGGGAGAGTTTTTAAGATAGGACAGTATGACTCGATCAACTACTAGCAAGTAAAAACTTTCTAGCTGCTTGTCACCAAGACATCCAGCAAGAAGAGTTTTCATTACTTCACTGAAGTCCAAATAACCATGCCGTATAAATTTCTGGACCAAAAAAAGTAACTTGGAGGTAGAGAATATATTGTCCTTAAACCACTCTGAGTGCAAATGCCAATCATGGAGTTTTGTAAAATACTGTGAGTATGACATTTAGTAAACTTTTTATGTAGACAGAAGAAAGTGGAAACAGAAGCCATCTTTTAAGCAAAAATAATCAGAAAGAAAATCAAACTGTTCATGAGTTGGTAGTTTATTTATAAAACTCCAACAAAATGCTATTTGATCAATATTATTGTAAAACACCTGAAGTATAAGATTTCATTAGCTTGGCTATAATAAAATCTGCTTACAGCATCCCTAGGGGTTCTGGCAGCCATTGTCAATTTCCTGTAGCAAGTTTAAGTTACTATGACATCATTTTGGGGCTTTGCTCAAGGCAGACCTGATGTAGAAAAGCCCTGAAGAGAATCTCAGTGTGCTCCAATCAAGGGATCGTTTGTGTTTAAGCTTTGCTTTATTTTAAGAATCCTGCTTCCCCCCACTACCGCACACAGCAACTGTAGTGCCAATGCTTTAGTTCCAACAATGGCCACTTATTAAGCAAATTGTTTCAACAGTTCAAGAATACAGAATGGATTTTTTAAATACAGAAGTAAGCAGAAAAGCTACACAATGCTCTTTTAATTCAAATAAAGGAATCTTCCAGGAAGCACAAAACATTTAAGAGCCATTTCCATTGACTTCAATGGACTCTGGAGCAGGATCTCAGCTTAGTTTGTTCATATACTGTAGTCTACTTAAGATTTAAAAAGCAACATCTGCCAACACACTATCATGCATGACTGATACTAGTTTCTTACACTAAACTCATCCAACTGTACTGAAACGCCAGTTAAATTATATGCAGTGAAGTTATATCAAATGCTTTTTCTCTCAATTGTTTCACTGTGCTCCAATCCTCATTTTTTTCCTCAAAGAATACAGAATCCCTTTAAATAGAGTGCATATCACACTAGCAAAATATGGTCCCAATTCTGCAAGTTACTGCACGCAGGCAGATCTGGCACCCATACGGAATAGTTGAGATGATCAGGGCCTATATTTCCACAAATTTCCTTTAGCAAGAAAAGGCCATACAAAACAGCATACTCCAGTCTTTATTATTTCAAATTCAGACATAAAGTTAAGGTAATATCATACAACAGTCTTTCAGTTTCCTAAATATTAGATAGTTATCTCAAAGTAACATTTATTATGAGAGGAGGAGCTATTCACATGCAACAGAGGGAAGAACTATTGTGCAGCAATTTGTGGAACTCAACACAAGGCAAAAAATAATAGGAGCGACAAATATAACACCAGGAAGCATCAACTGTTTTCAGCATACAAGTCTTGTTCACTCCTAGCTATTACTAAAGCAGCATTATACCCTTAGAGTCTCTCAAACTTTTTACCCCAAATACATTTAATTGTTCATATCCTTAAAATTAAATTTTATAATGTACTTTTAAGTACCAGATTGTGCCACCCTTACTCACTCAGTCAGACTGATATCCTACTTTCAGTTATTCCCACTGAAACTGATAAGGACTCATTATACAGTAAGTTACTACTCCGCATGAGTAAGGGTGGAAGAATCTGGCCCTATGTGATTAATAAGAAAAAGTTTCAGTCATAGCCAAAATGATGTACATTTAGTCAACAGAATGAGTACTCCTCTATACAAATTTCACTCTACAATGAACATAAAAAAAAAGTCAAAAATTTCCAGTCAATATTACTGAGGGCAGGTCTACACTAAGGGCGGGGGTCGAATTAGGGTACGCAAATTCAGCTACGTGAATAGCGTAGCTGAATTCGAAGTACCCTAATTCGAACAACTCACCCGTCCAGACGCGGCGGGGTCGAACTCCGCGGCTCCCCCGTCGACTCCGCCAACTCCTTTTGCCGAGGTGGAGTACCGGAGTCGACCGCGGCGCTTCCGGATTTCGAACTATCGTGTCTAGAACAGACGCGATAGTTCGAACTCTGAAAAGTCGAACTCTCCGCGTCGAACCGGCAGGTAAGTGTAGACGTACCCTAAGACAGTAACGCCCACTGCACATTATGAAACACATTTAAAGAAGCAAGAAAACCCAAACTGAGGGCCAGATTCTGAGCTCAGCTACACTACTGTAAATACAGAATAACTCCACTGATTTCAGGTGATGTTATGCCAGATTCTGATACTGTGTTTGGCTGGAAAAAGGGTCTTACTCCATGAATAGGCCAACTGAAGTCAATGGGACTACTAAACCTGAGAGAAAGATATCAGAATCTGGCCCTGTAAACTTAATATAAGCATAGGAGGATTGTCATGACATTGTAAGACACACCTCCTAACCAGAAGCAAAAAAAAAAAAATGCACGTGTCAGATAAGAAGGACAGAGCTTCTAAGACAGATACACTACTGAATTCAGTCAGTTTATTTCCTTTAAGATACCTTAGAAATAACAAAACTATTGTCTTAACATTTTTATTGTTCTTAACTTTTGTTGTAACTCACGATAATACAAACATGCAGAATATAATTTAATAATCTTGCTCTAAAAAGGCAACATATAATTTTTACTCTAAAAATATTTTAATAATTTATTTTTAAAAGTTATTTTAAAAGCTTCCAGGAATCTCACATCAATTGACGGAAGCAGCAGAGCTATAACACCACCACACATGCAAGTACACACACCCTACTTTTGAAAAGGGCATTAACCTTGTTTTAAGCACAGATAACAAGCTCCAAAAAGTGTAGCCATGTACAGAAGAATTTTAAAAGTAATGTACTTATCTGGAATATTTTCAATGCCTAAATGAACCTGTTAAGTCCCTGGCCCCAAACCAGAAGAGTGATCTTGTATGTATAGTGACTTTAAGATGTACGTACTGACCATTATGAATGTGTTTGGGACATACTGTACCATCCCAACATGCCTAATTACTGCACTCCTCCACACACCAGCACTCTAGTTATAACTGATACGTGTAACATTTCCATTAGGGTTGAAAGCTCCTCCTGGCTTTATTTGTTGTTTCCTTCTTAGAAAGATACCCCTACATTGCCCAGCTCTTCTTAAGGGTTGTTACTAAACTGCTTACATCGCCTGAAATAAAACACCTCGCCAAACGTGAGGGCGGCCAGAAGGCCGTTAATCCTGAGAAGGGCCACGATAGGCGTTTCTGTGCGGCCCTCCCCTCCAGCTGGTTCAGAGCTGCCTCCAGCACCCCTCCCTCCTCCACCCTTCATCCCACCCCAGGAGAAAGCGACAGCGCATTTCAGCCCCACCAGCGGCCTCTGCTAGGATCATCGTCAGCAACTCGGGGTCTTACGGCGCCCTGTTGCTGCCACAACAAAGCAGCTCCCAGGGGCCTTTCACTGACTCCGTATGGCCCCGATCCGGCGTGTGCACGAACCAAGCCACGGGGGCTGTTCGCAGCGCACCCCGGCCTCTCGTTTTATCCCCACCGGGAGCCGGGCATCCTCCAGCCAGGCAACCGCAAATACCCGCCCCCGGCACGGTGCCTCCCCCGGGGAGCGGGGCAATTGCAACCCGTCCCCTCTCGCAGGGGCTGCGCACCGCTGGGGACAAAGGCAGCCCCCGGCGCCCCTCACCCGAGAGCTCGTCCGGCTCCAGCCCGGTCTCGGTGTCCAGCCCGCAGATCACGAAGTAGTCGGCGAAGCGGCCGGGTGCCGAGGAGCCGCCTCCGCTCATGCTGGAGCCCGAGGGGTGCGGGGGGCTCAGCGCGCCCGGGGGGAGGCGGCCAGCGCCGGGGCTGCTCCAGCTGTGCCAGCTGCGGCGGCTGCCGCTGCCTCCATGACGGAGCGGAGCGGGCAGCGCCGCACGGCATTGTGGGTACGGCCCCCAGCTGTTCCCGAGGGGGGGGGAGAGAGAGAGAAACCGCAATGCTGCGCGTGCGCTGTGAGCGGATGGGATGACGTGATGCCGCTGCCTGTCGGAGGCTGGACGGCTCTGGGCGGGGCAGTGGGCACAGGTCTCGCCGCCCCGCCCCCTCCCGCCCTTGCTGCCCCACGCGCCGGCCTCGCGGGCTCCCCTTTCCCGCCCGCTGCACGGGGCTCAGCTCCTTCTGCCCGCCCCCCCCCCCGGGGCCCCGTTCCCTCAGGAGCCCGGCGGTGCTGGGTCAGGCCAATGGCCCGTCCAGCCCGGTGCCCTCCCTGCGCACACTGGCCCTGTCTGGTGCTTCACCAGGAATGAACAACGCTGTTACTAGGGTTGCCAATTTTAGTTGGACGTATTCCTGGAGAGTGCATCACATGACATGATCTTTAATTCTGGGACACTCCAGACCAATCCTGGAGGGTTGGCAACCCTTGCTGCTTACCTGGTGAGCCATCCCCAGCCTCCAGCAGTCAGAGGTTAAAGGACACTGGGAGCATGGGGTTTGCATCCCTGCCCATCCTGGCTATTAGCAGTTGCTGGACCAACATGCCATGAACTTGCCTAGTTCTTTTTTCAACCGGGTTATATTTATTGTCCCTCACAACATCACCTGGCGATGAGTTCCACAGGTGGACTGTGCATGTTATGAAGTATGAAGTATTTCCTTTTGTCTGTTTTAAACCTGCTGCCTATTTATTTCATCAGGTCACCTCTAGACCTCCTAGTGCTCCCCACGTACCCTCCAAGTTTCCTGAGACTCTCCTTCAGACCCCTCATTATGCCCCTTTCTCTGCCCTTCAAACCTGTAAAATTTTCCTAATTTTTTCTCGTGATGTAGACTAGGCAAGGGTTCATCACAGACAATGGTATAGTGTTGACCTATACTAGATCCCTGGCTTGTAAAAAACATCCTTCCTCACAGAGACTCCAGTCTAAGAGCAGAAACATCTCTTGGGGTATGTCTACACTACAAGACTATTTCGAATCAACTTAATTCGAATTTGTGGAATCGACCTTATGAAGTCGAAGTTGTGTATCCACACTAAATACACTAGTTCGACTGTGTGAGTCCACAGTAACGGGGCCAGCGTCGACTTTGGAAGCGGTGCACTGTGGGAAGCTATCCCACAGTTCCCGCACTCCCCGCTGCCCATTGGAATTCTGGGATTTCCCCCAATGCATGCTGGGGGGAAAAATGTGTCGAGGGTGGTTTTGGGTAACTGTCATCATTGAACCATCAATCATGCCCTCCCTCCCTCCCTCCCTGAAAGCGCCTGCGGGCAATCTGTTCGTGCACTTTTCTGCTCAGTGACACCGCGGGCGCCACAGCACTTTGAGCATGGATCCCGCTGCAGTTATGGCCGTTGTCAACTCCTTGCACCTTATCGTCCACCTCTTCCACAGTCAGCTGCTGAGAAATCGGGCTACTTTTCAATGGTGCTGCGAGCACTGGTGGACCATGGGGGACGTTTTACCAACATCAACGTCGGGTGGCCAGGCAAAGTTCATGACGTGCGTGTTTTCAGGAACTCTGGTCTGTTTAGACGCCTGCAGGAAGGTAGTTTCTTCTCGGACCACAAAATAAGTCTTGGGGATGTGCAGATGCCTATAGTGATCGTCGGGGACCCAGCCTACCCGCTAATGCCCTGGCTCGTGAAGCTCTGTGCAGGCGCCTTGCACAGCGACAAGGAACTCTTCAAGTACCAGCGAGCAGTGAGCAGCGTGACCTGTGACTGTTCAGTTTCTTTACAGAGAAGCTGAACCTGCCCCTGTTTCTTTACCAAGTTACTGTTGACTAGCATCTGCAGTTACATACCCCACCCACCCCGCTTCCCCAACTTCCAACACACGTTTAAAAATAAAATACATGTTCCACTGTAACTTTACAAAGGTTTCTTTATTGATGACTTTGCGTTACAGGGTTGAAACTGGGACACGGACTGTGCTGGGTAGGGTGTGCGGTGATGTAAAGACCGCCTGTAAACTCGAGGAATGACAGGCTCCTGCTCCCAGAGCGGTCTGCAGTGCCGGACTGGTTGTTTCAACGGAGCCTGCCATCCCTCCTTTTTGGGACTCTGTGTGCGGGGGCTATGTGGCCTTTTGGCGGGGGAGGACGGATACAGATTCCTCTGCTGCGTGGCTCTGTGGTCCAGGACAGGGACCGTTGCATGAGAATTGTAACCTCCCTCCCCCGCTACAAAGTCACGTACCCCCCCCACCCACACAGAACCTGCAAACCACCTCCCATACCGACCAGGGTGCCTACTGACTGCAGTGTGTGTGTGACCTGCTGCTGATCCTGCCCCCATATCTGTACCCTGGTAAAGGTGATTGTCCTGTCCAATTACCAATCCCCTTCCCCCCCTTCAAACACAGTCTCCTCTAAAAGAACATGACGGAAACAGTAATTAACAGAAAAGTATTTTTTATTATCAACTAGACAGTTAGGGGATGAAACTGGGATGGGGGCTTGGGTGAGGCGGGAAGGAAAGGACTTCTCAAAATTTAGGGTATGAGAGCTTTTGGGTACTTGAGCACTCTGCTGGGGTGCAGTGACAGTTTTCACGGCCTCTGGCACCCCTCCTTCTGGTTATTTTGGGTGAGGGGGGTATGGGACTTTGTGGCGGGGGAGGGCGGTTGCAGATACACTGCAGGGGGGCTCTGTCCTCCTGCCTGAGGTCCTGCAGAACATGCACAAGGCGCCGGAGCATGTCCGTTTGCTCCCTCATTAGTCCAAGCAGCGTTTGAGTCGCCTGCTTGTCTTCCTCACACCACCTCTCCTCCCGTTCGCTGTGTGAGCGCTGGTACAGAGAGAGGGTCTCCCTCCACTGGCTCTGCTGGTCCGCCTCATCTCGGGAGCACCCCATAAGTTCAGCGAACATCTCGTCCCGTGTCTTTTTCTTTCGCCGCCTAATCTTTGCCAGCCTCTGTGAGGGGGATGCTGTGGCAGGTCTGGAGACAGTCGAAGCTGTGTGATGGGAAAAAGGGAGTGAATTCCTTGCAAAGATACATTTTTGCGAACAATGAACACAGTCTAGTCTGTCTCTGTGAATTCTGGGTTGAGATCCCAGTGCCTGATGGGGCAAAACCCATTTTCGCGGGAGGTTCTGGGTAAATGTCGTCAGTCATCCCTTCCTCCGGGAAAGCTACAGCAGACAATCATTTCAAGCCCGTTTTCCCTGGATTGCCCTGGCAGACGCCACAGCGTGGAAACCATGGAGCCTGTTTTGCCTTTTGTGCCTGTCACCATATGTGTACTAGATGCCGCTGACAGAGGCGGTCCAGCAGCGCTACACAGCAGCATGCTTTTGCTTTTGCATGACAGCAGAGATGGTTACCAGCCATACTGTATCATCTACCATACCATACATTGGTAATAAGATGGTCATGGTTACCAGTCCTTTTGCACTGCACCATTTGCTGCTGTCATAAGTGCCCCTGGCTGCTCTTAGCCAGGGACGCAAAAGCCAAAATCGGGAATGACTCCCTGAGTCAATCCCTCCTTTTTGGTATCTAAAAATAGAATCAGTCCTGCCTAGAATATGGGCAAGTGTACTAGAGAACCACTGTATCAGAGAACCAGAGAGCACAGCTGCTCTGTGTCAGATCTTGCATAGATTATGAGCTGTATGCTATTCACAGGGGGTGCTCCTGCAACAACCCCACCTGTTCATTCCATTCTTCCCCCAGCCTTCCTGGGCTACCATAGCATTGTCCCCCTACTTGTGTGATGAAGTAATAAAGAATGCAGGAATAAGACACAGTGACTTGTTAGTGAGAAATGAGTGGAAGGCAGCCTCCAGTTGCTATGATAGTCCAGATAGGACATTAAGGAGTGTGGAGGAGAGGAGCCCAGCATCCTGCTGCTAGTCCAGGGGCAATTGAATCTTTTCTTTACACATGAAGGGTGGGGGCTGATGAAGTTCAGCCCCCTGTTGCTATGATGAAGACGGTTATCAACCATACTGCACCATCTACCATGAAAAATTAGGTGCACCTGACATTGGGGGACCTGACAGATGCTAGTTGGCATGGTTACCAGTCCTTTTGCACTGCCCCATGTGCCAATAGGCTGATGATGACGATGGATATCAGTCATATTGTACCGTCAGCCACCCATGGCGGGGGGGGAGCAAGGATATTGGTGTTGAGTGCTGCAGCATCGCATCTATCTGCAGCATTCAGTAAAGATAGGGTGACATGTAAAAGAGTCAACAGAGGATTGTTTTCCCTTTCACTTCTGGGGGTGGGGTGGGGGTGCGTAAATTGCCGAGCTATGCCCTGACCCACCGCGGACACTGTGTTTGACCCTAGAAGCATTTGGAGCTCAGCCAAGAATGCAAATGCTTTTCGGAGACAGCAGGAACTTTGGGATACCTTGCGTCCTCAGTCCCCCCTCCCTCCATGAGCGTCCATTTGATTCTTTGGCTTTCCGTTATGCTCGTCACGCAGCAGCGTGCTAAGTCTCTGCTATGCCGTCTGTCCGGAGATTTTTTTAAAATACTTTGGACCAGGCGTAACATTACAGTAATTCCCCTAATTAGATGCAGGAGTCTCCGAGCGAGATCACCCTGAGGACGGTCACTGAAGAAGATAGAGAGCGCATGCTGCGTGAAAGCCAGCACAAACCAGGGCCCTATGCAGCCGTGCTCGGGGAGGCAATGCTCCCTGAGTACCTCCTGAAAGCCTCGCGCGGAAAAGTGTGCTACCACGGAGCACCCAATAAGGCAGCTCTCCCCAGGAACCTCCTGTGGAGGCTTTTCGATTACCTCCAGGAGAGCTTTGTGGAGATCTCCCAGGAGGATTTCTGTTCTATCCCCATATATAGAGAGACCTCCTTTTCACATACTTCAGATTCCTGTTATATTAAGAATAAAAGTTTACATGGTTAAAGCACTTACCGACTGCTCCTTCCCCTGATTCAGGATCCGGGTTAATGGCCGGGGAGGGTTGGTAGGGGATCTCCGTGACGGTGATGAAGAGATCCTGGCTGTCGGGGAAACCAGCGTTGTAAGCGCTGTCGCCTGCCTCGTCCTCCACAAACCCTTCCTCATCTTCCCCGTCCGCGAACATCGCCGAGGAACTGTCCGTCAACACTGTCCCATCGTCAGAGTCCATGGTCACTGGTGGGGCAGTGGTGGCAGGTTCCGTAGCGTCCGTTTGCCGCTTTGATTTTTTGGTAGCCTTGTCTGGGGTCCTTGATTTTCACGCGGCGCTGCGTTGCGTCCCACCTGTATCCTCTGTCTCTCATGGCTTTGGAGACCTTCTCGTAGGTCTTTGCATTCCGTTTTTTGGAGCGCAGCTCCGAAAGCACAGACTTCTCGCCCCACACACCGATCAGATCCAAGACTTCCCGGTCAGTGTATGCTGGGTCCCTCTTTCTATTCAGAGATTACATGAACTTCTCTGCTGGAGAGCTCTGCATTGCTGCCGGTGCTGCTGAGCTCGCCCCGATGTCCAACCACGAAATGAGATTCTAACTGTCCAGACAGGAAAAGGAATTCAAATTTTCCCGGGACTTTTCCTGTGTGGCTGGTCAGAGCATCCAAGCTCGGACTGCTGTCCAGAGCGTCAACAGAGTGGTGCACTGTGGAATAGCTCCCGGAGCTACTAAGTTCAATTTGCATCCACACCTAGCCTAATTCGACATAGCCATGTCGAATTTAGTGCTACTCCCCTCGTCGGGGTGGAGTACCGAATTCGAACTAAAGAGCCCTCTAGGTCGAATTAAATGGCTTCCTGGTGTGGACGGGTGCGCGGTTAATTCAAATTAACGCTGCTAAATTCGAATTAAAGTCCTAGTGTAGACCAGGCCTTAGACTCCAGTCTAAGACCTGTTTCTGCTATTTTTTTTTACAGTGCTGTAACTAACGCATGTTAACTATCCCATTGTAAAAGCCTAGTGGAGACAAAGCACGTGTGGTTCTTTCACAATAGTACAAGCCTGGGACTCGGGTTCAATTACCTTTCCTCCTGCAGACTTTTTGTGTAAGTCACCTAGTCTGTCTGTGCCTCACTTCCCCATCTGTAAAATGGAAATAATCATAAGACTGGAAGGGACCTCGAGAGGTCATTTAGTCCAGTACCCTGATCTCATGACAGGACTAAGTATTATCTAGAACTGTGGTTTTCAAATTTTTTCTGGGGACCCAGTTAAATAAAATTGTTGATGCCTGCGATGCAATGGAGCTGGGGGTGAGGGGCTTGGGGTGTGGGATGGGCTTAGGGCTGAGGCAGAGATTTAGGGTGCAGGAGTGAGGGCTGTGGGGTGGGGCCAGGAATGAGGGATTCAGGGTGTGGAGGGGGCTCTGGGCTGGGGCAGGTGGTTGGGATGCCAGAGCGGGTCAGGGCTCTGGGCTGAGGATGCAGGTTCTGGGCTGGGGCTGGGGGGTTTGGGGTGCAGGAAGGGGTTCTGGGTTGGGGGGCTCAGGGCTGGGGCACATGGTTGAGGTACAGACTTTGACCGGGAGCTGCCGGTCAGTGTCGCAGCCAGGGTGCAGAGGCAGGTTTTCTGCCTGTCCTGGCACCACAGACCACGCTGCGCCCCAGAAGTGGCCAGCAACAGGTCTGACTCCTAGGCGGAGGTGCGCAAATGGCTTTGCGCGACTCTCACCCACAGGCCCCGCCCCTCCCCCCAGCTCCCATTGGCCAGGAATGCGGAGCCAGTGCTCAGGGTGGGAGCAGCATGTGGAGCCCTATCGCCCCCCTGTTTAGAAGCTGGACCTGCTGCTGGCCGCTTTCAGGGCGCAGTGTGGTGCCAGGAAAGGTAGGCATTGCTGACCAGAGCAAGGTGACCCACTGCCTGACATGCCGCCCACCCAGTACTGGGTCACAACCCATGTTTTGAAAAACACTGATCTAGAAGACCATCCCTGATAGGTGTTTGCTCTTAAAAAGCTCCAAAAACACAGATTCCACAACTCCCCTAGGCATAATAGCCCTTTCCTACCTCACAAGAGTTTTATGAGGAGGATAAATAAATTATGGTATTATGGTAATGGGGTACATTAGGGTATATCTTCACTGCAGAGTTAACTGAAGTGATAGGCACCTGGATCTGGGCATCCAGGTTAGCCTAGCCCAGGTGTAAGCAGCCACATTGCTAAGTCTTACCTGAGCTGCTGTATCATTAGGACTTCTGGTGGCATATCCCATAGTGCTTTGTGCTGCAGTAAGGTCAGATGCTCTGTTATTCTTTTTCAGTTGAGCAATTTAACCTGTGTCTTCACTGCAAAGGGGCAGCTTACTGGCTCTAGTGAAAGCCTTTTGGGTTTTAGCCAACAGCCCTAGATGAGCCAGTTATCCCAAGTTCAAGGCACTACTAAACTTGGGTGAGAGGGATTTCTGCATGGATAGAGAGGCAGGGGAAGGTTAGGGGCAGCATCCAAGTAGGCACCCAAGTTAAGAGTGCAGTGAAGAGACCCTTAGACTGTTGAGAATAACTGGTGAGTCAAAGAGGAAGGCTGACAGCACTGGAAAAAGAAAGTGGCTGATAGAACTCAGCAATTCTCTCAGTAAATCTTGGTGTAACTTTGGGTTGTTTGTAATCCTGTCAGAGATATTAACAGAACGTGTGTGTGTAAAATTTGGAATCTGTGGGATTGTGGTGGTTTAGCTGAAGGAGCACAAAGCAATGTTAGGAAATAGCTTTCAAAAAGGGTGCATTTTAAAGTGTTGTAAATATGGTACAATATAAAAGTTAGTAAACATTTTGCTAAAAAAATTACCTAGAAAATTCAGTTATTGAGAGTTATTGTGCCAAATTTGGAGACTTTTAATCATTAAAGTGTGAAAGAGGGATTTTAGCTCTGCTTAAGTGCAAATCTTATTGTAACTTACCTATGGAGTCACTACTGACATCTCTGTAATAGATGAGGGGTTAGCTTGTATGTGGAATAATATTCACACATGGCTTTGACTAGTGCTTTATTAGACAGATCTTTTACTTTTCACAATTCCAAGTTAATTATAACTTTACAAATCATTTTTAGTTTTGTTTATGTCTGAGTCTTGTGTTAATGAAAAATACCAAATTAACAAACACCTTCAGAAACTGAAGTCCTGTTTCTCCATCGGACAGGTACACATAGCCCTGGTCTACACTACGAGTTTAGGTCGAATTTAGCAGCGTTAGATTGATTTAACCCTGCACCCGTCCACACAATGAAGCCATTTTTGTCGACTTAAAGGGCTCTTAAAATCAATTTCTGTACTCCTCCCCAACGAGGGGATTAGCGCTGAAATTGACTCCGCTGGGTCGAATTTGGGGATAGTGTGGAGGCGATTCAACGGTATTGGCCTCCGGGAGCTATCCCAGAGTGCTTAAAGAAGAGAATGACCTGGAGTCATTCCATTTTTGTCCAGGCTCCCCCGACCAACCTAACCAAGGTCAGCCAGGAGCACCCACAGGACAACAACGACGACAGTTAGCAGTCGTATTGCACCGTCTGCCGTCCGCAGGGCAAGGCAAGGGGATGCTGCTATGTAGCACTGCAGTACCGCATCTGCCAGCAGCACCCAGGAGACATACGGTGACAGTGAGATGAGCAGGCTCCATGCTTGCCGTGGTATGTTGTCTTCATGGGTAACGCAAGAAAAAAAGCGATAAATGATTTTTTGCCGTTGCTTTCACAAGAGGGAGGCCTGATGACATGTACCCAGAACCACCTGCAACAATGTGTTTGCCCCATCAGGCATTGGGAGCTCAACCCAGAATTCCAATGGGCAGCGGAGACTGTGGGAACTGTGGGATAGCTACCACAGTGCAACGCTCCGAAACTCGACGCTAGCCTCGGTACTGTGGATGCACACCGCCGACTTAATGCACTTAGTGGGGACACACACAATCGACTGTATCAAATCGATTTCTAAAAAATAGACTTCTATTAAATCGACCTAATTTCATAGTTTAGACATACCCATAGGTAGCAGCAGTGTAAGCTTGACACCACATCTGTGTCTCAGATCTAATGTAGTGTTGTGGCTTTGCTGAGTGGTAGAAGAATTCAGGTCAGTTTCCTGTTTGGAACAGAAATCAGTGATGCCCTGCAATTTGTTTATTTACAAAATGTATACAATTCTTGTTTCCTCCAACAGGGGTGGGAATAAACAACACATGGCATCACCCTCTTGCAGAATTCTCAGGAGAGAATTTCTGTCCCATCCACAGAAGCAGCTATCTTGCATTTTTTTTCTTTCCTCAAGGCGTCATACAACTCTGAATTTTCACAGTTGCAGGAAATTATGGGGTTGGAGGTTAGACAATAATTATTTAATTACAGTATACATTGTGATTCAAAAAGTTAAAGCTTTATAATAATTAAAACTCAAATTGTCAAAACCGCATGTCAAAATTAATATCCTTAACTCAAACTCTGATAAATTTTCAAATAGCATTTTTCTTACTTTGCCTATTTGTCAATTTCAGTGATTATTGATGGAAATATTTCTTTGCTTTGTGTGTGTGTGTATGGCAAAATTGCCACTTACCAACATTTATCAATAACAATCTAATCCTTCCAAGCTTAGCTATAGCCCATACAGTGCTGCTTAAGAACTCTCTGAGCATGGCCACTGTACAGCATCTTCAACAATTTCTATGGAGAGTTTCACCCCAGGGTGCTTAAACATTAATTACCCCTACCATGCAAGCCATTACTCTCTTCCACTATAACACTGGACAGGGTTAGTTCAATCTCCATCAGCTGAGAATCAGAGGGGGAAATGTTGATATTAGAAGACACATATCTTGATCATAGTAATAATCACAGCAACTGATTTCTCTTTAAGTACAGATGGAAAAGCTCACCCAGAGCTGCACTCACATATAAAAACTGCTTCTTTTTTTCCTCCTTACACCATTCTATTAGAATATATGGTTCACACACCTTATAACGTTTCTTTGTTAGAAGGAGCAATTATCTGTAATTCAACCAGTGTTCTTTATTCTGCCTGCAAAGAGAAATCAAAGCATTTTCTGGTCTTGCAAAAGGGGCGCCTGCTCTACATTATGAAAAGTAGATCATTACACATTATACATTTACAGCTCTACTTCAACTTCACCCTTCTGCCACTATGACAGAGCATTAAGGAATGGTCAGGCACATCAATCACAGGATTTGCTGGCTATATCTAACCTAATTTTGAGTAGAGAAAGGTATGTGGTACAGAGCTGTATCTTCCCCGAACCCAAAGCTAACACGTTGTAATTTATCATGGGAAGAAAAGAGGAAAGAAAAAACTAACTTTTTAAGCAAATGGAAATTCATATAAATATATACATTGTTTATTAAATTTAAATTTATAAACATTTCTGTTGCAATGGTATATACCAGTGAGATGTATGAGATAAGATGAATTTCACCCTTGTGCAGAGGGCCAGCACAATGGCCTATGCATCATTCAAGTTCCATTTAAGCTGTGTTTTTTTGGGCTCACCTGAGTCTTAAATGCATAGGCTGGCCCTCTGCACAGAAACAATTTTTTTCAACCATAATGTACATATATAACCATCAGTTGTGATGTTCTATATGCAAATTCAAATTGGTATGATACTTCCTTTTTAAATCGCTATTTTCAGTCATTCATAAAATTCCTAGTTTTCATATTTTGGTCCAAAATTTCTCATGATTACTGCCCAGGAGTATTTTGTTCTGTGTTTTTTGAGGGTAAAAGGGGGATAATGGAGTTTCTTAAAAATTAGTTCAGCAATTTTTGAGTTATCTAGGAAGGAACAAAAAAAAGGCTTCTTGCCTAAGCTTTCAGATCAAAGGAAATTTTACTCAGATCCTGAATTCTGATTCAATAAGTTAAATTTCATTGTACAAAGTTTAAAAAGTTATTTTCAGATTTTAAAACAAAAAGACTTAAGACTTGCCATGCTTTCAGAATGAGGCATAGTGCCTTTTGCCATATAAGAACAAGCTTGATTATGAATAACAGGTATAAAAGGGATTAGTAGGGATGTTTAAAATAGCACACAGCACATCCACAGCATTCCATAATTATAGAAGAGTTAGATGAATTTTCAAAGTGCTGGATATGACAGTCCATTTTGGCTCTGATCCTGCTCTCCTTGAAATCAGTGTAGAAATTCATATTGACTTCCATTATGCCATCCATGTTATGACGTTGCATGGGAGACACTTGTATAAGAGGCTAGATAGGCTTCTGCGCTAATGCAAAGATTAGTGCAACAGAGGGCAGCCGTAGCTGCATTTTCCTGGTCTTAGGAGACTTTCCCAGCATTTTTCTTGTGCATTCAGGCATCTTTCAAAGTCTTTTTCCTTTGTCAAGTGCTGTAAATCTACTTGGACACACTGTGACACTCATCTAATTTCTTAGCCTGCACGTTGTGAACTGCTGGGAAGGGCAAGGGACGCTGTGAAATCTTGACATTTTGCATGCAAGTAACTTTTTCAATTTTATAAACATTTCTGTCCTAACCCTTCCCTGTTCACCTTAATAGCTTCCAGTTCAGGAAGGTACAGGTTTTTGGTTATGCCAAGAAATACCATAGCAATCCAACATACATAATTACCCATCGATAGAACAGTTCATAACAGATCTCTGCTTCAACAAGTGATGCTGCGTTTCTTTTATTAAATAATGGACTGGCATGGACATTACCTCTAACGTCCTTTGGCATCTTTCTTATGGCTTCACTGTTCTTCCCCTTTGCTGGTTATCAGGAAAACCAAATCATCTTTCACTTTCATGGTGCTTTAGAAAGTCATTTGAGTTCTTTGGTTTCAATTCATTCGTTTAGTTCACCACCTTGGGATGAATCTTCAAACAAAACATTTTCAAATCATGCCCCACTCTTTGTGTGGGATTACTGGGAAGCAATACCTGAAAGCTGCTCTCTCCTTCACTCCTAAAGTGTCTGCTGGAATCACTTTTTGTGCTGTTTTTTTCAAAGAACTGAGGCACCAGCAAGAACAGAAAAAAATTCACTCATTATTGACAGAAAAACTAAACACTTAAGGCCAAATCGTAAGGGGCTTACTCAGGCAAAAACTCTCATTGCATCACTGGGAATTTTTCCTGAGTACACTCAGTAAAAATTGTCGAGTTAAGAGCCTAAAATTTGTACCTTTGTTTGTAGCATGTCTCGTGGCTCGAACTGGAAAATGATACATTGCCCCAATCCCTCACCACATGCATCCCAGAGTAGGAGCAGTTGTCGCAGAGAGGTCATTGTCTTGAACTCTATAAAGTGTTGTTTGTTCAAATAAAATTTTGACAATCAGTTCACAACATGGAGAACAGGTTTTTTATATGGTGTAATTTTCAAACAGCCAAGTTAACGTTAGAACAGCTATTCATATTGTATACCTTTCTATTACATTTCATGGGGCCTTTTTTATTACAATCATTCAAGTTTGATTTTTTTTGCATTTGTAAGACAGCTTTTCAATTTTTTTTCATGTTTACTCTGGTTAGGGATCCAGAAGAGAAATTGAACATCTATAAACTTAATGAAATTAAAAATATTGGTGCATAATCTTTTCTAGTTATTCTTCCAGTTCTATTAATCTTTGCACTGTTATTTTAACCATGTTGGAGACAAGATGACATAATATCTTTTATTGGACCAACTTTTGTTGGCGAGACAGACAAGCTTCTTTAGGACAGGTTCTAATGATAACAGTCTGCTGATTTCATCAGACTGTATTATCCCTTGAATGGCTCTCCGTATAGTGAAGTATTCACATTCCTCCAGTGCTGTTTCAGTATAGGCTGTCAATGCATGTTAAGCATAATATGCAAAACCAGTCTCAAGTTGTTAATGGGCTGTAACAGCATTGAAACATGCACGGTAATGTCTCCAAATGAACCATTATGATGTTTCATGACATCAGGACTACAGTCTCTAGTATTCCATGTTTACAGGCATCTCCATTTCACCAGAATGGCTTGAGTACTTCCTGAAGTGCACCAGGGTGGCATATCAGTGCATCATCCAAGCCACCTTGTGTGTGCAGGTGCCATGAAGCGAAGTGGATTAATTGGTTTTACATTTTCTTTAGATGCTATCATGAAAAAATCTTATGCAAAAATTTACATTAAAACATTAGCACTACCCTAAGTATTTCTCCACTTTTTCACTTATCTGCAGCATACTACCCCCTTTGAAGCTTGAAATGTAAATCTGATTCCTGACTGATTCCCCTCCCCTCCATAAACTCACTAGTTTATTGATGCTGCTTTTCTGTGCACCCAGATACCATAGCCCTTTTGTATACATAATTCCCACTATGGTCAACGGGAATTTGGTGTGTGCAATGAACTGCGGGATTAGGCCTATTACCGGTATTATTTCTGGTGTGCATTCTATTAAAAAAATACAACCAAGTAAAATCATTCTTAATGGCTTGCCCCATTTACAAATAGTTGGGGGGGGGGTTGTGGGGAGGGGGAACGTAGTAATTAGATGCTCCCAATTAAAAATACTGCCGTAGCCACCTTCACCTAGCCCCTTTCCACACCAGAGTTCCGTCACAATCCTTTTTAAAAGTTATTTTTATTTTATAAAAATTGTTACCATACATTAGAATGAAGTAAGTACTAATAATACAAAAGAAGGAAAGAAAAACTTCCTATAAAGCTAAATAGCATGCATTAGTTTATCACATTATTTAATTATGGTCCTATATGGTAAGTGAAGGCAGGAGATTTAGAAGAGGTGCAATGCTCTGGGTCAAAGATGCTATGTCAGTGCTTTCAATATGTTTTTTAAAATTTTATTTCTTTTTTGTGGGGGAGGCTCCGTTTAAAAAGAAAAACCTAAAATGTTAGAGTTATTCACCATAGCCCAACACAAATCTGGTACACATCATCAAGGATGCAGATAAGAGTATTATATTTGCATTAGATTTTAGGTTCCCTGATTTAAGAGATGTTATTGAGATAAGTAATTAAAACATGTTTTAATTCTAATTATACCTTAGATTATTAAAACTGAATTTTAAAACTATCTGCTTTACTAATTTCACCATTTAGGCTGTCTGTTTTACACTTCACTCAGCGTGAAAAAGTTAGTCAGTTCCATTCAATAGCTCATACTCTACCACAACTCTTTTGGGTTTTCAGCACTGCAGGGAAGTATTTATATCCCAGGAATTATCCATTTCCCCTTATTTTTCCTCCCATTAAAACATTTTTATTCATATTGAGAGTTAAGGATAATTGAGAGGGTTATTTTAAAAATTATTGGTCTACACTGTATACCTGAAACTAATTAATGTGCTCAAAACCTTTGTGAAATGTTTAGCATTCAAGACATCCCACATACTTGCAACACATATTAGCTAAACTAATTTATTTTTTCTCAAAATAGTAAAGACAATTAGTTGAGAATTTAAACTAATCAAAAACAAAGTATACTTTAAAATAATTTTAGCTAGGCGCACAAAAACATTAGCCACCTAATATTGAATATCTTTTCAAATGTATTAAATCTAATAGATTAGAAACTTAACAATGTTTCACTTGAGAGGGAAAGGATCAGAAGTAATCCATACATTGACGTTTAATTAACCATGCTTTTCACACACACAAGTGATAAGGATTCAGTCATCAAGATTTGAGAAAGGAAAACATCTGATAATTCAAGATCAGAAGCAAATTTATTCCCCCCTCCACCCCCAACCACACAGAAAAGGTTTTCAAGACTGAACAATGCCTTTGATAAATCTTTAGCTTGGCTCAGTGAATGATCTTTATGTCTGATGGGCCCAGTGGCTTATCACATACATTAAGGCTATAGTAGACTAATTATTACAGTGTCTAAAGAAGTACTTGAAAATACTCTGAGTCTGCCTTTGGTGTTTTTCAGGAGAGCAAGCAAGATGTTTTCCCAGGGAATCCCCTTCCCCACCAAATTTAACTCGTTTAAAAGGAAGTAGAATGATGTTTCTGCTATCACCAGCCTCCAAGGGTATGTCTACACTGAACTGTAAGCCCCAGGTGAGTAGAACTAGAGTTAGCAGGCCCTGATTTTTTTAACTCATTTGTAACCCTAGGTTATGAATTGTTGAACCCTGGGTCTCCAGCATCTACATTGCATTATCCAAGATCATGTCCAACCACCCATATCTCAGACTTCCTAGCACTGCCCCAAAATGTGGCTGCCCTAGCTCTTTGTTCATGGTGCAGAATGGGAAAACTTGACTATCCAGAGGATAAAGGAAGTCAGACCAGGCGATTGTGGGATACTTTTGACAAACTGTCAGAGAACACATCTAGTGTGACTGCGTCTATGCTGCAAAGCAATGGAACTAGTACCCTGGGTCCTGGCTTGATTCAGACCCTCCACCCCAGGAGATCCTGGGACCACACCCTGGGTTAGAATGATTTGTGTGTAAACAGAAGGGGGCTTAGGTTCTTGGTTTATATTGCAGTGTAGACATACCCCAACAGAAGCAGAACCCAGCTGCTTATGTTGGGCTTTGTGCATTCAGAATTGCCAACATCTGAACACTTGACAGCTCTCTAAAGAAGCTGTTGGTCTGAGCTACTAATAAGCTGTTCCCTCACTCTTATCCAGAGAGCAATGTGGACATTTTAGTGAAATGTAGGTATTCTCCTTTGTCTTTTTTTAATTGTTTAACTGTAGAATTGAAAGTAATGAACAACATTAAAGGGAAACCACAAACCAGAAATCTAGTACACTTAAAGAGAGAAAGAAATTTCCTATACAACACCTGCCCACAAATCTTGAAATACAACATGAAGTAAGGAACTGGGTATGTTTAGTTTGTAAGGGAGGAGAGTAAGAGGAGATATGATAGCAGTCTTCAATTACTTGAAGGGCTGCCAGAAAAAAGATGGAGAAAAGTTGCGCTCTCTTGCCACAAAGGGCAGGACAAGAGGCAGTGAGTTCAAATTACAACATAGCAGATTTAGATTAAATCTCAAGAAAAACTTCCTAACGGTAAGACGAGTAGGACAATGGAACAGGCTGCCTAGGGAGGTTGTAGAAGCTCCTTTACTGGGTTTTCAAAAGGCTTGAGAGCCATCTGTCTTGGATGGTTTAGCTGTAACAAATCTTGCCTCTTGGCAGGGGGGTTAGACTAGATGACTCTTACAGTCCCTTCTAACCCTATGATTCTATGATCAATACGCAGCAAAACTGGCTTCCAAGTGAGTGTCTGAGGTATAGGTGAAATGTAATGCAATTTCTCTTGCATCGTCACTGTAAAGTGGGTAGGTTACGAGTCTGAGTGAAAGTGGAGCCCAGGCTCTAATCCACACCGTTAGCTACCCCTAGGGCACATCTATACTATAGATTAATGTTTAATTGCAGCACTGATAGACATACCCCCATTAACTTTCATCTAGCTGGTGCAAGTGATAGTGAGGATATGGCAGCATGGGCGAGCTAGCCTGTACAAGCCCCCCAGGGACATACTTTGGTTGACGATCAGGGGCCATGTATCTTCAGTGCTATTATTAGTCATGTTCAGTAGATTAAAGCTACTGTAGGTATGCACACCTGCACTACAAATTGCCTTAATTTGCAGTGTAGATATCCCTCAAGTTTCTATGCACCACTGAATTTGAGAGGTTGATGTATGAACGAGGGGGGCAGGCTTCTTGCTTGCATATATATACCTGCCCCTGGAAATTTCCACTACTTGCATCTGATGATGTGGGTATTCACCCACGAAAGCTCATGCTGCAAAACATCTGTTAGTCTATAAGGTGCCACAGGATTCTTTTCTGCAGTAAAGGCATATCTAGAGCTGTGAACTTCTTCAGCTTGTTCTGTCACTTGCAGAAGTGCCACATGTGCTGAGGCCCAACTACACCTGACAGCTGTTGGAATGAAATCAGGTTAATCTTGCATATATACAGCTCAAAAGCAAATCTTTCTGATTTTGATCTTAGAGTGGAGATTCTACTTCATTAAAAGGTAAAGCAGGACTTTCACCACTTTGCCAAAGTACTAAATGTGTATGTAGAAAACAATACTAGAGCCTGCACAGGGAACACATCATCAGTACAGTGGTGGTAGAATTAAAGCAATGATTTTTGGGGGGGGGGGGGGGGGGAAGAAGATAGGTGCTACAATATAGAGGAGTTTAAAATCTAGACAAACTCTGAACAACTTTCTCCTACAGATTGACCTGAAAAGTTGTAATTCTCTTTTCGTGGATCCAGAAGAGTTAGAAATATCCAGGGGCTTCCTTTTTAAATCCTAGTAAACTGTACATAATGTTTTTTGGCCAAGTTAGAGAGCCTCACTATATCTATGTATCTTAGATATCACCCCTCATGAAGCTGTGCTAGAATTTTAACTTATTAGTATTTCACAGCATAATCACAGTGCTACAAAGACATTAAAATAGAACCTAACTCTTACATAGCACCATTTACAACATGCATTATAATATTCCACATGGCTTTTAAACTATTTACTAATGTTAAAAAATAATTTTCAAAGGTGCATCAAGACCACCTCTTGTTCAATATTTCCCTTCACTGAATGGGGTTGGTATCACCCCCAACTGCCAGTAGATCTGCCAGCTTGCTACAGCCTTACCTCCCAGTAAAAGGCTGAGCATCATTAAGGCAGACAGGCTGAGAACACGTAGGTCCCATTGCAAACCATAGGGTGAGAGATTTCCAAAATTTCCTAAGGTGAATTCTCTTTTAGTTTATCTCACACTAGTGAATACCCATCTATTTCATATACCATTTACCAGCACAGACCAACCAAAACAGATTGCGAACTGAGTTTGAAAAGCTTAACACAAAAAAACAAAAAAAACAAAAAAAAGTGTTTTACTCTGCTTAATAGGATAGTCCACTCAATGGTATTTTAAAGGAAGAACACTTTCCTTATTTGCTATTGTAATTTTATGATAAAAAGCCTCTTAATTCGGTCCTTTTAATATGTAAGAACAATCCCACTGCTACAGGACAGCATTCTGTAGATTGGACATATGGATCCATCATTAACTTTGAAGACTATGAGTGAAGTTTTACTTTCAAAACTTCTGGGTCTTTCAATAGTTCATTGAAAATAAATAAGTGATCAGCACAGATGATCTCATCTGGTCATCAGTGTCTGATTTGTATCATCCTAAATCCCTAGATATGGCAATTGTCTTAGTCTGAGCAGCATCAAAATAACAGTACTCCACAATTAGTCATTAGGATTGTTTATGCAAAATATTAAAATCCTCAGAAATGGCAAAACATCATGTTTTCTTACTTTGCTCTGACACTACAAACAAATTAAATCTATTCTACAAGGAGAATAGCCAGTGCATTGAAGTTGGCTTAGTAATTCTAAGTGCCTATAAAAACTATTTCATAACACTTCAACTACTTATAGATTCTATGTTAAAAAAAAAAAGTGAAGATAGTGCACACAAAAGAAAAAAGTCATTACAAGTTTGTATAGTTTTGTTTTATTATCAAATGCAAAAGGCATTTAGTAATGGTGTCTTGGAAATATTGTTTACTAGGGTAATACAACTCCAAAGATAACAGGTTACCTAAGAGTTCAAAATGCCTTGATATTTCAAAGGAGCTACATTTATCTTCTTACCTCCCCACTTGCTTCATGACAGACACTGTTTTCTTGTTAGAGAGCTGTACCTCTTAATCACTTGCTGAATTTCCTTCCAATGAAAAGAAGGCATCGCAAGTGTTCCATAACTGGGCCTTACCCCACATTCTTTTCTGTTCTTTTCATTCCAATGCCTGTAGTGTTCAGATACACCGAAGTAGTTCTCAGGGATGAGGGACTGTTCAAGGAATTTCTCTTGGCATCCACTGAAGATACATATGGAACAGCTGACTAGAAGCCAATTAAGGTTTTGCAAAAGAGAACTGTAAGGTAAGGTCCTTTCTCTGATATAAAAAGCTGCCGTGCTGGGAAGCCAATTAGAACATAGTTGGAGCAGTTTTAACTTCACAACATAGCTTAGTCCCATCTATACAGTGAATTGTGCCTACCCTGTAAAATCCAAGGCTCTAGCATGATTCATAAGGACTTGAAACATAGTTCAGACCCTTCTATGACAAGAGTCCCTCACACTGCAATTTGATAGTGTAGATGAAACCTAAAAGTAGAATCTATACTGACCTATGTCAGGCAGGAGACACAGAAATGTTTAGAGATGCCATTGGACTAGCAGTGGTGCTGAACGATCTTTAAAGAGGGACTTTTTTCCTGACTGAGGTTAACACTACAGCAGGAAGAAACCTCACTGTTCAGACTGGTGATCCAAGGTCAAGGTCAAGTGGATCCAAGGTCATAGAACATTATCAACCTTTAAAACTAAAGTACATTTTTAGACTACAAATTCTAAACCCATACATACCCAAAGCTATATTTTACAACGAACCTTGTAAACAAGTGATAAAACATTGATGTTTTAGCTAGCAACACAAAACCACCAGTTTATTGTGTAGTCCACATCTGAATGAAAAATTCAATAGGCACTGAAAAGTCAGTTTACATAAAAGAAAAACAGATGACAAAAATAGTGTAGGCAATTAATATATTTCCTATGTATTTACACATAATACGATGATAATGTTATGTTACAAAAGAACAAAGCTGTTAAAGGTACCAGTACCTTTCATATCATCATATTTATAGTACTGTTCTTTTATATCTAAAATGCTCCATGGCATGACGAGTTTTCAGGATGAGAAGACACTGTACAAAATTTCAGCCCAATAATTCCTCAGATATTTTAGCATTGCAAAGCAGGTACTAATGAGTCAGGACCTAATTCAAACAAACAGATACTTAGGCAGTGCCTAACTTTAAAGCATGACTTCAGTGGGACTTACTCACGTACTTAGGCACATGCTTAAGTATTGTGTTGAATTGGGAGCATATATTTTAAGGGGCCCACTGACAATGCAACAAACTGATAACAGTAGTGATAACCATTCAAGAGAAGGTATTGCATACCTTAGTGGATGATAAAACACCACCAGTTACCCACCAATCAGAACACAGAATGCAGCCTTCTAGGTTATGTATAAAGTGTAAGATTTTTATTACATGATGAACTGAGCTTTACATGGCAATATTTCAGATAAACAAAAGAACTGTGTAATAATTTGCATACCTGATAAAAACTTTTTAGCCAGATGAGTTGTAATGGTAGCAGGTTACTATTGTCAAGACCAAGATTCCCTCCCTTCTGTCCCAAATTCTCAAGTAATATATCCTAAGAATTGTAAGTTGCTTATAATTACTCTATTTGCTTTAATCATTTAAGGACTGAAATATATTGTATAACAAAATGTGGTAATTATCTTAAATTGGCAGGATAAGTCTATGCATCTGAAATACTGGCAAAACTAGACAAATATAAATCAGTCTAAACAAGCATTAAAAACTTCAAAATTAATCAACAAGCCAAGATAAAATTCTGACCTGCTCTCCAAAAATAAAATCTACAGTATGGAAATGATTTGACTGAATTTGTTAATCCAGTTAATAAAGCAGTTCAAGTATTTAAATTGAGACAATACTAATGAAGAGAAAGAAGAAAGCATTTTAGCCTCCTGCAGTTCTACATCACTGGAATTTAACGTACTGCTCCAAGAGAAAAGCCTTATGTTTTACAAGTGAATGCCATTGTACTTTACATTATTCTGGGACCAGTAAGGACAAAGGCAGATGAAAGTGGAAAATTAGAATGAGGAGAAAATTATTCAGACCAAACCATTAAGTTACATGCAAGTCTGTAGAGTGCTACAAACTACATTGACCAATCAAAAGTTATTTGAACTTTTAGAAACCAGTATTTGTAGGTTGCATTTTAAACTATCCAATTTTGCCCTTCTGCCCCATATATGAAGCAAAACAAAAAGTTAACTAATCTTCGCCTTCAAAGAATAAAACACTGATGGTTTGTGCTACAAAACTATATGCAGAGTATTTCTGAACACAGTTCCTTGAATTTCAGACAGTAAAATAAGCTCCTTTAGAGAAATAAGGAAGTTCTTACCCATTACAAGTCTCCCCTTTTTTACATTGCTGATAAAAAAACAAACATACAAATATCAGAAGTGCTGATCCTGAGATGAATTATGGGAAGTTTAGATCCAATGTGATCTTTATTCAAACTTTTGTTTAAGCTTCTTCTGGAAGACAGCTGGCAGAATAGAGAGAATAGCTAGAATCATGAGAACAAACACAGAGTTCCAGGAAACTGCTTCCCCTGCTGTTGTAAGCTGGTACAGTGTTGTTCCTGCCTTAATTGCTACAAAAGATGGTGGTGCAACACCTATGTGTACAGAGATAAAACAAAGAATCAGTTAAAGAGAACTAAAACAATAAAAGCACAAGTTACTTTTCAATTTTTTTTGTTTTTGTTCACCCATAATAAAAAAACCCCACAAGAATGTATGCTGGTACACAGGAAGTCAGAGAGCAACTTATGAAGCGTCACCATTTATAAAGAGGGAAATATAAGCTATAGTTCCATTGAAGCACAGAGAGAAAACTGAGCAAGTTTACCCAAACTGACAGTTCAGTTTGGATAGCTAATAATTTATGCACGTGGTTAACTTTATTACCGTGAGTAGTCCTTTTCTTTACAAGAGTGGGGCCTTCCTAAATTACCACAACAGACTATATCCTAAAAGCCCAAACTAAAGACACCTTACAGTTCCCATTCATACTATTTCTAGTCATACTAAATTTTAAAAAAGACAATGCTCTTCAAAAAAGCATACTACTTGTAAGCTTTGTTACAACCAGATTGTTATATGTAAGTCTCAACATAGAATTATAGATTATTAGGGTTGGAAGGGACCTCAAGAGATCATCTAGTCCAACCCCCTGCTCAAAGCAGGACCAATCCCCAAATGGCCCCCTCAAGGATTGAACTCACAACCCTGGGTTTAGCAGGCCAATGCTCAAACCACTGAGCTAGCCCCCCCATAGTATGATCTTGTTAAATTACTGTTTTTCCCTACATAGTTAGTGGTTAATAATAAAATAAGTGCTAAGTAGATAATCTTTCTTTGTATTTTTGTTTAGCTATGCAGCTCAATAAAACTAGAAGATTGGAAAAATATAATTTTCTTGTGACAAGGAAAAAAAGGAGTTTCCAAAATATCTCGAAGCACCTAATCTAGTAGACACACCAATGAATAGATGTATTTTGACATCATAGGATTGTTTTTTGTTTTTGTTTTTTTTAGGGGAAAATAATTCACTTGTTCACCAAGAGAGAGACAATTCCCATCCTGTAAGATTAATTTAGTTACCACTTTCTTTTAGGTTATAATAATAATAGTAATACCTAGCTCTTATATAGCTCTCAAAGCTCTTTACAAAGGACGTCAGTATTATCATCTGCATTTTACAGATGGGGAAATCGGTGCACTGATTTGCCCAAGGTCACCCAGCACTCCAATGGTAGGAACTGAACCAAAATCTCCTGAGTGCTAATCCAGTGTCACATCCACTAGACTATACTGCTTCCTATATAGTTAATAATACATGAATAGCTCGTAGCCCGGGTGAAAAATATTTGTAACAAAATGCAAACTGAAGACTACACAAGATTTTTTGAATTTCATTAGGAAGTTTATGACAATGTAAACAAATTGGAGAAAAACAAGCCCTTCATGTGAAAACATGAGAGATTGAGGCAAAACAACTTTGCATAAAGAACATAAAATAAATCTGAGTTTCACATTTTCAACACAAAACAGTCATTTTACTTCAAAAACAAAATCACAAAATGGAACAAAGGATACCACTGAAGCATACAGATTTGGCATGTAACCTTGGACAAGTAACTGAACTTCTGTCTAGTTTTCCCCAACTGTAAAATGGGAACAACACTGGAATAAGATGTGAGGCCCTCACATATGATGATGATCAGCTCCATAGAAAAACATAATTAAAAGAAATAGTTTAGTCATGTAATCATTCAGTTGACCAGTAGATGGTGATATACACTAAATGATTCTCTGAACGAGGGGGACGGGATGACAACGGGGTCCTTAAAAAGCTTTAATTTATTAACCAAAATTCTTACCTAGAAAAGTACCAATGAAAAATACTTTCAGTGGTACATTTATTACAGGAGATGTTATATTGATAAACCAATTAGGAAGAAAAGGCGTTATTCTCAAAAATATTATGTAGTTAATGAGGTGTTCTCTGTGTCGTTCAACCTGCCACAAAATTAAAAAAAATTCAGTAAAATCCCTGTCTTGGAAATACAATGATCTTAATTTAAACACATGTACCATTAAATAAGGCTGTTCTTATTCAAATATAGTGCATCTGCAGTCTGGTTATTAGCTAAGAAGTTTATATACTTTTCTTTAGCAGAAATTAACAAAGGCAAAAAAAATAGACAGACTAAATATTTAAACAAGTTCCGATTGGAGCTTGTGAGGAGGGTCAGGAAAACATTTGTTAAATGTAGTGCTAAAGTTAGCTTAGAAATTCTGACTTTTGGGATGAGAGTTAGACATCATATTATATCTACTCAGTGAACTAAATCAATTCACTCTTTAACAAGGAAAAAAAAGTAGCTCGTCAAAGAGCAACTATTGGTCTCTGTTTGTGCAGATACATCAGATAGAAAAGCAGAATGTATAAACTTAGATCCAGATGCCCTTTTACACCAGATATTTGAAAACCTTATTCAGACTTGAGGTTTTACTATGTTTATACACCAAGGCTAGATACAGTATGTGTCTAAAGAAAGAAAGAGGTGCATTTGAACATGCATTAGTGAGGGGAGCCAAAGTCTTACTCTGACCAGCTAACACACTAAAACTAATAACTACAAATTGCCTTGTCAACGCCATGTTAAAAATACACTTTTTATCCTGGTGAAAAATAAGAGGAGTGAAACCTTCAACTATAACACTGTTTGATCTTACCTGTGGGCCTTGAACCAAGATGCGTTATCTGATTTAGAAACAGCTTCTCAACATGCTTATAACATGGTTTTGGGCTATTCATGTGTGTAGCTGTACTAGTGGAGATAGGTCCCAGATAGCAAGTGCTTAATGTTTTCACTTAATTGGAAGATATCCCAGGCCTTAGCAATGATCTCTGTTTCACCTACACTGCAGAACCACCATCTTTAGTTGTGTTGAAAGAGTAATGGGACAACTACATTGTAATCAAATCCCATCCCCAAACCCAAAGTTGAATAATCATGTAAATAGGACTAGAAATAATAGTGATAACAGCTTAATGGGATTACTTCCAAAACAGATCAGGTACAGTTCGCCTGGCTATGGAGAAACAGGTTTAAAAGATTTTTTTTTTATTTTATTTTTTTTAAAGGAACTATAAACCCAAAACAAATGTTTGTAAAACAGTTATTCCTGATCCACAACGGCCAGAGGAGTTGGCTTTAAAGTTTAAGAATAGAACATTGGACACAGAAAGTAAAGAGCATGGTTTTGTTCATCAAGAAAATCTCTTCCAGTGAAATTCATCTAAGAGGGTGTTTACTGTTGTAACATTAAAAAAATCATGTTTTTAAAAATCTGAAATGAGTATTACTGCAGTTAGACAGATTAACTATGAACTCAAATTTAAGAGGACAGTTTAATTTTTAAAAATTAAGCTGATTCCTTATATGAAAGAGTAAATATCACATTAGAAAGACTACATATTTAATTGTATTTGCTGAACATGCTTAATGCTAAATTTGCTTTCCACAAATATGCTTTGGGCCAGATTCTGCCATGCTTATTCATACCAAGTACAGTAGTACTGTACTCTCAATGACTTGCACCATTTGCTTTAAGGAGAATACACTTGGAGTTAGGTGCTAGTTGTGAGTAATGATCGCAATATCAGCCATTTCTTATTAGATTTACTGTGAACACCAAACCCCTTATGTTTCCACCTTCTTCAATTCAAATTTTATATAATCAGCATGAATATTTACCAAACGCAACTTTACCTGCTCTGACCATTTCACTGCTTTCTCTGTTAAATATTTGTACACAACTGGCCGTCCAACTAAATATGAAAGCATATAACAGAAAGAGGCTCCAAGTCCAGAACACTGCAAATGAAAAAGAAAGTGAGAAGAAATTCTTTGCAATTTGTACAACAATCTCTAATCCCTGCTGATTTTAACAACAGTAAAGGGCCTGGCTCCATACAGCTATCCATTTAGGCTGCTTTACAGGATTCTCCTTTTAATTGTCTGTGTTAGCCACTCCTACATATTCACATACAACACCAATCATTCGAATCTTTTCTATAACAGCTTTGCTTAGGCCAGAGTTTCTCAAGCTGTGGTCCGCAGACCACCTGTGGTCCATGAGTTCCATTCAGGTGATCCACAGATAGTTCCCTCTAAGGTGCACACCTGGGCAGAAGCACACGAGAAAATGAAGGGCTGCCCACCTAATTAGTGGAGCAGCGCAGGCACATGCAGCTCTACTAATTAGGTGCCTGGACCCTGGAGAAGACACGCATGTAAGGTGATGTGGTGGCCTTAGGAGGAATATGGGGTAGGTGGGAGGGGGTGAGAAGACGGGGTGGGGGGAATTTGGGACATGCAGGGCTGTGGCGGCCAGAGAAAGAGGGGACTTTCACCAGCTCCAGCGCTACAGCTGCCATGGAGAGACAGCCCTCCTTCCCAGCCTCAGCTCTGTGGTGGGGGAGAGACCCCCCTCCTTCCCAGCCCAGCTTGAGGGCTGCCACGGCAGGGGAGAGACAGCTCTCCCCAAACTACTGCTAAAAAACTTAATGGAAATCACATTTGGGGAGAGGTGTGGAAACCATTAAGCCCAGATCTTTGTTATATGATATAGTTCTGGCTCTTCAGAATACTCCCATTGAATCTTTAGTAGCAAACAGCACTAGGTTTGATGGGGGAGCTGCTAGGTATTTTGTAGGATAAAGACCTTATTTGCAAGCTCTTTGAAGCAGGGATCTGTCTGCAAGCTCCAAGCCATGTGTTAATGTGCTCCAGGGCTTGTAAGAACTCCATGAGTCCACTGGGAGTTTTTGAGTTGGTGACACACACACAATGTGAAACCAGGAGAACTTTGCCTGTTTCTACAAAGCTCTGTTGCATTTGCACAGAGTGGGTCCTAAATACTCATTTAAAATACCCATAACCAACCACTTGATCAGCAAAAACAATGAGGAGTCCTTGTGGCACCTTAGAGGCTAACAAATTTATTTGGGCATAAGCTTTCGTGGGCTAGAACCCACCTCACTGGATGCATGAAGTGAAAAATACAGGTATAAATACATGAAAGGATGGGGGTTGCTTTACCAAGTTTTAGGTCAGTCTAATGAGAAATCAATTAACAACAGGATACCAAGGGAGGAAAAATAACTTCTGAAGTTGCTCCTAAACCCTGCTTGACCACAAACAGTCATCCCAAATGCCAATAAGGAGAAGGAGAAATACATACTTACCAGACAGACAAGAAATAAGGCTAATGGGAACGGATAAAGAAACCCTGAGAGGATACTGAGAAATATAGAGCCAGGTATAGCAAATGTTTGCAAGCTGAGTGCTTCTCAGTTAAGGATAGAACATCATGTTACTTAGAACTTTTACATTCTTCATTTTAAAAGTGATCATGGTATTTACCAACTTGCAAGCTGAACACTAGAAATATGTATATCCTCAAAATACTACTGTTGGCATAAGCAGTTTACAAGAGATATTTGGGAACACTGCATTAATATATTAGTCTTTAAGGCCTTGCCCATATAAACTTGCACCAATTTAACAAAATCTTTTTTGCAAAGACACTTTTAAATCAGTGCAAACTGTTTTCTTCTTTCAGATTTTAGGTTTAGTGTTCATTCGAGTGACGGGATGACTGAAACAGCTTTGATAAGGTAAAGTACTATATGACCAGTAACAAAACCTCATTCTTCACCCGCAGCATACACATACCATTCCAGCCTCACACCACTTCTTAGATTTTCAGGCCAGAAGGGACCACTAGAATAATCTAGTCTGACCTTCCACATAACACTGGCCATAGACTTTTCACCTTGTCATTCCTGCCCAAACCTCTAACTTTTGTTTCAGCTGCAGAATTTTTTTTATTTTTATTGGCAGAAGTTGCCCAAAACATTCAAAACATGGTGGAGGTTTTTTGAATGTTGGTACTAGGATAAGACCAAACCCATATTTGCTTGTGACATACGCCAGAATTTGAAACCAGGTCTTCAAAAGTTAAAGTCTAATACAATAATCCATTGCATAGGACACCCCCTTAAAGGTGTTTAATTTTAAAAAGTGACACGTTTGCACACAAACCAATAGTAATATCAGACAAACATGATATCGCCTTCCTACCATAAATTTCTTCCCTTTTAAAAACCTCTTCATCCTAGGGGTCCATGTTAAGGACTACATACTTCTCACTACATAAACTAGATAAGGGATGGAGGAGGAATAGCTGAGTGGTTTGAGCATTGGCCTGCTAAACCTAGGGTTGTGAGTTCAATCCTTGAGGGGGCCACCTAGGGATCTGGGGCAAAAATTGGTCCTGCTAGTGAAAGCAGGGGGCTGGACTTGATGACCTTTCAAGGTCCCTTCCAGTTCTAGGAGATTGGTATATCTCCAATTAAAAAAAAAAAGTCAAACATATAGTCCAGATTAAGTTAAAGTATTTATTTATGTGGTCAGCAAAACATGTTCAACTTGTACAGAAGCTCACTCAGGTTTTTTGGTTTTTTTTTAAATAAAGATGTATTTTCAGTCCTCACAGTTGTGAAGTAAGCCATTCAAATGCAAACCTAGAGTAATTGATGCCATGTAGGCATGAATCTGAAAGCAATGGTGACTCAGAGTGGTGGACTCCCTTGTCCAGTATTAATCTGCTTGAAGTGTCAATTCAAATTCAATTATGATACATCATTGTTGACCACTTAAGCAAATGAAATTGAGAAAGTAGTAGCAATAAAGTCCATGGGAACTGGGAGTTGCAGCCTGGAAGTAGAGTAAAAAAAGTTCTTGGGGTCTTGCCATCAATTCAGCTGTGTTGATATGAAGTGGCACTACGACCTTGTTCATCTGATGTCTTATCGAGTAGTAGCCTAACTGGAGCCAAAGTTGAAGGGGCCACAAGTGGAAGTCTGGAAAGCACTGTCAGAAGCACTCACCAATGTGGTATACAAGTCCAAGGCAAGTCTGTACCATCATAGTCAGGTTTGATTTTATTCTGTTTAGAAATGACTACAATGATAGGACTCTGTCCTCTGGCAGAAAAGCCCTCACTGACCAGCGCTGATCATGGCTCCTATGAACACTCACAATAGTGATAGGGCGAAGGACAATTCTTCTTAGTTCACACAGAAGTGCATTTAGGCAAACAGGTAGAAGACACATTTCAGACTTGTTGCCATCTGTTGTTGGGATCAGGTAGACATTGATACTTCTTTGGTTTGCAGCCACTACAACTAAGTATTTTGGGAAGACTCACTGCTTGTACTGGTAATGGCTGGGCCCTACTATGAATTTCAGGTACTTCCTGTGGGCCGGGTGGATAACTATGCGAAGTATGAGTACTGTAAATCAACAGTTACAAGCCTCTATTGAGTCTGAAGTGATGGAGGCAATTGTTACCATCCTGAATATGTGTCATTTTCATTCAATCTCCTCAGCTCTAGGATAAGACAAAAGCCCCCTATTCTTCTTCAGAATAAGGAAATAGCAGAATATCCTTCCCTGTACTCCTGCAGTACCTCTTCTATGACTTCTAGACAAAGCAATGAGGCCACTCCTGTTTGGAGCAGGTTTTCATGAGAAGGGTGTCTAAAAAGACAGGGAAGGAGAAGTACGTAGGGGGAAAGGCACGGAAATGGTTAGAGTTGCCAGGGCTGATGATGCCTAGCACTCACTGGTCAACTTATCACAACCCACACCTGGTGAAAAAAACAAGGTGGCTTCTGAAGGTGAGGGTAGGCTCTAACTTGGCTCCAGTGTGTCTCCTTGGGCCTCTCTCTTTTGGGGACAATATATGTATGATTGCGATAGGGAACTGGGGTGCATTCCCCTAGGGATCACAATCTAAAATCTTTGAGAGTAGAACACTTCAGCTGTTTGGCTGCTGAACAGCTCCATCCCTTCAATGGGCAGGTCCTCTATGGTGCATTGCATTTCTTGGAAATGCCGAACGCTTGAAACCAAAGCCCACCTCATGGTGATGGCAGAGTCCCATACAACCGTGGCTACTTGTAAGGATATCTTTGAGACCATTTGACCCACCTTCATGAGCTCTCAGAGTTCTCTCTTATTATCCTGTGGGAGCATTGTCAGGACAGTGGACTTGCTCTTATCTCCCAAAATTATATTGGGAACAAAGCCTGATATTTTACTTTGGAACACAAGAGCTTAGTAGTGATGCTGAGGAATCAGTCTTACACCAAACAAAGGTCCCTTTTTTATGGTCTCTTTTCTGCAATGCCCTTTGCAAACCTGGATTTTTCCTGTACTGCTGATATCACAAGTCACCCTAGGTTACAGTAGACATATAAAGTTTCAAAGCTCTTTTGTGGCTCCTCTTTTTTGCTCCTTTTAGATGAGGGAGGAAGAGTGGTTGGGGTCTGCCAAAGGTGAAGATTATGCCCTTCTCGAGTTCAAGTGTGCCCTCACTGATAAGGAGGGCAATCCTGGCTGGGGCTGAGGAGTTCAGGATGTCATAGAACTTAATGACCTTTTCCTGGGTCACTGAGATTTCAATGCTCAGAGCCTCAGAGAACAAGGTCAGCGGGTACTAGAATGTCTTGAAGGTGTCAGGTGCAAGTGCTACTGCCCCATCTAGTGACAAGGGAGGTTGCTGGAACTCTTTTGGTGCTGCCTTTTCACAGAAGCCCATGTCTGGCTCAAGCAAGGGAGGTCTGGCTAATGATGCCACTAGGAAGCAAGATCTTCTTTTCCATAAGACATGGGAGGGAGATCTGCTCCAGCACACACATGATGTGCCCCCATTGATCATACTAGGGAACCAAAGTGCTTAATTCATTGGTAAGGGGACTTGCAAAAAATTTAGTATTAATCATATTTTAAAGTGCCATCCTCATATTAACTTTATCAAACTCAGAGTAAATGAACAAAGTGTAAACTTGATTTGTAAGCATATTTCAAGGGTTTGAGATAAACACATCACAGCATGCACATTAGTTGACCAAAGTCTAATCTAAGAGCGACATTTAACTATTAAAGCAGCAGACAGCTGATTGGGGTTTTTTTTTTTAAATGATTTAATGACATTTAATAACCCTGTTTTGAGTTATTAAAACCTCTCATATTGAGTTATAGAGAAGACCTCCTCCACCATCCTTTTTTAAAAATTATAAGTGGAACAACCATTGAAGGTTCATTTTTATCTAAGCATTTTTAATTACTAATTAAATATATTCTGAACCTTGCATCACTACCAACAAAAAGAGAACTGCTGCTTGGAGTAACAATTAGACTGATTTTAACTCCAAATATCTTGTACTTGTTAACTTCACATAAAGAGATCCAGCAATTCTTAGTGTAAAATAGGCATGAGAGGAATTAAGGCGTGCCTTGAGATACTTCTGCGAAATGCCCCAGATACAAATTTAAATTCTCTCATTCTTTTTATAGTAGCTGTAATAGATGCGATGTTTGAGTATCTTAGGAATGTGGGGCTGTACTTAATTTTGATTTTCTTTAAGATCTCCACAAGATCCATACAAATGGTTTGAAACAACTGAACCAATATGTTCTATAAAGCCAGATAATATGTAACTTAACATGTAAACTAAGAACGATTTCTTAATGCCGCACTTTAATTCTGCCAGTCTGGCCCATTCTTACAGGCAGGCAGTGAAATACACAAGAAAATGATTAAGTACTTTAGAGTTCAATATTCTTGTGCATTTCAATACCTGGCCCAAAGACAACCCAATAGTTACATTTTTAATCTTCATCCTCTTTTACATCCCTCCTTCAAATTTTATCAGAGAAAACACCATTAACTGCAACTAAACAACTTTCAGATCACCAGGAAAAGGATACAAAACATATGTGGCAAAATAAGCCACTAATACTTGAACGTAGAAGGTGTCTTTGTATTTGGAGAGGACTTTTCCTAAGGCCTTAGCATCATCCATGTCTCTGGGAATCTTTATACATTCTCTCTCTTCGCTGAAGGGAAAAAAAAAATTCCAGGAATTAGGCTAAGTAATCAGTAAATAAAATTTTAAAACTCATTTGCCCCAACATAAGATAATAAATCAAAGAGCAATAAGGTGAGCAAAACAATTAGTCTAATTGTTGGTGTGATAACTTTCCTAGGCAGAGAATACAAATCTATAGGATTCTGCAGCTCAAACCTTCAGATAACTTTAGGTGTTTTCAACATTATTTCTCCTTGTTCAGATTATACAGATGAAGAAAAATTAACATTGACTGAGATTTTTTGGGAGGGATGGAGGGTTACATCCCTCTTCACAAGAGGAAACATTTTTTCTGGTATTTTGCCTTATGGGTGCGTACTTCCTTTTTTAAGTTGAAGTATGCAGTTCAACTTTTGTACTGTTATACCTTATTTCAGTTAGGCATGAGATAATAAATTTTTTTTGCCACTATAGTTAAAAGCAATACAACCTCCTCACTGTGGACACAATTATATCAGTATATACGTGCCTTATACAAGTATAAGCTTATTTCCCCCACCTATATGAGAACACACAACACCAGTATAAATCACATTTATACCAGTATAACCATATCCAAAGAGGGGAAGGTTGTACTGATTTAATTATAGCAGTATAGTTAAAGTGATACAACTTTTGCTTTTAGACTAGCACTGACTGGCAGTCTCCAGCACTTGCTTCTGGATATTTCCAACTTTGAGGTTTTATATTTTGACTTCTGGGTTGTCTAATTAACTTCCTTCCACCTCTCCCCACTCCCTTTTTCAGATTTCTATCAGGTTATGAAAATGTTGAGGTATGTCAGTTTGGGGAACTCCTAAAACAGAGGTGGCCAACCTGTAGCTCCGGAGCCACATGCAGCTCTTCAGAAGTTAATATGCGGCTCCTTGTATGGGCACCGATTCCAGGGTTGGAACTTTCCAATGTGCCGGGGGGTGCTCACTGCTCAACCTCTGGCTCTGCCACAGGCCCTGCCCCCACTCCAGTCCTTCCTGCCCCCTCCCCTGAGCCTGTCATGCCCTCGCTCCTCCCACACACCCCCAGAGCCTCCTGCATGCCACAAAACAGCAAATCAGGAGGTGCTGATTGGCAGGGCTGCCGGTGGGTGGAGGCACTGGGAACAGGGTGGGGGAGCTAATGGGGGACTGCTGATGTATTACTGCAGCTCTTTGGCAATGTACATTGATAAATTCTGGCTCCTTCTCAGGCTCAGGTTGGCCACCTCTGTCCTAAAACCTTTAGTTGTAGAGGATACTACAAAGAAAAGCCAGCAAATTAATCCTTCTTAATATACTTACTCACTAAGCTGTGGAAAATATTTATATACTAGAAACATAATCGAAGCAGCAGATAGAAAGATGGACACTAATATGAGGAGTGACATTCGTGCTGATCCACCTTCTGTATGGGCCTTTCCTAAAATTAAACAAAATTATAGTTAACAAAAATAAATATATGACAGAGTTCAAAGTTATGCTTCCAAAAGTTTTTAAAGTAAGTATTTTGTGGATAAAATCTTCCCACCAAAAGCCATCTCTCTTATATTCCCTAGAAGCTGCCGGCAAAATCTTGCATTCCTTACTTGAGCAAAGCTCCCATTGACATAAACCCAAATAAGGACTACTGGAGCTGGCCCTCAATTAATACATTAAGGGAGAAAACCTGCTTTACACTCTTATTAACCACAGCAAAGTTACATGAGAACACTCATGTAAAGTACACTAAACTTTTTGCCAAAAATTCCCCACCACTGGTTTAGCTACAGTAAACAAAATGCTGATGGCCATGCTGTCTAAACTCTGCTCAGGGAAGATCTAGCGCTGCACTAACTCGGGCCAGCCATGTCAACACTACAAGAAAAGGTATTTTTAAACACGTTAACTAATTAAGGTAATCCTAGGAGATACATTTACAAAAACATCTTCCCTTTCCTAGACTAGGATTTTAACACAAACTTAGCTACAATATGTTAATAACATGTTTTTAAAAACCCACACCTTTTCCTAATGAAGACAAGGCCTAAGGAAAAGGTACTTTTAAAAATAGCTTTCACTTAGTCTTAGTATACATGGGAAAGTTTTTTTTCAGTATAACCTAAGGTGTGACATTAAACTGATATAATGATACAAGTAAACCCCTCCCCTACCCAATGGAGATACGCTTTACTCCTGGAGGAGTTCTGTGCTACTGCATGCACATTTAATAAGTCCCGCAGATTTCTAAGTTTTCACACAGAAAAAAGTTTCAGAGTAGCAGTGTGTTAGTCTATATCCGCAAAAAGAACAGGAGTACTTGTGGCACCTTAGAGACTAACAAATTTATTTCAGCATAAGCTTTCGTGGGCTACAGCTCACTTATTCGGATTTACAGAATGGAACACACAAAAAAAGTGTCTGCCAAAATTTTCCTGCAGTTCCACGTTTTGCCCACCAGAAGGCGCTGTGGCAATAGAACAAAGTTGCAGCTCCCGGCAGGGAGGGAGAGAGAACTGCCTTCGCAACACCGCTTGTCACGCCAGGTCAGTAGACGGGGCTGTTGGGGGGTCGGACAGGGGCTCATAAGGGCTAATGGGAGAGGGCAGGGGCTGAATGCAAGTGAAGGCACAGGGCAAGTGAAGGCACAGGGCCATGGGGGAGGGAGGTGCAGAGCTACATAGGGACAGGGAAGTGGCTGGGTGAGGGCACAGGAACACATGGGGACAAGGGCAGATGTGCCTGATTGAATGGGAGAAGCTAGGGGTCAGCCAGGGTCTGAATGGGGGAAGCTCCCTAACAATCCTTCCCCCCACCCCCGCAAAAACAAACAAAAAAACCCACCAACCACCTGTTCCATATTTTTCCCCCACCCATACCCAACAGCCCTCCAAGTTCACACCCAAGCTCCTTCCCAGCAATTACTTCCTTCTCCCTCAGCTCCACTGTTACCCCTGACTCCCCCAAGCCTTTGCTTTGAGTCTGAGGGGTGTGAGAAATACAGTTTTGTATTGTAGTTTAAATTCATTATTACTCAGAGCTCTGTATTAATATGCCTAGTAAGGAATCTATTTGTCAAAAAACATTTCCTGAATCTTTTTTGTTGGTCTGTATTGTTACAGACATATTTGCTGACAGGTATTTTGAAATAAATGACCAAAAATAATTGAAATTAATGTAATCATATTGTGTTATTTTGACAAATAAAATATTCAGAATTATGCAGAATTTTAAAATATCGTGCGCAGAATATATTTTTTGTGGGGGATGCAGAATTTTTAATTTTTTAGCACAGAATTCCACTAGGAGTAACTCTTATTCCAGTATGAGGGTTTGCCTACATAAAGACATTCAGGAAAGTTAAGATTTACTGGTGTGAAGATAATGTACATTAACCCCCCTATGGAAGCTCTTTTTCACAAATAATGTTGCTTTAGTTTGCTGTAGCTCAGCCCTTGAGTGTAACACAGCTATACCAGCAAAACCCTCCAACCGCATATGCAGTTATACCAACAAGAAATGCTTTGGATGGTATAGCTGATACTGGTTTAGCAAGCAAAATGAGCTATACTAGCAAAGGCACATTTTTAGCAGTATAACTGCATCTACGCTAAGGCTTTTGCCAGCATAGCTATTTTGTTAAAAATAAAAAAGCAAAATGTTTAAGTGTATACCTGGCCTTAGTTTCTCTGCTGGGGCTCCACAACACAAAAATCCCAAGGTGCTGGTTTCATTTGCAGCTCCTGGTGGCATGATTATGATGCCACTATGTGACATGCACAGCAATCTATTGCATTACCATTTCAATGTTGTAAACCAGAAAAAGGATGATGAAACATATATAATAAAAACAAAACAAGTGCTCGGACTAGTTTCAAGTTTACTTACTTTGCCAATTTTGCCTTGAAGTCAGTGCAAATGTTTACCATATTCCCTTAATATTACTGTCTCTGTTTTGTCTGAAGTGCTAGAGCCATGCAGCTACAAACTTAATTGTGTCTTTTGGGGTTTTTTTTACTACCACCTTTTCCAGGATGATAATCCAATATCAAGAAGGGAAATCTACTGGATGGAACTAATAGTAAAATTAATTATGTGTATTAGGGCTTGGCTACACTTACAAATTTGCAGCGCTGCAGCAGGGTGTGAAAACAAACCCTCTCCAGCGCTGCAAATTGCGGCGCTGCAAAGTGCCAGTGTAGTCAAAGCCCCAACGCTGGGAGCCCGGCTCCCAGCGCTGTCCGTTATTCCCCACAGGGAGGTGGAGTACGGACAGCGCTGGGAGAACTTTCTCCCAGCGCTGGCGCTTTGACTACACTTAGCGCTTCAAAGCGCTGCCGCGGCAGCGCTTTGAAGTGTAAGTGTAGCCAAAGCCTTAGTATGTTCTCCATTTCTCACCCATTCCACCCAAATTTGTTCTAACCGTTTACAAGATATACAGTAGAGAATTTATTACAGGTGGCTAAAGATTTTAAACTGCACTGTAAAACCATGCCAATTTCGAACCAGTGCTAATATAGTTAAATGTTGTTAACACAACCCAGAGTAGATAATCACAATACTTGCCATATCTAGTCAGACCAAATACATTTGGTTGCCTTACCAAATGCACCTGACTGATAGGGAAATAATGTACTTAGAAAATCCCTTTCCAACTCTATCAGTTTACAATTAGATATTAAATTATTCTACTATTTTACATACCCAGTAAGTACACACAAATTAAAGCCCCAATCCTTGCAAGCTGCTCTATGCAAGTAAGGCTACATGTGAACACAGGGCTGCTCATGACAGGTTGCAGAACTGAAAACTAAGCATATACTTTCATTTTGAACACCCTATAATCAGGTTAGGTCACCAAATGCCAACGAACAGCCTTATGTACAACTGTGTGTAGTTTAGTCCTTTATTAACATTGTTTCCCTGAAAATGCCCAGCCCTGACAAACTAACAAGTGACAACTCACAATTCATAGGTGTTGCAGACCCTTTTGTATGAGCCATTCACCCAAGAATGGTTCAGTACAGTGACCCTCACTAGCACATAACAGGGAGGGCTCAGCTGACCAAAGTGAGATGTCTGCTTTAAGACACTCAGATCCTGACCAATGGGGAAGTGTCAACTGCAAAGGAAACAATGGGGGGCAAAGGGGGGGGGGGTAACTGGCAGAGAGAGGCTTGCTCCCTTGCTTACCCTTCTGGAAGAAGGGTACAGATGCCCATCGGCACAGATGCCCATCAGCACAGAATGAGCCACAGCATCTTAGCGTGTCCTTGGAGCTGTTTGCTTAACTGCAACACCTGCCTGGCTGCCAACACTGCCCACCACCTCCCCAAATTAATGCCACCTCAGTGCCTGCATGCCCCTGAACAGTGACCCTACACAATGCCCCTCTCCCTGCCCCCATCTCCCCATACTGCCCCAGCCTCACCAAACCAACCCCACCCCACTTTAGTGCCCCTTTCCCTGACACTGACCCCAGAGTCTATTCCCCTGCCCCAAACTGACTAACCCTACAGTGTCCCCTACTCCCCCCATTACTCAGTACCCTGTCCCTGAACACTGATCCCACAGACCCTCCCTCCCTACCCCCCACTGCTCCCAATCCTACCTCCCCTCAGTGCCCCTCCACAAATAGCAACCTTGCAGAGCCCCTCCCTTTGCCCCAAACCAACCCCATCTCAGTGTCCCCACCCCACACATTGACCGGACAGTGCCCCTCCCATGACAACCTCCACACTGCCCCCTCCCCAGACACTGACCCCACAGAGCCCTTCTTCCTGCCCCCCACTGCCCCAAACCGACCCCCTCTGTGTCCTCTCCCCAGACACTGACCCCAGAGCCCTTCTCCCTACCCCCCACCCGCCCCCCGTGTCCTCTCTCCAGACACTGAGCCCACAGAGCCCTTCTCCCTGCCCCTATTGCCCCCAAACCGCCCCCCTCCGTGTCCTCTCCCCAGACACTGACCCCAGAGCCCTTCTCCCTGCCCCTATTGCCCCCAAACCGCCCCCCTCCGTGTCCTCTCCCCAGACACTGACCCCAGAGCCCTTCTCCCTGCCCCTATTGCCCCCAAACCGCCCCCCTCCGTGTCCTCTCCCCAGACACTGACCCCAGAGCCCTTCTCCCTACCCCCCACCCCCACCGTGTCCTCTCCCCAGACACTGACCCCAGAGCCCTTCTCCCTGCCCCCATTGCCCCCAAACCGCCCCCCTCCGTGTCCTCTCCCCAGACACTGACCCCAGAGCGCTTCTCCCTGCCCCCTCCCCGGACACGGACCCCATCCTGCCCCCAGCAGCGGCCCCGCTGCTCACACCGCCCCCCGGCCCCAGGCAGGGCGGCACCTTCAATGCGCTGCTGCTGCTGCTGCTGCTGCTGGGGCCGGGCGCTCGCCAGCTCGCCGGGGCCCCGCTCCGCCGCTCTCCGCTGCGCCATGGCCCCGCGCTGCCAGGAGCCGGACGCCCGGCGACGAGACACAGGCCCAGCCAGGCGAGCCCAGGCCTCCCCGGCACCAAGAGCCGCGAGAGGAGGCGGGACCCGTCGCTCCAGTCACCCCACCAAGGCCCCACACGGCGCATGCTCGCTCCTCGCCCGCCCGAACGAACCGCCGCGCTCGCTTGGGCCCTCAGGGAGAGAGCTCCGCGTTTAACTGCTAAATACGGTAACGCCAAGCAGGGTTTGCGTTTTTAACTTGTTAATTACGACAAACACTTAACTGTGGTAACGCTAAATCAAGACTGTGTTCAACCATGTAAATACGGTAATCCCCCCGGGGGGGCGGGTAGGTGCCCACTCAATATATGCTGTAAAACAGGGTGAGTTGCATGTTTCAGCTTATGCTAACGCCCAATCATGGGTGCGTTTAGTCCATTAAATATGGCAGCGCACATCTAGATTTCACTGTTCCCGCTTCCCAACATGAAAACAGTAAAGCTTAGATCAGTGCGTGTTTAATGCTTAACCCAATAAATAATCTAAAACTGAGGATAAACTGAGCCGGGTCTTCCTGATTAACCCATTAAACATGGGTTATACCTCAAGGTGAGACTTCAATATATACGGTAATGTCCAGCTAGAATTGCGTGTCCAGCTAGAATTGAGTATATATGGTACCCTGTTTAGCCTATTGAATATAACAGTAAGGCAGGGCTGTGTGTCTAGCGCAATAAATACGATCATGCAGTTAAGTATGGTAATGCTCAGCTGAGGTTGAATGTTTAACTGCTATACTTGGTAGCACACTGTCTCAACCAGAGCTCATTGTGTTTTAACCCAGTAAATATAGTAATGCAGAGAAGGAGTCAATAAATATGGGAATACAGGGTCTCCTTTAACAATGCGGGTAATTAACCACTGGAACAACTTACCAAAGCTGGTGGTGGATTCTCCTTCACTGGCAATTTTTAAATCTAGATGTCTAAAAGTTGTGCTCTAGGTCAGTCAGGAATTACTTTGAATATATGCTCAGGCCTGATTTATACAGGAGGTCAGAGTACTGTAGATCAGGGGTCCCCAACCTTTTGAGGACCAGGGACCGGTCGGGAGCGCTAGTCCCGCGGCTCAGCCGGACCGCCCGCAGGCGTGCCTGCGGGAGGTCCACCGGCTCCGGTTGAGCTGCCGCAGGCATGACTGCGGACGGTTCGCTGGTCGCGCGGCTCAGCTGGACCGCCCGCAGGCACGCCTGCGGCAGCTCAACCGGAGCCGGTGGACCTCCCGCAGGCACGCCTGCGGGCGGTTTGGCTGAGCCGCGCGACCAGCGAACCGTCCGCAGTCATGCCTGCGGGAGGTCTACCGGAGCCCCGGGAGCAGCGGACCTCCCGCAGGCATGACTGCGGAGGGAGCGCTCGTCCCGCGGCTCGGGTAGACCTCCCGCAGGCATGCCTGCGGGAGGTTCACTGGGTCGGTTCGCGGCCCAGTTTCTAAGAGGCCGCGGACCGGGGGTTGGGGACCCCTGCTGTAGATGATCTCAATGGTCCCTTCTGGCCTTAGAATCTGTGGGATAGTTACTTGGTGGAGTGCTAAGTGTACCATGACTGGAGGGACAGCACTTTAAGCCCTTAGCAGCTGGTGAGTTCCAAAAAGCACTTATATGTGTAACTTAAACAATAGGATAATTAACTGGTAGAAAAATTTGTTGACTAAACAGTTACAACAAAGTAGGCCCTAGCATAGTCCCTAGGGAATCCAAAAGAGGATAGCACTTCTCAGGCCTAGTACGTTGGATTTATGTCCATACCTTTCTGGGTGGTCCTCCTCTGAAAAGGATCTATCTCCACATCCTGTTTAGTCCATCAAGGGATCTTTGTGCCAGAAAGCTGTCCTATGACTTCAAACCAAAAGCCTAAATCTCACAATCTCAACCTGCTCGTTTTGGATAGGGAACAGTGCCCTTTCCAAGTGTGCTACTAGCCACTTCACACCACTCACTGAAAGAGTAGGACTTCTTGCTCCCATAACTATAGCAGACATAGATCACCATTCAAATACCTTTTAGCCTAGGGGAAGATGCCCTGAGTGGGGAGTCAGGAAACCATTACTTAAAATCTCACTTCTGTGCATTACTGTCTATTTTTCTATGTATTTCATAATCATTAATAGCCTAACTAAACTTGGAGGCAGCAAGTATCATTTCTTCATTTTACAAGTAGTTGATTGAGAGGTTGCACAAAATGGCTTCTAGCAGATTTGGGACTAGAACCCAAGTTTCTACTATGGTAGACCCAAATCTCTGTCATACTGCCTTTCAGGCTTGAACATCCCAAATCTATGGCCTTAGCTATTTGTTTGTGCCTCTAATTGTAATCCACATTCCCATCTCAGATCCAGGAGCAAAACCCAGAAATGTGAAGCCCCAACATTCCACTGCTTTTGAGCAAATAGTTGTATAAACCACTGGTAAAGGGAATGTCACAGCCTCATGGAGGGCTGACAAATAACAGTTATCCCTTTAGATCAAATGATAGATGCTGTTAGGTAAAAAGCAAGTCCTTACTTACCTCTCCAGCACCCGAGTTTGTGCGGAGTTTGTATGGGGCTCAGAAATCTGTCAGAGACCAGACAACAATTCGTTGATCAACGGGCTCACACCATCCTTAGCTTACAAAAAAGCTTCGGAGTAAGTGTGGCAAGTTTATTAGGGGTGAGCATCAATGTTTATACACAGAAGTAAACAAAGTGATTAACAGATCATAATGGTCATGCATAATCAATCAAGATTCTACAGGATAAAACAGGTTAAAATGTAAATTAGAAAAGACAAAGGAGGAGATGGCTACTTATTGGGAGGGGGAGGTGTCATGAGTAGTTCGCAGGTCAGAGTTTTGATTAAAAGTTTCAGATAGAGACATCAAGTCTGGATTAAGTTTAAACTCATAAAAAGTTCAGACTCAACATTCCTCCATTTGTAGCTTTGGGATAACTATTTACCAAAAGCTACACCCCATTTTAAGGAGCCAAGGGCCGCTTGGCAATTTCAGCCTGGGCCAACTCGAAGAGAGTAAGGCCTTTGGCTGAAGTAGGAAAAGAATAAACTGACCCACATGAGTTTATGAGGGAGGGGACACACTGAATACAGCAACACAGTATTATAAGGATTACTATGGCCCCAACAATACCCACCAAGAGTTTTTTAACCCACCCAAATCCAGGCAGCCAATTCCATAAGGCTCCCCACCAATCATAAGGTGGCTGGCCAGAGGAGTAGTTCTTAGCCATTTCCCTTAGATGTTTGGTACGTTGAAAAGTGTCAGGGTAGGTGTCGTTTACAAAAACACAGCATTCTTCATTTATGAGGGCGCAAGTTCCTCCTTGGGCTGCTAACATTATGTCTAAAGCCATTCGGTTTTGCAAAGCTAACTGGCGCAGCTGGGACATTTCCCCGGCCTGATTCTCAAATAGGGTCGCAGTTTCATTGGTTAAAGATTCTAGTAGTCCCTGTAGACGGATGACACCACCCCTCAAGCTAATAAGACCAGCCCACCGCTGCCACGACAAACCATCACGGATATTAATATCTCTGAAGGTTTCACGGATGTTACGAACGTGGGGGAAATGGGGGGGGTGAGGGAGATGCGAGAAGGCGGTGTGAGCCACGCTAAATAACATGACCCTGCCCAATCAGGGGAGAGAAAGTAATAAGCTTTGGGCCCGCACACCCAGTATGTTCCATACATTGCGTTTCGGGTATTCCATTTCTCAAAGTAGGAGGTAACCCACCACCCGTTGGACCACTGTTCCCCTGGTAACGCAGAGGGGTCGTTGTGCGAACCGCAGAGGCACAATTTGGTAGTGGTGTTTTCAAAGTGCAGTGTAGTACTGCTTGAGCAGTTGTAGAAGGCAATCGTATATCCCTTAACAATTAGTTGGACACCCTCGTGATCTGAGCAGGGCTTCTTAAAAGCTGACTCTGAAGGCTTGCCCACCCATGAAAAAGTTGTATCGGGGTGAGGGATCCACATATGGGATAAGTGGGATGCACAAGGCTTGAAGCCAAGATTTTTACTAAAGGCGGTGCCATTAAAATACATATTGCATTTACTGGTTCCCACAAAAGTTGACCCCTTTTCTTTAACAAAACACAGTGATCCTGTCTGATTGGTTACCCTGAGATATCTGTTAATTGGCACTCCTGTTTTGTCCCATGTAAGATTGTGTTGGACTGGATCTTTTACTTTAGCCGATGGCATCCAAGTCATATTAGCAGTAGTCAGGGGAATGGGTGTGAAGGGGAGTCCCTGTTCTGCATTTACTGGAAATTGAGTACATACCCAGCAATTACTTCTATTTCCTAAAATACGAGTTTTAACCTTGTGGGAATATCTAATAAAAGCATTATCTTCATAAGCAGAAAATAAACTAAAAAGGCATAATAAAAAACATACAGTTGTCAGAATAAAAGGTCCTCTCATTTTTTCGAGTCAATTTAAGTCTGATGTCTGAAAGAGGTAAGCTGGTCCACTGGTCAGAGGCAGTATCCTCAGTGGTGGCAAGAGCTGCTGGTCCGTCACTGTGGTCCACTACGGCTGGCTTGACGTGGGAGTGGTGGATCCAGGATTTGCATCCTTCCAGGAACACTGCAGTCTGGGTTGTTAAAAGAACCTGGTGGGGTCCAGTAAACCTCGGCTGGAGGGTGTCGACACGAACGAACTTTTTGGCCCAGACGAAGTCCCCTGGTTGGAACGGGTGGATCGCTTTCCAAAGGGTACGGAGGCGAGCCTGTAGGGAGAGAAACTGGCACGCGGTCATATGATCCCCTCCCAATAGTGAAACATCAGCACGTGGTAGCGCCCCGCCTTTGAAAGGGGGGTGTCCATAGAGCAGTTCAAAGGGGGATAATCCCAATACACGGGTTGGGCGAGTACGAAGGTGAAATAGGACCAAGGAAAGTACTGAGGCCAGTTTAACCCTGTTTCCTGACAGTATTTAGCCAATGTAAGCTTAAGTTCCCTATTTATACGCTCAACTTTTCCGCTAGACTGGGGGTGGTAGGGTGTATGAAAGGAGTGTGAAATGCCCAGTCCTTGTTTTAAACGGCCAAGGACATTACCAGTAAAGTGGGGTCCCCGATCTGAATCAAGTATGAGAGGGACGCCAAAACGGGGTACAATGTCTTTAAGGAGGATCTTTGCCACTGTGGCAGCAGTACAATTAGCAGTAGGAAAAGCTTCGACCCATGAAGTCAGAGGGCAAACCAAAACAAGGAGGTGCTTTTTCCCAAAAGCCTTTGGCATATCTGCAAAGTCAATTTGAAGATGTTGAAATGGAGCAGCAGGCGGAGGTTTTTCACCCTTAATTTTGTTAAGAGGCGGAGCAGGTTCATTACGCTGACATGTGCTGCATGCTTTCACTATTGACAGGCAGTAGGGTTGAATGCCTGGAGCATACCAAAAGCGAGCGATGCTGTCCACAAGGGCGTGCGTGCCGTAGTGACCCCCCTTATCATGGTGCCAGCGAATTGCCACGGGGTATGTGGAGCGAGGGAGGCAGGCTCGGCCATCCGGCATAAGCCAGGTCCCTTTGACCAGAGTGGCTCCGAGGCTTTCCCACGACTGTAGTTCAGCAGCGGGTACCAGTACAGGGTAAAAGCATACTTGCTATCAGTAAAAATGGTAACGGTCTTACCAGCGGCCAACTGGCAAGCTCGGGCCAGGGCATAGAGTTCGGCGGCTTGGGCTCCCCAGTTGCCTGGCAGTGAGGCGGCCTCTTGAATGTCCCATTCAGAGGTGACTGCATAACCGGTGAAACGCTTGCCATTAACATAGAAGGAGCTTCCGTCCGAGAAGAGGATGCAATCAGGGTTGTCCAGTGGCACGTCAAACAGGTTGTTCTTTATCTGTAAGATGCTATGAACTACTTCCACACAGTTGTGCTGATCCTGGAGGACTGGCAGGTCAGGAAGCAAGGTAGCTGGATTAAGGGGCCCACACCTTTCAAAAATTAGGTTAGTGTCTTCTAGGAGTTCGGCCTCTAGCTGCTGCTGACGATGGGCCGAAAAGACTTGGGTCGTGCCCCTACGCAGAAGGGCTGACAAGGCATGAGAGGTCCAGACCGTGGTAAAATGACCCAGGGTCAGGCTCTTTGCCTTTGTGATCAGCAGGGCAGCTGCTGCCAGAGTCCGGGTGCAGGATGGGGTTCCCTGAGCGACAGGGTCGATCTGCTGGGAGTAAAAAGCAAGCGGGAAATGGTGGGGCCCGCTCAGCTGGGTAAGGACGCCACTAGCAATTCCGCCCCTCTCGTGGACAAAAAGGTGAAAGGGTTTGCTGTAATTGGGGGGGGCGGAGAGACATGGAGGAGGCCACACTGTCCTTGAGTAACTGAAAGGCTTGAATCGTGTCTGGGGACCACTGCAAAGGGTCAGGAGCAAGGTTAGCAGTGAGTCGGTGGAGCGGTTTGCTCAACTCCCCGCAGGACGGCAACCAAGGGCGACAGAAGCCAATTAATCCTAAGAAACCTCGAAGTTGTTTCTTAGTGTTTGGCAGAGGGCAGTTTTGGATAGTCTTTATGCGGACTGGGTCCATTTGTCTCCCCTCTGGGGTTAACAGGAAGCCCAGATATCGGACCTTCTGTGAGACCCACTGAATCTTGTTAGGGTCTACCTTGTGGCCTCTGGTGTGTAGGTATAATAAAAGTGCCTTACCATCGATGCGGAGGGCGGCTTCTTCGCGGTTACCTAGTAGGATGTCATCTACGTATAGGACTAACGTGGATCCCTGCGGACTGGTGAAGCCTTCCAAGTTGTGGCGGAGGCATTGGCTGAAAATCGTGGGGCTGTCTCTGTAGCCTTGAGGAAGTCGTTGCCAGACATAACTTTGTCCCTCCCAGGTGAAACCAAAGAGATATTGAGAGTCTGGGTGCACAGGAATGCTGAAAAAGGCTGATTTTAAGTCAATAACAGTGAACCACTCAGCATCCCAGGGGATTTGGCTGATGATAGTAGCTGGATCAGGAACTACTGCATGAAGAGGGACCACATACTGATTAATAACCCGTAGATCCTGTACAAAGCGCCAACGAATAGGGTCTCCGTCCTTTTTAGGAGGCTTTTTGACAGGCAGTATAGGGGTATTACAGGGAGTGCGCTGAGGGCGGACTAGCTTTTGTGCAATGAATCCCTCGACAATGGGGCGGATGCCCTCCCGGGCTTCCAGCGACAGGGGGTATTGGGGGACTGACGGGGGGGCTAAGGAGGGCTTCACTTGAATCCTTACTGGCTCTGCCGAAAGGAGCAGGCCAACATCAGTGTCAGAAATTCCCCAGAGGGTTAAAGGCAAGTCAGTGAGGTCAGGGGAGAGAGAGGGGGGGTTTCCCAATTACCCTGAGTTGGGGCCGAATCTCCTAACACTGTCATCAATAATCCTACCCCTTCAGGAGTGCAGGTTAAAGTAGCCTCAAGCTTACAGAGTAAATCCCGGCCCATCAAAGGGATCGGACAAGCTGGGGAAAAAAGAAAACGGTGAGAAAAAACATTTATCAGCATAAATAACATTTAGAGGCAAAGTGAGTCCCAGAGACTGTGGGTTGCCTTCCACCCCAGTTGCAGTTTTAACCTCAGAGGATAGCCAGGGAGAGGGGGCATGATTTAAAAGAGAGAAAGTAGCTCCAGTATCAATGAGGAAAGAGACAGGCAGTCCTTGGACTGAAAGGGTTAGACGAGGCTCTTTGCTGGGAGGGGAGAAAGTGAGGAAGGAGCCGGCTAAAGACATTAAGGAAATAAGACCATCACATTGTTTGCCTTCGCCCCCGGGGTACCGTCATTGAGAAGGCTGAGTTTGCTGCAGCTGCTGCTGTTGCCCGTAGTTGATCCAGGCCTGAGGAACGGGCTGGGCTGGTGGTGCAGGGGTGTATTTGTCCCTGGTGTAAGTATCTGCGGATGCGACCGGACCCTCTGGGCGTCCCCAGGGGCATTCACGTTTAAAGTGACCGGGCTGTCCGTACTGAAAACAATTTCCTGGTGGCTGGGGTTGCCAGGACCCTCTTCCCCGAGCACCCTGAAATTCCCTGCCACGGCCACGGCTTCTGCCTCGAATACCACCGCGAAAAGCTAAAGCCATCAACTTATATTCTTCCTTTTTCTCTTTCTTTTTACTACTTTCCCTTTCTTTCTCCCATGCAAAACTCCTTCCGAGGTGTGCCCCTCCAATTCCTCCTTATCCCTCTGCAGAGATTCCAATTTGGAGTCCTGCAGATTCCCCTCTGCGCTCTGGAGAGAGTCCCCTTGCGGAGGAATAGGGGCAGGTGCAGTGGGGACCAACTGACGAGTTAAAACACGCCGTGGTTTACACCCTTCATCGAAATAACATGGAGGGGGTTCACTCTTGGGAGAATACCTGACTGCCATAATTTTTAAAGATTTCCACAGCTCTGCTGCTGTGTCCCAACAAAACCAGTAACATAACTGTCCCGGATGGTCTTTTTCGATCTGGCTCCTTACTCCTCTTAAGGCAGCCTGTTCGAAAGAGCCATACGAAGGCCACCTCATCTCCAGGTCGGCCAATACCGCGGTATACCCAGTCCAATTCCTTACACACAGTGTGTACAACTTCCTCCTAGACATTCCTGTCTGTACTGGGAGTTTCCCTTCATTCCATAACTTATTTACAATCCCCAGCGGACTCTCAAGAGGCACGCTAGTCCCTTGACCCATGGTGTCTGACAGGAGCCCTCCAACTGGCGTTTATCCTGCTGTCCAGTACACGACCCCTCAATATTGAATTGGCTGGGAGAAATCTCCCGTGGCGCCTGCTAATTCGTATGTGAGTGGTCTGGCCACTGGACAGAGGCACCGCACCAGAAGGAAATCCCGGACGAGCCCCCAAATTGTTAGGTAAAAAGCAAGTCCTTACTTACCTCTCCAGCACCCGAGTTTGTGCGGAGTTGGTATGGGGCTCAGAAATCTGTCAGAGACCAGACAACAATTCGTTGATCAACGGGCTCACACCATCCTTAGCTTACAAAAAAGCTTCGGAGTAAGTGTGGCAAGTTTATTAGGGTTCAGAGTAGCAGCCGTGTTAGTCTGTATCCGCAAAAAAAACAGGAGTACTTGTGGCACCTTAAAGACTAACAAATTTATTTTAGCATGAGCTTTCGTGAGCTAAAGCTCACTTCTTCGGATGCAAGTTTATTAGGGGTGAGCATCAATGTTTATACACAGAAGTAAACAAAGTGATTAACAGATCATAATGGTCATGCATAATCAATCAAGATTCTACAGGATAAAACAGGTTAAAATGTAAATTAGAAAAGACAAAGGAGGAGATGGCTACTTATTGGGAGGGGGAGGTGTCATGAGTAGTTCGCAGGTCAGAGTTTTGATTAAAAGTTTCAGATAGAGACATCAAGTCTGGATTAAGTTTAAACTCATAAAAAGTTCAGACTCAACAATGCCTTTGCTGCAGTACACACAATCCAGAATTTAAAACAGTGGAGGAGGGGGTCCATAAGCTTGTGTATGATGGAATTTCTGTTTCTCCCTTTTTTCTTCCTTTTTAAAAAATCTTTATTAAATTGACATAAGAAAACATCATTAACAACACATTTCATAGTTAAAAACATTATATTCTGTCAATTATGGTGTGACATACATTAGCCAAGTGTTCCACTTTTTGGTCATTTGTTACCCATTTTGCTTACTTACATCACACACTGCCAGGTTTGAAGAATTATATGTGTGAAGACTTTAGGGATATAGCTCTAGAATGGCCGTGTTCCCTGAGGGCAGCATGTGGTTTCAGTTCCATTGGAAACAATAGAAAATGTCAGCCATCTTTACTAGGGGCTCATTAATTTCCCCTGCCCCACCCACTCCCCTTATGAAAGAGTGACCTTAGAGTTATTGCACTGAATGCAGCATGTATGATTACCTACCTTGTGGGCAGGTCACGTATGTGTACATTCACTGCAAGGAATTCATAGCCCTCAGAGACAAAGTATGGGCTCTTGAGACCACAATGGCTGAACTGGAGGAGCTAAGACAGACAGAGAGATACATAGATGAGACTTTCTGGGACACAATAGAGCTGGCCCACCCCCAGTCTGACAGCGTCTGTGCTGTTGAGGATGATGAAAATCTCGGGGAAGGAGAACATCAAACTGGCGAGGAGGAAAACAATCCCATAGTTAGGATTAGGGAGACCAGGTAGCAACTGTGAAAAATCGGTACAGGGAGCAGGGGTAATAGGTTCCTGTATAAGACAAAGCCCCCAAATATTGGGACAGTCCCAATAATATCGGGATGTCTGGTCACCCTAGTTGGGACCTTCCCTCCAGATGATGTCATGGCATCCTCTCACACTGAGGATATCTCTCTAGGGGAGGGAATTGGGGGGAATCAACCATTAGAAATATAGCTGGGTCTGTGATAACCGGCAGAACCTCATGGTGAACTGCCTGTTGGAGGCAAAGGTTGTGAATGTCTCGAGACATCTAGGAAGAATTAAGTGCAATTGCCAGGGAGGAGCTGATGGTCATGGTACATGTAAGTACCAATGACATAGGGAAGGTAGGAGAGAGATCCTGAAGGTCAAGTTTAGCCTGCAAGGAAGAAATTAAAGTCCAGAACCTCCATGGTACATTATCTGAAATGCTTCCAGTTCCGCGTGCAAGGCCAAGTTAGTCAGAATTGCAGAGTCTCTGTGCCTGGATGAGACAATGATGTAGGGAGGAGGGGTTTAGGTATATTAGGAACTGGTGAACCTTTTGGGAAAGGAGCAGTCTATACAGGAAGGATGGGCTCCACCTAAACCAAGATGGAACCAGACTACTGGCATGTAAAATTAAGAAGGTCATAGAGGAGTCTATAAATTACGGGCTGAGGAAAAGTTGATAGGTAAGAAGAAGCACATGGTTGAACAGAGACATCCCATAGGGGAAGATCTATTAACAGGGAATCTTTATATCCTAGTAAAGAGGTGAGGATAGAAGCTGGTGAAGTACAGTTAGGAACTGAAGAGAAACAGTCAATGAAAAAGAGTCCCATTCAATTACATCACATGAAGGCAGACAACTACAAAGTGACAATTTTTATAAGTGCTTGTATACAAATGCTAGAAGTCTAAATACTAAGATGGGTGAACTTCAGTACCTGATATTAAATGAAGATACTGATATAATAGGCATCACAGAAATTTGGTGGAATAATGACAATCAAGGGGACCCGGTAATACCAGGGTACAAAATATATACAAATGACAGTGTAGGTCACTCTGGTGGGGATGTGGCACTACATGTGAAAGAAAGCATAGAGTCAGATATACACCTCTACCCCGATATAACACTGTCCTTGGGAGCCAAAAAAATCTTACCGCGTTATAGGTGAAACCGCGTTATATTGAACTTTCTTTGATCCGCCGGAGCGCGCAGCCCCCCCCCCCTCCCCCTGGAGCACTGCTTTACCGGGTTCTATACAAATTTGTGATATATCGGGTCACATTAGATCATGATAGAGGAAAAATCTTAAATGACTCAAACTATACCATAGAATCTCTATGGATAGAAATTCCATGCTTGAATAATTAAGAATATAGCAGTAGAAATATACTACCGACCACCTGACCAGGATGGTGATGATGATTGTGAAATATGCAGAGAGGTTAGAGAGGCTTTAAAAATAGAAACCTCAATAATAAGGGAGGATTTCAACTATCTCCATATTGACTGGGTATATGTCACCCCAGGATGTGATGCAGATATAAAGTTGACCATTTGTGATCCCAGATGCTGTGCCCATCAACTACTTGGCATTGCCTCAGAGTAGTAGTGGTCATTGAAACAACTAAAAATAAATTGTAATGTTAATAATCCAATTAATGGACTATTCCTCCCTCCTTGGAATTCCAAGGAATATGAAAAAAGTTAACCATTGAACATTATATTTTCTTCTTGGAAGGCTCTCTGTACCGGGGATAACAGTACTTACTAATCTGCCTCAGTATTGTGTTGTGAAGATCACTCTGAAGTTGAAAAATACTGTATAAGTGCTAATTGTCATAATTAGTTAATAATAGCACTCTCTACCTTGTCTATTTTATGCTCTTTTTGGTACTTCTGAGGTAAATCTGTTAGCTATTTTACTACACACAGAAATTGTCAGTGGAGATTCAGATATACTTGATGTCATAACTTAAATGTTTAGCCAAACAGAATGCCCATTCCTAGCACCATAGGCAGAAACTCTGTGTAATATTCAAAAACAGAACATCTGCCTTGGGAAGGATCCTGAAGGCTCAAACTGTAAATAATAAATAAAGTAAATGAAGACATTAATTAAATTTGATTAAACTTAATGTAAATAGGACAACGATTGAAACAATACTATCAAAGTTGGTAATCTCTGATGAAGTTAGGAGAGAGAAAAATATGGCTAACTATAAATCAGTAAGTGGCCAAGACAACTTTCTAGACTAAGATGGTTAAGGTAGCCAATGTTGTGAATGGCTTTGCTCCACAATCCACTGGGAATAATAGGGACTGAAAACAGTTACTGTTTACAGTTATCCCATAGTATAATACACATGCATATCTTCAAAGTGCATTATAGAATTAAATTGTGTTCTTTACTACACAAAGCCTCTCCTGTCTGCTAAGTCTCGCTCAGTGTACCACATGGTATGTAACACATGCTGCATTGCAATTATGCAGAGACCAGGGCCGGCTCCAGGCACCAGCGGAGGAAGCACGTGCCTGGGGCGGCACATGCTAAGAGTTGGCATTCCGTCCATTCTTGGGGCGGCACAGTCCGGGCGTTGGTTTTTTTGTTGTTGTTTTGTTTTGCTTCGGCAGTTCGGGCAGCAGTCCAAGTGGCTTTTTTTTTTTTTTTTGGCTTGAGGCAGCAAAAATGGTAGAGCTGGCCTTGGCAGAGACTAGCTGGAGCAAGGAGCATGTCATGAGTACATGTTTGTTAATATAATCACAAGATGCAACTTCTTTTCTGACCCTGCTGCTGCTTCTAATTCCTCCAGAATTAATATAAAACCCTGCCACAAGCTTCAAGTTTGCCCATTGCCTGTTTCAGCATTGGCAGATGCCATACATATATAATATGTACATGTCCCCAGAAGTTCTTAGTGAGTTAGCTTTAAACTGAACATATGAGAGTTTTCTCAAATTATATATATCTATTCAAGGATGGGGGAAGCTTTTCTGAACCACTGAAAAAAAACAAAATATTTTGACAACTACTAGGGTGGTGACTAAATGGTCAGACATGGGACAGCTCTCTTTGAGGGTAGTTGGAGGGAACATTTTATTTTTATCAGATTAAAAAAACTGTGCCTTCCCTTAGTGGACCTTTCGCCTGACCAAATTTATGTATGTGTTTTTTTTCTTCTCTTAGGCAGGTAGAGAATATCTTGGATGGCCGAACCATTGACATTGTTACAGACTAAGCTCTGTTTCCTGACTGTCAGATAAAGAAGAGAGAGGGCCTGATCCCTCAAGGTTCTAACTAACCATATGTAAGTTAATTTCAAAATGTGAAGCAATACTCAGCTGTTTGTTGGTACTGTTTCCTGAGAGGTAGAGGCAAGTTGTATTTTCAGAGCCCTTTATTCCCACTCCCATCAATTAGTCATGGCTTCTTTGTGACCTCCAGAGGGGAAAAATATGGGCTTGCTCCCTTTTTTTGGTTCTTTTTGATGTATAAAGAAGCCATAAAAGGATTTTGTTTTATTTTTTTAAGACATTCAGGGCTTGTCTACATTTAAAACGCTACAGCAGCACAGCTGCGCCACAACAGCAGCACCACTGTAGCACTTCAGTGTAGACATTACCTATGCTAACAGGAGGGATCCTCCCATCTTTGTAGATAATAAACCACCCCAAGAGGTGGTAGCTAGGTCCAGAACAGAAAAATTCTTCTGTCAACCTAGCACTGTCTACACAGGGACTTAGGTCAGTTTAATTATGCCACAGTGAGGATTTTTCTGACCACTGACAGATGTAGTTAAATTGACCTAGTTACCTGGTGTAGGCCAGGCCTCAGGTCTTGTCTAACCAGGATCACTCTTTGGTGACTGAAGAATTTAGTAAAATGTTGATACCACAAAAGGCTGAAAGCTGATCACTGGAGAGCTGAGGGGATTTTTAGTCAGCTTAAAACTCTGTGGTTTTTGTTCACTTTTGTTAACATCTATTTAATGCCAATGCATAATGAATAAAGCTAAGGTTATGTCAAAGAAGTCACAGAAGTCACAGAATCCATGACTTCCAGAGACCTCCTGACATTTTCCGCTTCAGCCCCTGGGACAGTAGGGCTGGAGCTCCCAGCTGCCATGGAGGGAAGGGGGACCCCATTTTGTCACCGTTGTTTTTAGTAAAAGTCAGAGGCAGGTCATGGACTTCCATTAATTTTTGTTTATTGCCCATGGTCTGTTCATGACTTTTGCTAAAAATAACTGTGACAAAATCTTAGCCTTAATAATGAACGCTTGGCCCTTGTCTAGAGTAGGATTTAAAGGTGTGATGTTAGCATGTTTTAGCTAAGAGGTACTAATGAACATGAAAGGTCTAGTCTAGACAAGGTATGCTGGGCAGTTCCTCAGCTGGTGTAAATTGTCAGCACAAAAATTTGATTTCAGTGGATCTATGATAATCTACACCAGGCGATGATCTGCCCCACAGCCTTTACCACATGCTAAACTGTTTGAGTTAAAGCCTAGATGGTAAATTACCAGATGGGTGTACAGGGTTGACCTTGACTAACTACACTGAGGTAAAAACTACCTGCACCCTATCTCCATTAGGATTTTGTATCAAGATAGTTATTGCAATGTGAAAATGCACCTTTTTTGCAGCCAAGGCATAGCCCTCATCCAGACAAGATCTTGGTTGAAAGGATGTTTCTGTTAATGTTTCAGTGGACACATTTCATTCCTTCAATTAAAGTGTGAAAACTCACAATAAGTATCTGAGACCACTTCTAGGAAAAACAGTGAAGACCAGCTTTGATGTTCTTGATATTTCTAAAGTAAAAAATAGGCAGGCTTTTTTGTACATAATAAATGAGCATAAAAGGACAAAAACTCCTTTTCAGGTCACCTTTATTCATCTATTCAGCTTTTCTATAGGGAAGTCTTCTGATAACAGCATATTTCTTTAGAAGGTAAATTCCCTAAGGGCAGATCTATACACAGATCATTTGAGAACAGATTTAAATAAATTGCTTTAGAAACTGATTTAATTAAATCGGTGGAAACCTTCTTACATTGACACACTTATTTCAGATTGAGAGTGCCCTGCTTTGTTGTAGTTTAAGGCCTTATCTACACATAAATGTTTTTCAGTATAACCCAAAGAGTAAATTTAAACCACTACTATTATACCAGTAACCCAGGTCACAGGGCTGGCTTTAGGCCTATTCCACCAATTCCCCCGAATTGGGCCCCGCGCCTAAGAGGGCCCCACACCCAGTGAGAATCCCTTCCCTGGCTAGAGGTGCCTTTTTAATTTTTACTCACCTGGCGGCGCTCCGGGTCTTCGGCGGCGGGTCCTTTGCTTGCTCTGGGTCTTCGGCGGCACTTTGGCGGCAGGTCCTTCACTCGCTCCAGGTCTTTGGTGGCACTGAAGGACCCGCCACTGAAGTGCCGCCAAAGACTCGGACGCCGCCCGGTGAGTACAAGCCCCACGTGTTTTTTTACATGTTTTTTTTTTTTTTTTAAAGTCATCCCTGCCGGGGCCCCGTCGAAACTGTTCAAATTGGGCCCCGCACTTCCTAAAGCCGGCCCTGCCAGGTCAACATTCTAGGCATGTCTACACTACAGCTACAACAGCAGCAGAGCTATGGCACAGTGCCATAACATACACACTCTCTACATCAGTGGAAGAGTTTTTACCATGGGCGTAGTTAATCCGTCTCTCCAAGAGCCAGTAGCTAGATCTTTAGTACAGCAAAATACTCTTTAAGGATGCTCACATATCCTCATCTGTCTTAAATTGCCCGTTTGTCTGTAATGCAGTTAAAACATGTAGAATACTGTGTAAACAATAAGAAATGTCTGCCAGAAATTAAACCTCTGGCATTTTTATGACTGAATTTATTCAAATTATAAAATACCCCAAATAAACTGTACGTGGGATATCCCCTACTTGCATTTGCAAGGAACGGGATTTGTGTGTTTTGATGAGCTCATCCCTTCTATTTACATTAGATCATGCTAAAGAGTTTCAGGATACAGACTGGTGAGTCAGCAGCCACACAAAAGAGAAATCAGGGTGGAATTCACTGATAAAAATGAATAGAAAAGTGCCATCAAGGAGATAAACACAATAAACACCTCTCTTGTAGTGAATAAAGGATTAAAAATGTCTTGGAGCCATATCCAAAGATAAAAGAGAGCTTTTATTCAAGTGAGTCAGTGCTCAAGGAGAAAATGGAGAAATAGGGATCAAACAGCAAGTGAGGTTAAGGATTTCACATATCAAATTCAGCTGAGTCTGAACTACAAAAATCAGACACTCAGAATTTCTTCCCCTTGCAGTTTGTTTATGGAATATATTTTCTTCTCACTATATACATTATAACAAATTAGGGCAGACAGTTTTTTTCTTGGCACCCATATCATTACACCTCTACCCCGATATAACGCCACCCGATATAACACAAATTCGGATATAACGTGGTAAAGCAGCACTCGGGTGGGGGGGGGGGCAGGGCTGCGCACTCCGGTGGATCAAATCAAGTTCGATATAAGGCAGTTTCACCTATAACGCGATAAGATTTTTTGGCTCCTGAGGACAGTGTTATATCGAGGTAGAGGTGTATTTAACTTGCTTTTCATTACTGTTTAATCAAACAGAAGCAGAGTACAAACTGATAATGTATAGTAGCTCTGATGTGCCATACAATACAGTATGTCTAAACATATGGGGCCAGATTCTCAGCTCTAAAACAGCCTTTTTTTAGCACTCTGGTGCAAAAGGGACCATAAAGGCTGCTTACCTGGCCAGCTAAGAATTTCCATCTGCATGAGGGGAAACCCCTGGTTATGTATAGGCTGCTACTGGCCATGGAGCTTTTCTACTTAGACTTCCCCTTTCTTATGTTTTAATGCAAGAAGGATTAGGGCCATTATATCCTGTTGCCAAGCAGAAAAAGATACAAGTGTCCAGGAACGAACCTCTACCTTTCTAACCAAACCTCTTTGAAGCCCCCACTCTCATACTTTACTAGCAGTGCAAACCCCTTCCCCCACACCCCCAGGCCTTACTACAGACACACAAAACTTTACCAAAACAGAAAATCAAATCCCCTAAAATACAGCTCTCTCCTTTAAAACATCAGGAGAGGAGGGGACTTCCCACTGCAGGCCAGGAAACATCAAATGGTCTCTGGACACACCAACAATTACCAATAATTAAAGGAACACCAGACAACCACCCACCTCACCCTGCCAAAGGGCAAATAACCTCATCATAGCTCACCATTCAGACTCAAATACCTAAGTTCTGGGAATGAATGCAGGAAGAAAATCTTTAGCAGATCCAAAGACAATGGAGGGATTCTAGACTATCTAGGCTTAAAGCATCCAACCATTCTGTAGCCATTGATTAGATGAAAGTACAAATCTTCCAAATGCAGTAAAGTCCTTTTGTCACCTCATTCTCATCTGCTGACACTAACCTGGTACTAGCCACCCCAAAGCCAAAGGCCCCAAGGGCACTCTACAACTGAAAATTTCCCTTTATAAAACTTGGATGAAATAGCCCAAACAGAGGCCAAATCACACCTCATAGAACAAATGCAAGGAAAATACTGAGTGTCAGTGGCACAAAACGATAAAAGTCTTTGTTTTATTTGAAAGCAATCACTGTTGTGAGTTTCCAGCCATCTGGGACTTGTCTATACTTGAGATTTTAGTAATCTTCACATTAACTATCACGATTGTAAATTCCAGGGTAAACACTACATAAAGATTTGTTCCAGGACACAAACATTTGCCTCTAATCATGTTTAACTCTGGGCAAGGGTTAAACATGACTAGCACGCACACACACGCACACACACACACACAAAGTTTGTATCTAGTGTATAGCTAAACTGATAATTATTTAAAGTAACATACCTCAACATTCAAATTTAGTCATATCCTCTCTTTGGAGGAATTAGATGATCTCCCTTCCCATTCTTCAGGTGTTTCTTCCCACCCACATCATTGAGGTCTCTAAAGTCCTGCCTTCACAGGCAAAAAGGTGTGTTTTTAACTGAGTTAGCTCATTGAAGTTAGCTTACTTGGATTTAAACCTCATCCCTTTAACTTCCCTATGGATGCAGTTTAATATCTTTCAGATTGTTTGAGCAACCTCTGCCTATTCAGGGTCTGCAAAGGTATTTTCAGTCAAGTTAAATTAATTCAGCTGAGCTACCCTGATTGAAACAAATACACCTATCATCTAAAATCTCACTTTTTCCAAAAGATACATGGCCACGTCCTTGGTCCCAGTAAGGTCCCTTTGCATCACTCTGGTAGCATAAAGGGTTTGTAAAGCTGTCGTGTCTAGAAAGTTGTGGATTCCTCCAGTATGGAGAAACCCCAAGTGGCATAGAGCTGGGTTAGTACCCCACACCCTGCAGCCCCTACTGTATGAAGAGTATCAGGGGTGCTCCTCTGAGAAGACCCTTATGGGCTGTGGCAGCTGGCAGAATTTAAAGCATCAGAATGCACAGGGCAGATTTACAATTAAATGCACAGTGCCCTGGCACGAGGCCCCCCAACCACAGGGGGCCCCAGGGCCAGGCAGCTCAGCACTGTCCAGCACTCCCTGCGGGGGCAGAAGCTGTGGGGGAGAGCAGGGAGGGAGCCGTTTAAGAGGCGTGCTGAAGGCGCAGCGTGTGGTGTGTTCTCCCAGCCGGTGAGCTGGGCTCCCGTTGCCTCCATGGGCTCCTGCTGCTGGCTGGCGCTGGCAGCCAGGTGAGGCAGGCAGGTGAGGGGCCGGCTGGGGGCACGCTCCCGTGGTGGGGCGTCCGTCAGAGTCTGTCCTGCTGCCCTGCTCCTCTGGAAACCAGGCAGTGCAGGTGCAGTCGCTGGCATGCACTGCTGCTGGCAGCCCCTGGAAAAAGGCATGGGGAAGGGAGCGGCAGGCCAGGGGGTCTCAGCCCTCACGTGCTGCTGCTGCCACATCTCCCTTTGGCAGCGAACAGGAGCAGCGGCAGGGCAGGGACGCATCCACCAGCCAGCCAGGCAAGGTAACTCAACGGCCGCAACTGGGACTGCCCTAGCCCTGAGCCCCCATCCCCGCGCACTGCCTCCTACATACACACACACCAGCCCCCTGCCCTGAGCCGCTTAGGGCAGGGGGCTGTGGTGGTCCCCACACCCTCAAGCCCCCTGCCCTCAGTCCTGCACACCCCACACACACACAGCCTCACCCACATCCCCTACCCTGACTCCTGCACCCCCCACCCCCGCCCTGAGCACCAAACGGGAGCTCCTGCACCCCTCCATATCCACCTGCACCCCTCGCACCAAACAGAAGCTGCCCCAGGTAAGCGCTCCACACTCCAATCTTCTGAGCCCCCTTCCACACACTAACTCCTGGCCAGACTCTGCACCCCAACCCCCAGCCCGCTCCTCCACCCAACTCTCTCCCAGACCCCATGCCCCAACCCTGAGCCTCCTCCCACATCCTAACTCCTGGCTAGTCCCCGCACCCCCATGGTTTTTTATGTTTTTTCTTGGCTGGGTCCCGAGCGGGGGTCCAAAAAAGAAGCTGAGCACAGGGCAACTCTAAATCCGCCACTGAGAATGCAGGCAAGTGGTTTGAAGTCACTTTTGTCCCTGTCCTGTCAGCTGTACTGAGCAGGGCTGAGGAATGATCTGGTTTACAGACTGCAAGGATTCCAAGCTATAACAAACCAATCAGGGAGCTCTTTCATTTTCTACAAGCATTTACCCTCTGCATTCTTCTTCTCTCCAGTGGATTAGGCTAAAACAGGCTATGTTCTTCTCAACATTTCCACACAAGCAGCTTCATATTATTTTAATTAACCTTTAAGATGGGTTCCTGGGAGTGTCCCAAACAAATAAAGAAGTTGGAGAGAGAAATCTATTTACCAAAAATGACTTGCACAGTTCTAGTCTTAAGTACTGAAGAGAGAGGAAGTGTAATAAAAGACGCACAAAAAATGAGTCTGTTGGTTATGAGACCTAAACAGAAACCAATTTAGTTTCCTCATTTACTCAACAGTAGCTTTGTAATGTAGTCTTTACAGAAAATAAACCACAGTACTGGCACTGCCTTGGTATGCATGGACAGGATATGTCAACAGCAGGAGCTGCAGTTAACTAAAGTTATTACAAAGACAGTTGATTAAATACACAGTAGCATTGCCATCTTTCACTTTTTACCCTGAATAAAATTCTAACTCAGATGATTCTCTGGTGCTAATTAGTGAAACCATTTGGTCTGAAAAGGGAGAAGGAATCAGCAGTACAATTAGCTTTTTAATTCTTATAGCAATTCACATAAAACAAAGAATCAACTAACATTTGCTACCAAAAGGATATGTATGTCTTAGGGTTACCAACTTTGGTTGGAGATATTCCCAGAGGTTTCATCAGAAGACATAATCTTTAATTAAAGATTAATCTTTAATTCCTGGAGGCTCCAGGGCAATCCTGGAGGGTTTGGCAAGCCTAGTATGTCTACTCGCTAACTATCTGGAGCACAGACTCACTAGAGTTGTACTTTCTTTCTCTTAAGAGATGTGACCCAGATGGCAATAAGCACTATCAATACTGGAAAAATTCTAAGAACAAAGGGCCAGATTTTCAGAAGTGTTGAGCAACCACAACTTGAATTGAAAGTCAGGCCCATAACGTCCTAATACAATGCAATATCTTAGGACATTCCATTACTGAGGAATGCATTGCTCTATCTCCCATGTATTTGGCTGAACAGTGCTCTGTGCACCAACCCTTTTAAAGTTTACACTAAACCAATTCTCCCACAACCTCTCCCTGCTAAGATCTGCTGCATGTTGAGTGACAGGGCTGATGTGCACAGGGAGAGCTGTACTGCATGCTGGAGAGATCATAGGCTTTCACCTAGGTCCTGTGAAGCACCAAGCCTGAGGAGTGGTGGGAAGGGGGCACATAGCATAGTGTTATGCTATTTTAGCCCACATTAAGCTGTGATAGCAAAAGAAGTACAAACATTAGCTGGAGTGCCACATCCCAGGATACAGTTTATGTGGTCATAGAGGCAGGCAGAAGCAGTAGACTGTGTTTAAACTTTGCATGGCCCTTTCCCAGAGCAATCAGTTGTTCACTTGTTGGCCCACTGACCCTATCAGTGGTGAGATTATCCCAAAGCAAGTCAACCATTGGTCAAGGTAGAGAGCTGATGGATTTTCGGGGTAGATTTTTCCAACCTACAGTCATATCCTGCCCAAGTGTAGCTTTTTAAAGTGGGTTTTCTACAATTAGATGTTCCTTTATTGTCGTGAGTAATATTTTTTAGCATTTATATAGTCTAAACCAGCAGTTACCCAACTGTGGTCAATGGAGCACTTGTAGTCAGCCTGTGGCCAGTGGCCTGCAGTCAGCAGGTCATGTATTTCTGGTTCCTCCCCTTGTTTCCAACTAGTTCTGCAGGCATCCTGAGGCTTCAAGAGCTGGAATGGAATTGAAAGAGAAGACAGCATTTCTAGCTTCTTTCTACATAAGAGGAGAAAGAGAGGAAAAAATAGGAACAAGAGCCAGTATCAGAAGTGGTGATCTACAGCAAAATGGAGCTAGACAGCACATGCAAAACGGAGCTAGACAGTACAGCAAGACGGAGCTTGAGAAAGATTATTAGGCATTTAGGCAGCGTGTTGGGGGAGAAGGAAACCAAGTCCCTGGCAAATATATGCAGAAGAGAAAGGGCAAAAATACATACAGAGGAAGCCAAAGACCAAGAAGCAGAGAAGCACATGCAGATTAACAGAATAAAGAAACAGAATAGATGGGAGGAGAGATGAAACAAAGAGCAAGAAGAAACAGATTTTTTTTCCCCAAAAGAGCAAAACAATTATGACAATCAAAGAAGTTTAAAAAAAAAAAAAAAAAAAAAAAACACCACGTAAATACTTTCCTAATATGACATCTTCATGTAAAACATTTGCTGCAGTTGCCAAATATTGCATGATTGCATATGAGACTGGGAGATGAGGGGGTTCATCAGATTATCTTTCTACTATGATGTGGTTCGCACTATGAAACAATTTGAGAACACTTTGTCCAACCAGACTTTCATGTTAATGTCATTTCAAGTTGACTTTAAGGTTGGGTGGGAAAGATACCTTGATTGTTGCAATCACAAGACTGGAGGCAATGTGCATTAATTCACATTGTGGGTGGAGAAGGCAAGAGTGCACTAAAACATAGTGAAGTATTTCTCCAGTTTTGCAACAAAAAGGGACAGAAAGTTTTACATTTATTTTCTGATTTATTTATTTAATTATTGATCAATCCTGTGAGGTATTGAGCATCTGCAACTTGAGTGCTCAGCACCTCTTATGATCTGACCCTTAAGTTGTAAATTCTTCAGAGAAGAGACCCAAGTACTGAAAATGATAAGTTTTCCCTTGGTATTTGGAAGATTAATCATATAACTCCACAATTTTTTAAAACAGATTAAGGCCATCATTAAACTACAATATAAAATAAATTAAATGTAAGGGCAATATCAACGGGACCAACAATATATTTAATGGAAATATTTTAGAAAAGCTGTTTCATACAAAAATAAAGTGATAATAAATGATTATACTTGAATCCTTATGGAAAATTATTAGGTTAATTGAAGAAACTTTAATGTCACTTACAGCATTTAGTGTCATCATAAATGGGCATCATGGAATCAGCTGTTAATCAGGATTAGTGTTTTCCATGGGGAAGGGCTGAATGGAAGAAATGAGATAAGAACTACACTGTTTACACCTTGAGCAGCAGTCTGTATTACTGGTTCCATGGCCAGGACAAGTTTCTTATTGAATAGCTTAGCTGGGTGTGGAAGGCAGATCCACAAATATCTGTGGTGTAGAAATACACCTATATTTCAGCTGAACACAATACTCAGGACTCCATCCTTTTGCCTACGTAAAGATTGCAGGAATGGCTCTTAGTACAATTCCCACAATTATATAGACTAAAATTATTGATTTCAGAAAAGAAATGGCTAAAAATAGTCTTGTGAAAGATTTAATAATAATTTGTCATTTATAATAATTTATGATTAGGCTAGGATAAGAAAAGGTACAAAACTATTAAAAATGTATGAAAAAATGCAATATGCACTATTCTATAGAAATCATTATTGTAATTGAATTAACAATACCTTATTTGTATGGAAATGCTTGCTCTACTGACACTATAATTTCCATTTAAAAACTTCAGTAACTTTTCAGCTTGGTTCAACCTCAGTAGTTATTATTTTGTCATGTAATATGGGCTTGCAACACAATACAATTCATTACCATGTAAGGAATCCCCTGCTCATAAAAGACCCAAAAATGGAATACCAGGACCACTGCAGGCCAGAACAAAGGTGCATTAACAGAGCTGCAAGAAGAAGCTAACATGCAACCTATGCTGTGAAAAAATTCTGGCTACCATGTGTACCTATGCATGTCAGGAAACCTTGTACTATGACTACATACGTACCATGTGTGCATAGGTAATACAGGGGAATGAAGGGTAGATTTTGTTTTCACCTTAACTTTGACTCCTTCACAAAACACATGGAGAAACCACTATGAAGGCCTTCTGCAATTGAGGATACCAAGATATCAGAGGGGTGGTACTCATGTTTGTGCACATAGCCCTCATCTCATTGTCACGGCAATGGAAATTATACATTTGCCTATTATTCCATACAAATTAATTTTGCTCTTAGCAGGAGTAAATGTCAAGGAAGTTGTCTGTCTGCTCACATGTGTAAGGCATTCACAGTAAAAATACAAGCTGGACAACAGTGACATCAATTTAGATAATTCAACAGGGAAGCAAATTCCGGTCCCTGCTCTCCCAACTCCCAGAAGGGACCCAATTCTGGTCTCCATTCATGCTTGCCCCTTTCACAAGGACCCTCTCCTCTCTCTTACCCATGCAATGCATGAGACAGTGCTGCCAGGAGTCAAGCTTTCCGTGGACTCACTTGTACTGTGCCATCCAGGAACAGACTTCCTATGCACCAGGTTGCAACACCATTTGGCCTTGCCACTCCTCTGCCTGGGCAGCTGGGCCAAATTTGAGTGGCGTTGTGACCCCGTACACCAAGTCACAAAACCACTCACTGAAATTTGGCCTGTCTACCCTTTCAGGAATGGGGGCAGCCTGCAGCAGAACCAGTCTCTGGGCAACCTAACCAGTGCAGCTAGCCTGTAGTAGGCTGCCTGATTGACTACACTGCCGTACTAGTGAAGAGTCAGCAGCAACACTTTGGTGGTTGCTCAAAGTTCTCAGGGCTTGATAGTACCTGCTCCTGCCTTGCCTGACTCCAGGTGACCTGGCTCTGATTCCTGACTTTGGCTCTGATCCTTAGCTCTGGCATCTGGTCTCTGACTCCAGCTCTGGGCTTGGGCTCCTATTCCTGGCTACTGACTCCTGTTCCAAACACTGGGCACACCCTCAGTATGTATGGAGGGGTGACGAGGGCAAATTTCAGTGGCATTGCAACCACGCACCCATGGTGATGCCATGGAGTGCTCTAGTAGCAGCCATACTGATTTAGTATGGGACCACTGCTTAAAAGTGGTTGGGCCATGCCTCCCTTGGCTCCACAGCCTATGGAACTTTGAGCAAGTGCAAAACTTTGTAGGAGAGAGTGGAGAGACTATTCCCCCTCCCCCCCATAATACTTCTTCACTGATGCCATTGCTGGACAATAACAATGATAACTGGCATTAATGTGCTCTTGTTTTTGAGCCATTTACATGAGTCCAGAAGCTGGTTCACTTTGATATTTAATAAACTAACAAACTATTAAGTTTAAAAACATAAATAATTGATATAGTCTAGTAAACTAATATATGACTTTATTGTTCAGTGTGGACATTACTATTGAATAGTAATAAATAAAAATATCACAAACTTAAATAATAAAGAATCCAGTAAAATCAGCCAAATAAATTAAACTGTTACTCTAGAAAAGATAATGTCTCAAATACATGGAAAGAAAAACAAACAAAAAGTTATTACATTTGTTCTTGTGTTTGGAAGTATATAAATGTATAATGGAAGAAGTGATTTAATTTTTTTTTGGCATACCAATGTTTTGAGACTTCCTTTTGTTGAACTTATATAGTGTGTGAATAGTGTGTGTATATTTATATATGGTAGATATGCTATATTATATTTTATTACACTTCTTAACCCAAATAGCCAATATTTGAGATCTTGTGAGGTGTTTCCATTTGGAAGATAAATTGATAGGTATTTATTTTATGCAATCTTGTTTATTCACAAAGAATGTACACAAAGTCATGTTTCCTTCAGTGTAGTAGGAATAAAACAGAAGACAGTTTATTTGGTCACAGTTCCATGCATATTACCAGTCAGAACTCTACCCAAGAGCTCTTTCTCTTAATTTTTCTCAGGATAATGCTACAAGTGCTTCTTTGATGTCTCTGGGGCTTCCTTGCTGCCTTCTCAGGGCTTGGCTACACTTGCAGATGTGCAGTGCTGGGAGTTACAGCTGTCTTCGTACAGCTGTGTAGGGAAAGCGCTGGAGTGTGGCCACACTGACAGCTACCAGCGCTGCAGTGTGGCCACATTTGCAGCATTTGCAGCGGTGTTGGGAGTGGTGCATTATGAGCAGCTATCCCAGCATTCAAGTGGCTGCAACGGTGCTTTTCAAAAGAGGGGGGGGTGGAGTGTGACAGGGAGCGTGGGGGAGAGAGAGAGAGAGAGAGAGAGAGAGTGGATTTTTGGAGCTGACACTGTGTCAGCTCCCTGCCTTGCAAATTCTGACCATTTCCCCGATGCTTCATTCACTCTTAAATGCAAACAGACAGCAGACCAGATAAGCAGCTGCTCCGACAGACTCCCTTTCCCTCCCTCCCCCTCTCCGCCGTACTGTTTCTCTCCTCAAGCAAACACTAGCTGTAGACATTCAGCCCCCTGCCTGCCTCATTCACAGCAAACAGGAGCTGTGTTTGTTTTTTAGATAAGCAGCTCCGGGAGCCCCGAGTTCACAACAAAACAAAGAGAGGCATCATAACAAAACAACAAGTTCTTTAGTTAAAAGCATTATGGGAAAATTCTGCTGGAGGCCAATTACAGCGCTTTTGGTGGCCACACTGGTGGAGCAGCGCTGCATCACCAGCGCTGCAATAGTTATACCCAAGGCAGAGCAGGAGTACAGCCAGGAAGATGCAGCACTGTATGTGCCTTGCAAGTGTGGACGGTGTGTAAGTTGCAGCGCTGTAAACCCACCACCAGCGCTGCAACTCTCCAGTGTAGCCAAGCCCTCAATTTGCTTCTGTTGCTTCTCTCACACTCAAACACTACCTATCCCACCTGCATTTGTCTTCAGCCCCCATTTAAACCCTTCCATCCACATAGCTCAAATTACTAACCATTCTGGCATATGACCTGTGTTTTGGGTGGTGGTTCCTATTGTTTCAGCTATTTATTCCACAAAGGAGCTTAATTGCTCGTTTTTACCTTCCTCTGAATAGAAGACAACAGTTATGTCTGCCGGCTTCAATGAGATTTCACCCAACCCCCCAGCATAACATTATATTTCTGGTTGTAGAATCCTCTACTCTTTTCCCTATTAGCCTTGTAAAACATATATAACAATCTTGAACTGGGAAAAAAGAACACGACTCTCAGCCCACACTAAAATGTTAAATCAGAAAGTTCCATCATGCAGTGATTTTTAAAATAAACATATATATTTGAGGACTAGGCAGCTTCTGGCTTGAACTTGCTGTCCAAGAAAGTTAAATCCATAATGTTTTGAACTCTTGATTTAGGCTTTTTAAATGGAAATGCCGGTTAAAAGTGTGTAACTATAGTGTGTACACGTTTGTCTCCTAAATTTCACAACAGAAAGAAAGAAAGGTGGATTGGGAAGGAGAAAGAGGGTAGGATAAAACATGGCAATAAAATCAAGAAATCGTTCTTTTTTTAAATTATATATATAGACACCCAAACTGTGAATACAAAACTATAAATCATCTTTAAATTTCAGTCACATTAACTAACTACCCAAGGTTTGATTGCATGAGCTGTAGTGTCACCACATCCATTCAGTGTAATTCAAATCTTTAAATGTAATAGATGCATTTTCCCTTTCTTTTCATTAATCTTATTCCTTTACCTCTACTTTCTACCTTTTCCCTTTTCTTGTTATGCTATTTCCCGCCCCTCCACCTTTGATTGTCTTTCTTTCTCTTTCCTTACATTCCTTCCTTCCTCCATATTTGCATTGCACTTCTGCACTTCAGTGCTGACTCATCATCACCACTTGCAAAAGCCCTGCCTACTCCAGACATCTGACTGATGACTTCCCTGATGGGAGGAGCAAAGCTTTAAGGACAGAATTAATGTTGTGGAACAGCATTGCACTGACAGCAGTGTTCATATACTTTTTAATTGATGAGTGAGAATGTGGAAAGTTATGCAGCAACTTAAGAATCACCACATTCTTGGTGTTCCACTGACCATACTGAACCAGTGGAAGGAACATTCACTGAACAATGACATCTTCTCCTGAGAAGCTAGAATCTATCAGTGTTTCTGAATGAATTATGCATTCAATGTTTGGAAATTCAAAGACCAGAATGGTTTAATAGACTAAACTTTGTTACTAAATTATTTTATTTATAAATTAATGCTGAGGACTCTTTGCAGATGAAAATCATCTAATAAATGCTATATACTTATTAATATTTTTTATAAAACAAAAACCCAATCTTGATTCATTAAAAACATTGATTTCAATATGTGCAGGATAAGGATCTAAAGACTTTATTATTCTGAACTGAAAAAAACCTGTCCTCTCTAACTGATTAATGTCATATTAAATTATTAGAATTAAAGGTAAAATGTCAGGTTAAAATTATATAATTAATTATTTTTATAATATTACTGCATCTTAAACTATTACATCTGAAAGACTAAAATCCTATGACGTTTTAAAAAATTTGGATAAGTTTATTTTTTCACTTTCATGTTCTAATGCACTAGAACAGGGGTAGGCAACCTATGGCACATGTGCCAAAGGTGGCACGCAAGCTGCTTTTCAGTGGCACTCACATTGGCTGGGTCCTAGCCACCGGTCCAGGGGGCTCTGCGTTTTAATTTAATTTTAAATGAAGCTTCTTAAACATTTTAAAAACCTTATTTACTTTACATACAACAATAGTTATATATTATAGACATAGAAAGAGACCTCCTAAAAACTTTAAAATGTATTACTGGCATGCAAAACCTTAAATCAGAGTGAATAAATGAAGACTCGACACACCACTTCTGAAAGGTTGCCGACCCCTGCACTAGAATAATATTTTTATGTCTTGGTTGTAAAAACTTCAGTAAATGTTTATTTTTAAAAAAAGTTTCCATCACAACTTTAATAAATCACAGAAACACTTCAGTTGTTGTTAGTTTTGTAAAAGCTTGTTTTTACAGAATTTAAATTCTGGGTCAAATTTGTCCTACCAGTAAAACATTGGGTCCACTTCAATACTCCATACTGAGGTAAAAACAAAGCAAAATACAATACAAGGCTCCCACTGACTTTGACTTCATTGTGTGATTTTTTGTTATTTTTTGGCAAAATGAATATGGAATCATGCTCCTAATGGACACAACTGAAACGTATTTGGAGGTATTTCATTGTTCTGAGGCCACAGAACTTACGTCTTTGCTACAGTACTGTGCTCTAGAGCAGTGGTTCTCAAACTAGGGTTGCCGCTTGTTCAGCGAAAGCCCCTCGTGGGCCAGGCCGGTTTGTTTACCTGCCACGTCCGCATGTTCGGCTGATTGCACCTCCCACTGGCCACGGTTCGCCGCTCCAGGCCAATGAAGGCTACAGGCAGTGATGGGCTGCCAAAATATTAACAACCGGTCCCCTCCTCCCCCCCCGGGGGGGGGTCGTGCCCCATCCAACCCCTCATGTTCCTTGACACACACCCCTGGGACCCCTGACCCATCCCCCCTTCCCTGTCCCCTGACTGCCTCTTGCCGCCCCAACCAACCCCTCCTCTCATTCTTGATGGCCCCCCAGGACCCCTACCCCATCCAGGCTCTATCCAACACGCCCTCCCTGCTCCCCTTACCTTGCTGCCTGGAGATGGGTGCCCAGCTGGGCTGGGGCTGGGGCCCGGACGCTGGGGCAGGAGCCGAGCCCCCGCTGCGCCCCGCCCGGACCCCGGACCGGCAGGAGCCCCCGCCGCGCCCCGCTGCGCCACCCGGACCGGCAGGAGGCCCTGCCCCGCCCCGCCGTGCGCCGCCCAGACCCCGGACCGGCAGGAGGCCCCGCCGCGCGCTGCCCGGACCCCGGACCGGCAGGAGGTCCCGCCGCGCCGCCCGGACCGGCAGGAGGCTCTGCCCCGCCCTGCCGCGCGCCGCCTGGACCGGCAGGAGGCCCTGCCCCGCCCCGCCCCGCCGCCCGGACCCCGGACCGGCAGGAGGCCCCGCCGCGCACCGCCCGGACCCCGGACCGGCAGGAGGCCCCGCCCCGCCGCCTGGACCCCGGACCGGCGGCAGGAGCCCCCGCTGCGTGCCGCCTGGACCCCGGACCGGCGGCAGGAGCCCCCGCTGCGTGCCGCCTGGACCCCAGACCGGCAGCAGGAGCCCCCACCGCGTGCCGCCTGGACCCCGGACCGGCGGCAGGAGCCCCCACCGCGCGCCGCCCAGACCGGCAGGAGCCCCCGCCGTGCGCCGCCCGGACTCCGGGGTGGCAGGAGCCCCCGCCGCGCCCCGCCTCGCTGCCCGGACCCCGGACCGGCGGCAGGAGCCCCCGCCGTGCCCCGCCGCGCCACCCGGACCCCGGGGCGGCAGGAGCCCCCGCCGCGCGCCGCCCGGACCCCGGGGCGGCAGGAGCCCCCGCCGCGGAGCCCGGGGCAGGAGCCGAGCCAGGCCGCGCCGCGGAGCTGCACTTCCCCTCCCCAGCTTACCTGCCTGCCTGCCTGCCTGCTGCTTGTTCAGGCTTCCCGCGAACATCTGATTCGCGGGAAGCAGGGCAGGGGGAGGAGAAAGGGGGCGGAGCAGGAGAGCTTGGGCCGGAGCTTTTGTTAAATTTAGCAGCCCTTATAGAACTGGTTGTCCTGGAACAACCGGTTCTAAAATGGCTGCTAAATTTAACAACTGGATCGCGCGAACCAGTGCGAACCGGCTCAAGCTCACCACTGGCTACAGGAAGCAGCACGGGTCTAGTGGGAGCCGCGATCGGTCGAACCTGCGGACGCGGCAGGTAAACAAACCGGCCTGGCCCACCAGGGGCTTTCCCTGAACAAGCAGTGGCCCTAGTTTGTGAACCACTGCTCTAGAGTATGACCTTTCATTACAAAAAACCAAAACACTCCTAGTTCCTATGTTTGTGGTTATAACCTGAAAAATAGGAAACAAGTGTAAAGTGATGCCATGTCCTCTATCAGTGTCAGCAGAGTCCTGAAACAATGGCTCTGACAGATGTGATTTGTTCCAATCATCTCAGCTGGGGCCATGTGAATTCCACAATTCTGTGGCTCTGTAATTTGGCATTTTCTCACGTTGTCATGAATTTTTTGCATTTTTGCCACTGAATTCACTATTTTTCCAGTCCCCTGACATTTTATTTTATCTTTTCTCTGTTCTGCCTGAAGCTGTTTTCCCTTCTCACAGAAGTGAACTCAGTTACAACACATGTCCTTGCTCTGTTGCATGTAGCCAGGCAGCTGGGTGTCAGGGAGTCAAAGTTGGAGTTCAACTTGCAGCCAACAACCAAGGGAAGCACTCGGTGTAGGCCTGTGAGCTAGGTAGCCTGGAGAACAGTGTAGCAACTGAGGGAGATAAATTGCTAAAGCCACCTTCAATCCCCTCTCATTCCCTGGCACAAATGGGGGACATAGGCTCTGAGCTGTGTTGCCTGGACAGTACCATGCAATCCAAAGTGGAGCCAACCACCTGTAGAACATAGTGGGAAAAAATCATGATTTGATAGAGTTTAAAACCAGAAGGGACCCATTAGTTCATCTAGTCTGCTGCCTGTACACCAGGGGTCCCCAACCCCCGGTCCACAAACCGGGCCGCGAACCGACCCAGTGGACCTCCCGCAGGCGTGTCTGCGGGAGGTCTACCCGAGCCGCGGGACAAGCGCTCCCTCCGCAGTCATGCCTGCGGGAGGTCCGCTGCTCCCGGGGCTCCGGTGGACCTCCGGCAGGCATGACTGCGGACGGTTCGCTGGTCGCGCGGCTCAGCTGGACCGCCCGCAGGCACGCCTGCGGGAGGTCCACCGGCTCCGGTTGAGCTGCCGCAGGCATGCCTGCGGGCGGTCCAGCTGAGCCGCGCGACCAGCGAACCGTCTGCAGTCATGCCTGCGGCAGCTCAACCGGAACCGGTGGACCTCCCGCAGGCACGCCTGCGGGCGGTCCAGCTGAGCCGCGGGACGAGCGCTCCCTCCGCAGGCATGACCGGTCCCTGGTCCTGAAAAGGTTGGGGACCCCTGCTGTACACCACAGTTTCTGGTTTTGATTTGAAGACATCAAGAGATTGAGAATCTACTACTTTCTTTGTCAGTTTGTTCCAGTGGTTAATCACGCTCTCTGTTAAAAATTTGTTCCTAACTTCTAATTCAAATCTGTCTGGCTTCAGCTTCCAATGGTAGATTCTTGTTGTACCTTTCTCCACTAGATTAAAGAGCCCTTTAGTACCCAATATTTTCTCCCTGTGAAGGCACTTACACACTGTAATCAAGTCCTGTATCTTCTTTTCAATAAGCTAAACAGACTAAGTGCTCTAATTGTCTCACTGCAAAGCATTTTCTCCAGCCCTGGAATGATTTCTGCAGCTCTTTTCTACACCCAGCTCTCCAGTGTTTCAACATTCTTTTAAAAATGTGGACCGCAGAACTGTATGCAATGTTCCAGTAGCAGACTCATCAATGATGTACACATCACCACCTTACTCCTACTCACCACTCCCGTTTATACAACCAAGGATCCCATTAGCCCTTCTTGCACACTGTCACACTCAGGTTCAGTTGCTTGTCCACTATGACCCCTAAATTGTTTTCAGAGTACCGGTAATTTCTTTCCAGGATACAGTGCCCCATTCTGTACATATGGCTTGTATTTCTTGGTCCTAGATGTATAACTTTGCACTGTGCTTTATTAACACATTTTGTTTGAGTGCCCCCAGGTTATTCAGTAATCCAGATGGCTCTGTACAACTGCCTTGTCCTCATCATTATTTACTACTCTGTGGGTCATCCACAAGTTTTATTTATATTTACTTCCAGATCGTTGATGAAAATGTTGAATAGCATCAGGCCTAGTACGGATCCTTGTGGAACCTCACTAGAAACCCCCGCCCCCCCTTTGATGATAATTTCCCACTGATAACTGTTTGAGATCTTGAGGTCAGACAGTTCTTAATCTATTTAACATGTGCTCTATTGATAGTGTATAGTGCTCTTTTTTTTAACGAGAATGTTGTGCAGTACTAAGTCAAAAGTCTATTACATCTACACAATTACCTTTATCAATTAACTTTATAATAAAATTAAAGAATGAAATCACAATTGTTTGACAAGACCTACTTTTAATAAATTAATGATGACACTGACTGGCATTAATTGTATTGCTATCCTCCAATTCTTTATCGAATTAATCCTGTATCAGCTTTTGCCTTAGTTTGTGTGGGGTTGATGTCAGGCTAGTCCAGGGGTCGGCAACCTTTCAGAAGTGGGGTGCCGAGTCTTCATTTATTCACTCTAATTTAAGGTTTTGCGTGCCGGTAATACATTTTAACATTTTTAGAAGATCTCTTTCTATAAGTATATAATATATAACTAAACTATTGTTATATGTAAAGTAAATAAGGTTTTAAAAATGTTTAAGAAACTTCATTTAAAATTAAATTAAAATGCAGAGTCCCCCGGACCAGTGGCCAGGACCCAGGCAGTGTGAGTGCCACTGAAAATCAGCTCGCGTGCCGCCTTCGTCACGCATGCCATAGGTTGCCTACCCCTGGGCTAGTCATCTGGGTCTTCTTGTTAACCTTTCTTGAATATTGGCACAGTATTAACACTCTTCCAATCTTGTGGAATTCCCCTTATTAAAAATTAACATAGGTGGGCCAGCAATCTGCTCAGCCAATTTTTAAATCTCTTGATGCAAGTTATCTGGGCCTGCTGATTAAAGAATATTTATCCCTAGTAGATGTGGTCTAATATCCTCCTAAGTTACTAATGGACTGGTGCCCAAACTGGAGGGGGCTCAGCTTCATCTCCCGTTGGAGGCCAATGGGCCAGCAGTGGGGATGACCCAGTGCTGAGGCTGAAGGGGGGCTCACGCACCACCCCAGTGCTTTACAGCATTATTCTATCTGTATGATAAAAAAACGAAAGAAATATACCTGAAGAAACATACCTCCCCTTAAGTGAGTGTGTGAGGCTTTGAGATATAAGGTAAGTCTTTCCCTACTCTCCAAATAAAGACTTAGGATATTTGGAGACAGCAGTTCTGACTGAAGGACTTTATATGGGTCCAGATAGTTACATGTCCCCCATTTCTATAATATAGTAGCCCCTCAAGATATTAATTTATCCTCTCAACAGTCCTGTGAAAGAGAAAAAATATTCTCCATGTTTTACAGCAGAGGAACTAAGATACAGAGAGGTTAAATAACCTAAGGTCAGTTGACGGGGCTGCGGGGGTCTCTGGGTGAGGAAGGCTCCCCCCACGAGGACGGGGTTGGAGGGCACCCCTGGGTGTGGGGGCTCCCCCCATGTGTGGGGCTGCGGGGAGGTGCTCGGTTTGCAGGCGCACAGCTTGGCCCGGCCCTGTGAGGAGGAGGCCGCTGCCCCGGACTACAGCTCCCGTGGTGCCCCGCGGCGGAGCGGAAGGGTCCCGCTGGCCGCGGCGCGGGGGTAGCTGCTCTATCCGGGGCCTTGGCGCTTCTCTTCCTTTCGCGCCGGCTGCCGCTGTGGAGCGGCGGGTCCATGTGCGCATCGAGTGGCGCTGCCCTGCCCTCCGCCTCCCCGCGCGCCGCCCGCCCCGGCCAGGCCATGGACCCCAACACCATCATCGAGGCCCTGCGGGGCACCATGGACCCGGCCCTGCGGGAAGCCGCCGAGAGGCAGCTCAATGAGGTGAGGGCGCAGCGGGGCCTGGGCTGGAGCAGGAGCCCGGCCGCCGGCAGGACAGGCGCGGGGCCTGGCCCGGAGGAGGAGGCGGAGGAGCTCAGCTCCCGGGGCCGCAGCGGGGAGGCCTGAGGGGCCGCCGGCGGGGGCAGCGGGGCAGGACTCGGCCGGGGAGTGCTGGCGGGATCCCCGGGGATGGGAAGAGCCCGCCCAGAGTGGGGGTCGAGGAGGCCGGGGCTGGGGAGTCTCCGTCCGTCAGCCGGAGTAGGAGGGGAGTAGCCCGGGGGAAGCGGCGGCGGCGGCGGGGGGGCCCGCTGGGGAAGCCATGTGGAGGGGGAGGCGGCGGCATGGAGAGGTCTGTGCTGGAGGGGCCGGGGAAAGGCCCCGGCAGTGCAATGCCTCGCTTGATGTCGTGCTGCCTTCCTGCTCCGTCAGCATTGTCCTCAGCTACCTGCCAGCCAGCCCCCGACGTGGGTCTCTGCCGCCGCTTGGGCTGAGCGCCCGGGTCAGCCCGCTGCTTGTCCCATTAGGAGCAATGACTCGGACAAGTCCGGGTTCCATGAGCTTCTGTAAAGTGTTGGTCGTGAGTCTGGGGAAAGGAAACCACGCTGAATTATTTCCTAATTAAAATAGTCTTTGATATCACTTTCGGGTGTAGTTAATCCGCATAATGTTGAATTGAAGTTTTGGGAGAGGGGGAGGAAGGGGTGTAACAAACTGCCACAAAATGTTGTGTTCAGCTGGTGGCAGAAAGCACCCCATTCTGCAGGCCAAGAAATGCACAGTTCCTCTAATATCAGCAGTAAATTCTCCCCATTGTCTTTTCTGAACACCAGTAAACAATTTGTTTGACAATGTAGGTTGGTGATCTTTATGGCTCCGAGGGTCTGCATTTGGGACTTGGTTTGTGGCCATCTGTATGAATGTCTAAAGACATCTCCCTCTAAATTTGAGAACTAGTAAGGAAAATTAAAAGGTGGAACTCCATTGCTTTGTGACTTAAATGCCACAGCTAGCATTTATTTTAAAAAGAATGTTTCAGATACAATTCTAGTAGCTTGAAACTTTTAAATAACATTTAATCAGTTGTTTTTGACCCTCATAATCAATAGATGCAGCAGCTTTGTTTTGCATGCAGTTGGAATATATAAAACTTATTTACATAAGTGCCAACAGTGTAAATTTATGTGCTCAATAGAATCATAGAAGATTAGGGTTGGAAGGGGCCTCAGAAGGTCATCTAGTCCAACCCTCCCTGCTCAAAACAGGACCAGTCCCCAGACAGATTTTCACCCCAGTTCCCTAAATGGCCCCCTCAAGGATTGAACTCTCAACCCTGGGTTTAGCAGGCCAGTGCTCAAACCACTGAGCTATCCCTCCCTTCTTAACACAGTTCAAGAACTTGTGATAATACAGCAGGACACAGATTACTTTCTCCACAGGTGTGTGGTAGTTGAAGTCTCCCATCACCACCAAGACCTGTGCTTTGGATGATTTTTGTTTATTTAAAAAAAGCCTCATCCACCTCTTCTTCCTGGTTCGGTGGTCTGTAGTAAACCCCTACCATCACACTTTCTTTTACCCCTTTTATCCTTACCCAGAATCTTTCAACAGGTCTGCTCCCCACATCTGTCTCAACCTCAGCACAAGTGTATACAGGAGCGGTGCCAGGTTTTCTGGCGCCCTAGGCAGAATTCGGGGGGCAGCATTTTTCTGAAGACAAGGTTCCTGCTCTAGAAGCTTGCATTCTCTACATGTGTATGTCTGATGGAGGATGGGATGCAATGAAAATAGTATGCATTATTTCCATGGCTTGTTTTTAAAAAAAAGTTTAGGTGACTTGTTTCAGTCCACCTAACTTGCTAACATACTTCCGTGCCAGAGGGATGGAGACTAGGACTTGTAGACCTTTTGGAAGAATTGCATTTTAAGGGTTGATGTGAAGATAGTGGTGTCACAGGGTAGACTTGGTGAGGGACTGGGCTGCCTTCTGTTCTATGTATTTGATGTGTATTAATCTTCAGTTCAAATTTATTCTTTAATTTATCTTTGAGTAAAAGTAATACAGAAAAACACACAAATTGGATAAAATTAATATAATATTATACACAAGTAAATCATATATGGTAATTCAGTTCAGATCTACTTGTACTGATATTTGCCGCAGGGTCCAAATTGTTGAACATTCAGGAAACTTTTAGATCCTCTGGTAGTGGGGGACTCCAGGTAACAGACTAATACTATTGATTGAGAAATCATGCTGACCATCAACTAACTGACTTTGTTCACTTTGAAGCATGATGGCCTACCATACCGTATACAAGCGTCTCTGTAAAATCCAAATATCCCAGTTATTTTGAAATCCTCGATCATTACTGCACCAACATATAAATACAGGCTCATTGACAACTGAGAGAATTTTCCTGGTTAAATGTCATTATGTTAAGTCCTGATCCTACAAGCACTTATGCATGTGCTTAAGTTTACTTATATGAATGGTCTCTTTCTTATCTGAATAGTCAATTATGCATCTGTTTGTAGGTTTAGGGCCTTAATTTGTAACCTTTACTCAAGTTGATGTTTTCTGCTCTGTAATGGACCTCCCTTTCTGCTGCAAAGATTAAACTGCTTCTAGCACTTGAATGATACAGTGCAAGTGGCCAGCAGCTCACATGCTTTTTAGTTTAATAATTCTTCTTGGCTGTCATATTTCTCTTACTCTGCTTTGGCTGAAATGGTTCTGATGGACTGATATGAGACTTTTTCTTTCTATAGAAAACTTGAGAATTGCTCTTCCTCTTTCCTTTTAAGAGGCTACTTCTGATTTTACCTTCTGACAAGGGGAAGCAGTTTTCAGCAAGAGAATAAAGAATGAATTGACAGTCATAATTATTGTGAGAGCCAAATGTTTTTACCAGTGCTCATCCTGTTCTTGATATGCAATATATAAGAAGGTATATGTACATAATTGCATAACCAGCAAATACATTATTTGAATATGATATAACAAACATTTTATGAGACTTCTTTCTGAAGGAGGGAATGTCATCAGAGTAGGGGACTGAGATGCAAATTTCTGGATTCTTCCACACTTTGCTACTGAATGTTTGACCTTAGACAAGTCATTTAATTTCCTCTTGACTTTAATATGACTTACTTCATTTATTTTTATTTTTATTTTATTTTGTGAGTCAGGGATTGGCTGATTGCAGATCTCAAAGCACTTTACAGAGTTTGAAAGATGTTCTGTAAATGCAGAGAACTCTGAGGGTTCTAATCTGTTTCTCTTTCTTAGTCAATATTTGTGACACTTCTAGGGGAGATCAACTATTGACTATGATGCCACCAGTAACCTGTTCCCCTGTCCTCCCCGCCCAGCTCTTCATCTCATTGAGTGCTAACTGTTATCTCAGTATCTTAGCAAAATAGAAACCTAGATCATAACCAGCTGTCTGAGGTTCAGTATGGGCAAAACAGAGGTAGTGCTTGTTGATAGAGGAGAGGGGAAACACTTAGAAGAACTGGTAGAGTTCTTTTATCACTTCTTCATTAGAGGGCATCTGTCCCAAGTTATCAAGATGGTGTGCAACCTGGGTGGGTCCCAATAGATTTATCTTAGCAACCTCCCATCCAGCCAAGAAGCAGAGTAACTACATTCTGCAGGGACACTTAGGTTCTACTTGGAACCTTACCCTTCAAGTAAGCATATCAGAAAGGAGGAGGATGTGCTATATTCCCAACTGGGGCAATTTTGTACATTGAATATGGTATATAAAAAGAGCTCAGATACTACAGTGATCTGAAATGCATATGAAAATAAGGTGTTGTAAGAAAGCAACTATGGGAAGACAGTCGGTTGTATGCCCCTACCTTCTAAACTCACAACAGTCACTATTTTGGTAGCTGGTGTTCTCTGGCATGTTCTTCATTGTGATTCCGAAGAATGGTGATGGTTTACTACTTGACTCTGTCTGACGTAACATTACAAGCTAATCTTACCCAATAAGACACAAGAATAACTCAAATGCAGGTGTTATCATTAAAATTACCCGTTCAAATAATAGTCATACAACTTTTTTGTATGAGAACTTTCAAAAAATTACTGATTGCAATGCTACATAGCGTTACGTAACCCCAGTAACCTTTTGTTTTCCTTTAAAAAATAATATCTGAGTTTGTTGGGGAAAGTTATTAATCTTTGTGCTCTAGTGAAGCCACTCCTTTCAAAAGTCAGGCATAATCTGACATCTCCTTGGTCTGAAATATAATATGTAGAGTACTGTACAATATTGAAGACTGGTCACCAAAGCATACCCTCAGCCTGACAAAATAAATCAGTGTAAGTCAGTTGAGTAGCATTAATCTCCTGTTTTACACACCCGTAAATGCCTAGATGCTGAAATAATTGTTTAAATAAAATTCTTGAACCTAGACTGACTAGTGAAAGCTTTGGAGTAAAATGCATAATTTTCACAGACAATCCTTCCTTTGATCCAAAGATCTCCAAATGCTGAACCCAAACATTAATTAAACTTTTTGGCATTCTAAAGTAGGGTAAGTAGTAGTAGTCCCCATTTTTCAGAGGGAGGGATAGCTCAGTGGTTTGAGCATTGGCCTGCTAAACCCAGGGTTATGAGTTCAATCCTTGAGGAGACCACTTAGGGATCTGGGGCAAAAACTGGTCTCCAATTATTACCTTTAGATGGGTAAACTAAAATGGTTTTAAGTAATTTGTCCACCATTGTCATGCAGCTAATCAGTAGTAAAGCCAAGAATAGAGCAAAGGAGTCCTGGCTATGTGCCATTTTCAAACCACTAAGTCATGCTTTCTCAAGTGGCTTACTATTATAAGGTGCACTTGCTTCTTAGTAGCAGCAAAGAATCCTGTGGCACCTTATAGACTAACAGACGTTTTGCAGCATGAGCTTTAGTGGCACCTTATAGACTAACAGACGTTTTGCAGCATGAGCTTTCGTGGGTGAATACCCACTTCTATTCACCCACGAAAGCTCATGCTGCAAAACGTCTGTTAGTCTATAAGGTGCCACAGGATTCTTTGCTGCTTCTACAGAACCAGACTAACACGGCTACCCCTCTGATACTTGCTTCTTAGTAACCATCACATTTCCCCACTACTCAAAAACCATCTTTCTAAAAGGACTTTATCATCTTTGCCTTCCTTCCCTGGTATACATTTCGGTGTACAATTTTTAAGAGGAAAAAAATCCTAATATTTATACTCTTGTCTAAGATTTTTCTGTACTTAAAACTTATATTGACACAGCCGTGTCAGTCAGGGGTGTGAAAAAAACACTTCCCTGATCATCATCAGCTATGCTGACAAAACTTCCAGTGCAGATGAAGCTATGCTGATAGAAGAGTGCTTCATAGATGTGGTGTTCCTACACCGACTGAGAAAATATGTATGCAACATCTGCACTAAGGGGCTGTGCTGGTATTGGCTTACTAGTGTAGATTTAGCCTAAGAGGAGGAATGGGAGAGATTAGCTTGTGAAAAAGAAAGTTTGAAAATACTGTTGCAGGCAGAGTCAACACCTGAAATCCCCTTATGGACAGGAGAGGGCCAGAAGGCTGTCTTCACTCGGGGATGGGGTCGGGGCATAGTTGTGGTCTTAACCTCAGTTTGCTATTTCAAGTTAACTAATACTAGATAAAATCCTTGTGAAGACAAGGCATCTTGTAGTTTCCATGTGAGTTATCAGGTGGAGTAAAAGACAGTGGAGTTGGCTAACTTGAGTTAAGGCTTTGTCTACATTAGCACTCTTGTAAGGGATGTGGTAAACAACACCCCCTCCGACTGACATAAGTTTCACTGGCAAAAGTGCTGGTGTGGACAGAGCCTCCCCTGCTGACATAGCTAACGCTGGTCATTGGGAGTGGTTTAATTATCCCAGCAGGAGAGCAGCTACATGGGAGAACTTACAGCAGCACAGTTGTAGTGGTACAGCTGTGCTGCTGTAAGGTTTGTGGTGTAGACATAGCTTTAGACTGTACTTTTTTTCTTACAAAACAGGCTTCTGTACCTGCAGACTATTCTGATGAGTTAGGGCTGCAGTGGCTTGGTTGGCAAGATCTGATGTGAATGTATGCTCTCTTTACAATATACAGTGTTACTGTAGCTGTGTCCGTCCTAGGATATTAGAGAAACAAGGTGGGTGAGGTAATATCTTTTATTGGGCCATCTTCTCTCACCCACAGAAGTTGGTCCAGTAAAAGATATTACCTCACCTACCTCATGCTTGAATAGGTGTCCCGACACTGCTGCTTAGTAATGTTGCATATCTTACACTTTTTGTATGTAGCAAACAGTAACTTCACAAGAGAGACTAGATGGATACAACCAACTTGTGAAAAGATGAAATCGGAATGGCTTCAGCATCTTTTTAATGGCCAACTGAATTCTTCACCCTAATGTAATAATGTCTTGCTGTTTAAGGCTACCATTTCTGGATTGGTGAAGATAATTTTTTTATTTTATTTTTGTTAATTTTTTAAAAACATCAGTGTTCAGTGATGTGTTTATCTTGCTTGGAAAAGGTAAATAAAGAATTCAGTGTTAGAATACTTTGTAAAGCTATGCTGAACTTTAAACAAACCCTGCATCTCATTGTAAAATAGTTTACTTGCTCAACTAGTGGTAGAGACCATATAGATATGAAATAAACAGACATTTTTAGTGGTTTATATTTATTTGATTTTGACCTATTATGCAAATTATTCATCTGATGTTTATTAAAATGTGTGCTACCCTGGAAGAATATTTGTTTTTTTGTTTACATAACTTGTGGTTCCATTTTAGCCAAGTATAATAAGTATTTTATTTTTAAAAACAGTCTTTTGGTTTGCTGCTTTGACTGTAACAATTTTGGAAAAATACCATATGCAGTATGGCTTTTATGATAGCCTAAAATTTTCATGCTCCAAGGGAGAACAAGAAAGTTTGTTACCTGTCTAGAAAAAATGAGATAAAGTTGTTGGGGGTTATCATTTAATATTCAGTTTTTCATAAAATATATTTTGGTATGAACTATATCCATTAAAGTTACATTTATCTTGTGGGAAAAGAAGCCTTTTCTCTGTACTTACCTATTTGAAGTGATTTGCTTTCTATTATGTTAATTTCAGATTGAATTTTATAGGTGAGATTATATAGCACGTTACAGTTTTGTGTTTGTAATATAATTGAACATGTATGACTGTATCAAGTAGGCAAGCACAGATCTAGTGAATCAACTTTCTGAAATGTTCATGAAGATGTGTAGGCTCTGGAAAACTGATGCTAACAAACAGTGGGGTAACATCTGTGATCTGATAGAAAGCATTCCTCAGCTAGTAAGGCTGAATGGCAAAGATTGCTCAGGGGAAAAGTCCCTGAATTCTTTGGCTCTTAGACAACAAAGTCATACCAGTGACACAGCATGTTGGAGTGGGGAAAGAGCAGTAGGTCAGCCTGGCTATTAAGTGCTGTATTACTTGGTAGAAAAGGACGGGCTTTTATTACCAGAAATTCTGCTGCAATTAAACATAATTGTAATTCTAACTTCATTAAATTTTGTACATATTAAAATAATGTATGTAAACAAGGAATATTAGAGCATGATAATACTAATTTGTCTACATTTTGCTGATGCCAATGACTTAGACTTAAGAATTTCTCCTGTTCTCTATAAAATTTGAGCATTAAGTAGAAACACTTTTGGAAGCCTGCAGTCTGTTGTTTTTCATTCCTGTCTTGGGTGATGTTAACTACTTGTGGAATATTTTATACCTATATCTGGTATTTCTGAAGGCTGTGGTAAATGGAGATATATAGAAACAAAATATTCTAAATTCAAACAATTGCCATAAGGGGGAATAAATAAACATTCATGCATTCAGGCTATTACTGTTTGAATGTGAAATATTCTGAAAGTCAGATTTAATTTATGCCTGAACTTCCTCTCATTATTTTAAGTTCTCATTCCCAATTTACCTCTTATGTTCTCAGATATTCCAGCTCATCCTGGGCATTCAAAACAAAAGAAGTCAATGGCTGTATAAAACAAGTGCTTAAAACACAGAGCTTTTTTTAGCTCTTGTGTCAGTGAACAGGGACCTGGAATGCTGGGACACAGCCATTTGTTAGAGAATAAAAATACAGTAGGAGCTTAGAGATGGCTGCAACAGCAAGTCTGTCCAAAAACTTTTATGCTGTGATCACAATGACTACCTCCAATATATGGTTCTAATCTTAGTTATAGTATGTAAGGCCACTTGTATGAAAATCAATGAAGTATTCAGGTGCAACAGAATGATCCATTAGAATTAATGAGTTTTTTAGTTTTGTTGGTTTGCCTCAGACAATTAGGATATGTCTGCAGTTCAAGTTGGAGACATGTTCATGCTAGCTGTTATTCAGTTCACATGCTAAAAACAAGAGTGTAGCCTGAGCAGTGGGATGGGCTAGCTATCCCCAAGTACCTGCCTAGAGTCTTAGCTGGGCACATACTTGGGGTAGCTAGCCCCTTGTGCTGCCATGGCTACATTCTATTTTTCATGCATTTGCTGGATGAGAGCCTGCCTGAGTGTGTCTCCTTGAGCTGGGAATCTCACCCCAATGTAGTCAAACCCTGAGGGTGAAATCCAGCCCCTGTTGACATTGCAAAATTCTCATTGACTTTGGGCTTGTCTACACTTACATTTTATAGCACTCTAACTTGCTGGCTTGGGGGTGAAAAATCACCCCCCTGAGCGCAGCAAGTCTGAGTGCTTTAAAGCACTAGTGTAAACAGGCTCTGAGCGCTGGGAGCATCCCCTCGCAGAGGTGGATTACCAGGAGCGCTGGGAGAGCTCTCTCCCAGTGCTCACAAGCAACCACACTTGCAGTTCAAAGCGCTGCCGTGACAGCGTTCCCGTGACAGCGTTTTTAAGTTTCCAGTGTAGCCATGCCCTTTGAAGTCAATTTCATCAGGCTCAGCTCTTGTTGAAGACAATGGAAAGACTTCAGTGAGTGCTCAATCAGCATCTTAAATGTTTGAATGCACTTGTTTGAAGGCTGTTTCTTTAATAAAGTAATGGAAAGCAAGGGGGAAACTTACTTGACTTCTGAGGCCTAAATTTTCGTTGGATCTACCAAAATGAGTCCGATTAAGGCTTAGCTGCATATGTATTGATGATAATTATGCAATGATGCTCAACATTTTTCACACTGGAACCTACCTTCAATTTAGTAGTATGGGAAAGATTGGGTTGTTGTTAAGCACATCTTGAGAGCCCAAATTTGATATAAAATGTAAATATTGATGTGTATCTGTGTGTGAATGTAGTGCTCATTAATTGCATAGATTAGGAGAACAACTTGCGTCTTTCATGCAAAGCCTATCTCGCTACTGTGCTACTAGTGCAGCTACTTCAAGAATGAGCCTCTACTCTGCTAAAGGGAATACATTAAATTAAAATTAAGGCCACTTTAGTTGTGAATAAGTGTCCGCACGGGTTTAATTTAGTTTAACTGAATTAAATTAATGCCTTTAGTTCAGATTAATTTTTGGAATATTGTCCCCATCCCCTGATAGTCACCTTATCACTTTCAGAGACTGTGATGATTCTCAGGGGACCCAGGACTTTGAGCCACCTTGTTACCCTCTGCCTCCAGGCTAATTCTGAAGAACATTACAAATGATTTCAGATTTCTGTGTTTTTTTGTTTTGGTGTGTCCATAGCAAGTGACTTGGGTAACTCAAGTCACCTTTTACATAGATGGCATCATCTTGTGCACAGGCTAGCTTTTAAATAAAAAAATATTCTCACTGAACTCCCAGTTAGGAAAATCCTTAATCATATGCCCAACTTTAAGTAGTCCATTGACTTTAAAGTTAGTCGTGTGCTGCATTACCTTGCTGAATTGGTGCCTAATGCATGAGTCCCTGCAATTGAAACACATTACAAGAAAAGTACTTCAATTACATCCATTTCCACAAGTGCAGTGACTAGAAAAATCTTAAACAGGTATAGAAATTAATGTAATCAGATGATTAAACAAAACACAACCTTTTTGGAATATAAACTAATATGCTTCATTTGATGACAAGCTCCACATCTTTAGGACACTGAGCTATGGAGAGGTAGGGGGCCATAGACCCTTAAACTCTGCAGTGTCTGTTATTCCCAGTTACTTGTTCCTGCCTTGTCTTTCCTCTGCTCCTGTATCTTGAACCCCTGGAATCTGTAGGAATAATGATTCCAGTGCACTTTGTTTAAAAAGAAAAAGAAAAAAATGGACACTTGAGCTGTATATAGTGGAGGCATTCTTTCTGTGGACTTCCACAGTCTGATGCATATCGCATGTAGATTTTGTGACCCAGTGCTTAGAATGTGCATGCATAAATGTGTATTTTTTAAAATCTCCAACAAAAAACCTTGTTAACTTCCAGTTAAGTTTTCTTCTTACTATTGTTTAAAATGAAGGTGTTTAAAGTTAAAAATAAATAAAAAAAAATCAGAACTCAAACTATTAAAAAGTATGGAATTGACTAGGAAAGGCAAGTTGTATGAATATTCAAATATATGAACAAGTGTAAATGAATTTGTATCTAGAGCATTTAGGAGATGTTTCTTTATGAAACTTGTCTAGAGAGAATGCCACAACTGGATAAACCAATCTGTTGATGTTGTAAATGCTTATAAGAAGCATTCATGCTGTTACTGATTATTTGATCAAAGAACAAAGAATAGTTGGTCCTGCTAAGTGTGTTTTTCTTGATGGCTTGTTTATCTTGTAGAGGAGCTGGAAAATATTGATAAATATGATAAAATTTATCATTTTATATTCTATTGTAACAAGAGGCATTCTTTCATTTTGTAATGTCCTAGGTCAGGGGTCGGCAACCTTTCAAAAGCAGTGTGCAGAATCTTCATTTATTCACTCTAATTTAAGGTTTCGCATGCCAGTAATAAATTTTAACGTTTTTAGAAGGTCTCTTTCTATAAGTCTATAATATATAACTAAACTATTGTTGTATGTAAAGTAAATAAGGTTTTTAAAATGTTTAAGAAGCTTCATTTAAAATAAAATTAAAATTCAGAGCCCCCTGGACTGGTGGCCAGGACCCGAGCAGTGTGAGTGCCACTGAAAATCAGCTCATGTGCCGCCTTTGGCATCCGTGCCATAGGTTGCCTACTCCTGTCCTAGGTAATGCCCTTTTAATGATCTTGAAGATGTTCATATTTTCTTTGCTTCATATAGGATGTAGCAAAGTGCATAATGTGTAGGTAACAAACATTTTCCTATAAAATGTAGGTGTTATGTTGCTCGTTCCCAGGTGCACATCATCGATACCTGTGTACTGAAAAGCAGGTAAAGCCACTATATTGACTTATGTTGTGCAAAGACAAGCAAGAAAGCAACATTTCACAAGTGGATAAAGGACAAAATCAAGGAAGAAATGTTTTCAAGTTGTAACAGGGTATTATAAATAAAGCCTTATATATTGTGCAGGTTTAAGTCAAGGTCACTTCCTCTCAGGGAATTTTCTTCTTTTAGTCTTTTCCAGTTTTTCATGCTGGGGTTAGGGGCATATAGATTGCTGTCATATTTTTTAACTAGGCTAATAATATTGAGAACGCATACAACATTTTCTTGTAGGTAAAGTTAATCAGTGTAGTGAAGAAAACTATTCGTTTGAGGAGACTTATTGTGCATATTCTGCCAATTTTTTTTACATTGCTGATGTTACTCTGTTTAGGCCTCCATGCAGAAGCCAAGGTTCTGTAAGTTTGCCATTGTGCAGTGTACTCTGATGTTGATAATACAATTTGTTTATGTTACAGAAGGCCATATTTATTGGTAGTGAGGTAAAAGGGAATCACCAGTCAGTTGTGGTAAGAGAATGTAGTGCTTAGTTTAATCTGAGCAGTTTGCAACTCTATTATTAGTCTATCATGAATTCATGCCTTGATGAATCATCCATGTCTCAATGTAAAGGGAAGTCATTTGACATCCAGTGCCCAGTGTCAGCATTGCTTAAGAAGATAAAACTTTGGACTTGTTGGAAAAATTGTTCCATGAATTTTAACATGCACTTACATGCAGTAAGACAAGAAAATTGCCTTCATTTCTCCTTGCGTGTATCTTAAATTACATTATTCATCTCCTTTACTTAGGAAAGAGCTAACTTATCAGTTTCCTTTTTCTGAGAGCAATTATAGCTCACATAGTCTGATATTAATAGACTAAAGTCTTATTGTTCACTATTTGCGCTGTAGATGTTCACACACTTTATCTAAACCTTTAGGATATCATGTTTTAAAACATTTTTAATGGAGGGTGATTTTATATAATGTTAGATATTCAAATCTTTCTTTAAACATGGCAGCAGATTAGGTTAAATAAAGGTCTATAAACAAAGGCTCTGTCTAAATACAAACACATATCTTTAAAAATATGTTTTAGTCTGGTTCAAATTTGTGTGTACTCATAGCCTCAGGTCACAGTAGCAGATCAATGAATGATGAATGTTGGACGAAATCTGAGAATACTATGATGTTAGAAAATATGTACAGCCTGGCATCTCCAAATGCTAAAAAGATCAAATAATGACTTACCACCACCATTCCATGTGGTCTTAATTCAGAATGCCAAGTTGTTATTTAATTACACAGTGTAGTTGTAGCTGTGTTGTCATGCTGTAATATATTTGTCCTAAACGGGATAATTTGTTCTGTGGTAAAGACATCTGATTACAGAAATCTGTTTCAGACACGGGGGGGGGGGGAGGGGGAATGTAGTCTTCACTAAAGAATAAGAATTTTCCCCCCACCATGTGATCTTTTGAATACATCAGACTCAAGGGGTTTGAAGGCTTTCATTTGTCATTTGATATTGCAACATAATTGCTGATGTTATAATGTTTGCATCACATGGTACTCAGACATTTTTGAAAATGTATTTACTTGGAGTATCCTGAAGCTTCAAAGTTTTATTTGCAAGACATGATTGGTTTCCAATATTATTTTTTGACATCTGACTTATTTGGTTTTGTCTTCTGCTTTGCAGGCTCACAAGTCAGTGAACTTTGTTTCAACTCTGCTTCAGATCACTATGTCAGAGCAACTGGATTTACCAGTGAGACAGGCAGGCAAGTTTTCTTTTTCTTTATACTCGGAATGTTTACACACTGTATACACATTACATACAAAAAAATGAAAATGACATTAAGGTTGCAAAGTCAAGCGTTCAAAAGCTAGGCCTTGTCTACACTACAAGACTATTTCGAATCAACTTAGTTCGAATTTGTGGATTCGACCTTATGAAGTCGAATTTGTGTATCCATACTAAATACACTAATTCGAATTTCTGAGTCCACATTCACGGGGCCAGCGTCGACTTTGGAAGCGGTGCACTGTGGGAAGCTATCCCACAGTTCCCGCAGTCCCCGCTGCCCATTGGAATGCTGGGTAGAGCCCCAATGCCTGCTGGGGGGAGAAATGTGTCGAGGGTGGTTTTGGGTAAGTGTCGTCATTGAACCGTCAATCACAACCTCCCTCCCTCCCTCCTTGAAAGCGCCTGCGGGCAATCTGTTCGTGCACTTTTCTGGTCAGTGACAGCACGGACGCCACAGCACTGCAAGCATGGAGCCCGCTGCGATCATCGCCGTTTTCTCCTCCTCGCACTTTATCGTCCACCTCTTCCACAGTCAGCTGATGAGAAATTGGGCTACTTTTCAATGGTGCTGCAAGCACTGGGGGACCATAGGGGACGTTTTGCAAACATCAACGTCGGGTGGCCGGGCAAGGTTCATGATGCGTGTGTTTTCAGGAACTGTGGGCTGCTCAGCAGGAAGGTAGTTTCCTTCAGGACCACGAAATAACTGTTGTGGATGAGCAGATTCCTAAAGTCATCCTCGGGGACCCAGCCTGCCCGCTAATGCACTTGCTCATGAAGCCCTATACAGGCCCCTGGGACAGCGACAAGGAACTCTTCAAATACCAGCGAGCAGCGTGACCTGTGACTGTTCATTTTCTTTACAGAGAAACTGAACCTGCCCCTGTTTCTTTACCCACTGACTGTTGACTCTCCTCTTCGGTTACATACCCCGTTCACCCCGTTTCCCCCACTTCCAACACACATGTAAAAATAAAATACATGTCCCATTGTTACTGAAGAAAGGTTTCTTTATTCATGACTTTGCGTTAAAGGGTTGAAACTGGGAGGCAGACTGTGCTGGGTAGGGTGTGCGGTGATGTAAAGACCGCCTCTAAACTCAAGGAATGACAGGCTCCTGCTCCTAGAGCGGTCCGCAGTGCCGGAATGCTTCTTTCAACGGAGCCTGCCATCCCTCTTTATGGAATTCTGTGTGCGGGGGGATATGTGACCTTGTGGCGGAGGAGTACGGATACAGATTCCTCTGCTGCGTGACTCAGCGGTCCAGGACAAGGACCGCTGTATAAGATCTGTAACCGCCCTCCCCCACTACAAAGTCACATCCCCCCCGCCCACACAGAACCTGGAAACCACCTTCCATACCGACCATGGTGCCTACTGACTGCACTGTGTGTGTGACCCGCTGCTGATCCTGCCCCCGTGTCTGTACCCTGGGAAAGGTGACTGTCCTATGCAATTAACAACCCCCTTCCCCACGCCCCCCATTCAAACACAGTCTTCTTTGAAAAAACATGACGGAAACAGTAATCAACAGCAAAGTATTTTTATTACTTAAGTAGACACTTAGGGGATGGAACTGGGATTGGGACTTGTGTGAGTCCGGAAGAGAACGACTTCTGCAAATGTAGGGTATGAGAGCTTTTGGGTACTTGAGCACTCTGCTGGGGTGCAGTGACAGTTTACACGGCCTCTGGCGCCCCTCCTTCTGGTTATTTTGGGTGAGGGGGGTATGGGACTTTGTGGCGGGGGAGGGCGGTTGCAGATACACTGCAGGGGGGCTCTGTCCTCCTGCGGTCCTGCAGAACATCCACAAGGCGCCTGAGCGTGTCCGTTTGCTCCCTCACTAGTCCAAACATTGTTTGAGTCGCCTGCTTGTCTTCCTCACGCCACCTCTCCTCCCGTTCGCTGTGTGAGCGCTGGTACAGAGAGACGGTCTCCCTCCACTGGCTCTGCTGGTCCGCCTCGGCTAGGTAGCAGCCCATACGTTCCTCGAACATCTTGTCCCTTGTCTTTTTCTTTCTCCGCCTAATCTTTGCCAGCCTCTGCGAGGGGGATGCTGTGGCAGGTCTGGAGACAGTGGAAGCTGTGAGATGGGAAACAGGGAGTGAATTCCTTGCAAAAATACATTTTTGCGAACAATTAACTGAGTCTAGGCTGTCTCTGTGAATTCTGGGTTGAGACCCCTGTGCCTGCTGGGGCACAAATAATTTTCGCGGTGGATTCTGGGTAAATGTCGCCAGTCATTCCTTCCTCCGGGAAAGCAACGGCAGACAATCATTTCAAGCCCGTTTTCCCAGAATTGCCCTGGCATACGCCATAGCGTGGCAACCATGGACACTGTTTTGCCTTTTGTGTATGTCACCGTATGTGTACTAGATGCCGCTGACAGAGGCGGTCCAGCAGCGCTACACAGCAGCATGCTTTTGCTTTTGCATGACAGCAGAGATGGTTACCAGCCATATTGTACCATCTACCATGCCATAAATTGGTAATAAGATGGTAATAAGATGGGCATGGTTACCTGTCCTTTTGCACTGCACCATTTGGTGCTGTCATAAGTGCCCCTGGCCGAGCAGCCAGGGGCACAAAAGCAAAAATTGGGAATGACTCCCTGAGTCAATCCCTCCTTTTTGGTATCTAAAAATAGAATCAGTCCTGCCTAGATTATGGGCAAGTGTACTAGAGAACCACTGTATCATAGAACCAGATAGCACAGCTGCTCTGTGTCCGATCCTGCATAAATTTGGAGCTGTATGCTATTCACAGGGGGTGCTCCTGCAACAACACCACCTGTTCATTCCGGCCTTCCCACAGCCTTCCTGGGCTACCATACCATTGTCCCACCACTTGTGTGATGAAGTAATAAAGAATGCAGGAATAAGACACAGTGACTTGTTTGTGAGAAATGAGTGGAAGGAAGCCTCCAGCTGCAATGATAGTCCAGGCAGGACATTAATTACTGTGGATGAAGGAGCCCATCATCCCTCTGCTAGTCCAGGGGCAATTCAATCTTTTCTTTACACAGGAAGGGTGGGGGCTGATGGAGCTCAGCCCCCTGTTGCAATGATGAGGACGGTTACCAGCCATACTGCACCATCTACCATGAAAATTTAAGGCCAGGCGCCCTTGATCGACCTCACATATGCTAGTACGCATGGTTACCAGTCCTTTTGCACTGCCCCATGTGCCAATAGGCTGATGATGAGGACGGATACCAGCCATATTGCACCATCAGCCATCCATAGCGTGGGGGGAGCAAGGATGTTGGTGTTGAGTGCTGCACCATCGCGTCTATCTGCAGCATTCAGTAAAGATAGGGTGACATGTAAAAGAGTCAAGAGAGGATTGTTTTCCCTTTCACTTCTGGTGGTGGGTGGGGTGTGTGTGCAAATTGCCGAACTATGCCCTGACCCACCGCAGACACTGTGTTTGACCCTAGAAGCATTTGGAGCTCATCCAAGAATGCAAATACTTTTCGGAGACAGCAGGAACTGTGGGATACCTTGCGTCCTCATTCCCCCCTCCCTCCATGAGCGTCCATTATATTCTTTGGCTTTCCGTTACGCTCGTCACGCAGCTGCGTGCTGAGTCTGTGCTATGCCGTCTGTCCGTGGATTTATTAAAAATACTTTGGACCAGGCGCACCATAACAGTAATTCCACTACTTAGATGCATGAGTCTCCTAGCGAGATCACCGTGAGGACAGGCACTGAAGGAGATAGATTTCACGCAGCATGCGCTCTCTATCACGAACCACGGACCGATGCAGCCGTGCTCGGGGAGGCAATGCTCCCTGAATACCGCATGAAAGCCTCGCGCGGAAAAGGGTGCTATCACGGAGCACCCAATAAGGCAGCTCTCCCCAGGAACCTCCTGCTGATGCTTATCGATTAACGGAAGGAGAGCTTCATGGAGATCTCCCAGGAGGATTTCTGTTCTATCACCATATATAGAGAGACCTCCTTCTCACACACTTCAGATTCCTGTTATATTAAGAATAAAAGTTAACATGGTTAAAGCACTTACCGACTGCTCCTTCCCCTGATTCAGGATCCGGGTTCATGGCCGGGGAGGGTTGGTAGGGGATCTCCGTGACGGTGATGAATAGATCCTGGCTGTCGGGGAAACCAGCGTTGTAAGCGCTCTCGCCTGCCTCGTCCTCCACAAACACTTCCTCATCTTCCCCGTCCGTGAACATCGTCGAGGAACTGTCCGTCGACACTGTCCCATCATCAGAGTCCATGGTCACTGGTGGGGCAGTGGTGGCAGGCTCCGTAGCGTCCGTTTGCCGCTTTGATTTTTTGGTAGCCTTGTCAGGGGTCCTTGGTTTTCACGCGGCGATGCGTTGCATGACGGCTGTATCCTCTGTCTGGATCATGGCTTTGGAGACCTTCTCGTAGGTCTTTGCATTCCGTTTGTTGGAGCGCAGCTCCGAAAGCACAGACTCCTCGCCCCACACACCGATCAGATCCAAGAGTTCCCGGTCAGTCTATGCCGGGTCCCTCTTTCTATTCAGAGATTACATGAACTCCTCTGCTGGAGAGCTCTGCATTGCTGCCGGTGCTGCTGAGCTCGCCCCGATGTCCAACCACGAAATGAGATTCTAACTGTCCAGAAAGGAAAAGGAATTCAAATTTTCCCGGGTCGTTTCCTGTGTGGCTGCTCAGAGCATCGAAGCTCGGACTGCTGTCCAGAGCGTCAACAGAGTGGTGCACTGTGGGATAGCTCCCGGAGCTACTAAGTTCGATTTGCATCCACACCTAGCCTAATTCGAGCTAGCCATGTCGAATTTAGCGTTACTCCACCTGTCGGGGTGGAGTACCAAATTCGAACTAAAGAGCCCTCTAGTTCGAATTAAATGGCTTCCTGGTGTGGACGGTTGAGCGGTTAGTTCGAATTAACGCTGCTAAATTCGATTTAAAGTCCTAGTGTAGACCAGGCCCTAGAAAGTGCCAGAATTAAGGTTGCCTGTGTAGTAAATGAGACTTGTAATCATATGTTGAATGATGAGGATAAAAAGAAATATTGAATAAGCTATTAGTTTAGTGAGCACAGTCCATTCTGTGCAGTGAATGAGTGTCCTATGGAAAAAATAATCTTAATTTATTATGCAATTCAGTATAATTGTGTACTGTCATGCATATACATACATGGAGGCCAAATTAAGATGGCAAGGGTAACCATAACTTTTTTGTTTTTCTGAATTTTTGAATGCTTGCCTTTGTAACAGTAACATTCTTCTAATGAAGTGTTTGGAAGTAATTTCTAAGTTTATTTTGGTTTTTAGCACACTAAAATAAAAAACAATGCACAGAAATTCCATCACATGGAACTATATTGACCTCCATGTGGGTCCTCAGCAGGGCTGGAACTTTTTACTCTTGGGGGAATTTTGTGTCAAAAAATTAAAAATTCTGCACACATTATTTTAAAATTCTGCATATTTTATTTGTCAAAATAACATAATATAATCACACCAGTTTCAATTATTTTGGTCATTTCTTTCAAAATACCTGTCAGCAAGTATGTCTGTAACCAAGATAACAAAAAAGATTCCTCTAGGAGTACAGCGTTAAAGAAACCCCTACGACAACCCAGTTCCTGTTTCTCTGTTATGCTTTTGTCAGGCACCTCAGTCTGGATGTGTCACATGTGCCATCTGGGCACATCTTGCAGGGAGAAAACTGCCTCGCCAGTCTTTTAGTAATTTTTTGTCTTTTGCCCTGCTCCCATAGGGTTACCATATTTCAAGTTCCCAAATGCCAGGCTCAGGGAGGAGGGGGACTGTGTACTGGGATGGGGTATTTGGGGGTGCTGGAGGGGCTGCATGGTGCCCCTAGCCCAGACACCCCCACCCCCTTTGCCCCCAGAGCCCAGCTGCAAGCTCTGCTCAGCTTAGTTACTGTCCTGCTGGGTAGAGATGACCTGTACCTGCTGATATTGGGTGTGGGGGGGCACAATTTGAAGATTCAGCTGCCCCTGGAACAGCTCTAGTTACACCCCCATCCCCCTGGCAGGTCCCTACTCCTGCTTACCCTCAGTCTCTCCTCACAGAAAGCAGCGCCCCCTCCCTGCAGACCCCAGGTATTGCTCTTGTCTCTCTTCATAGAGCGCAGCTGCTGTGCAGGGAGGGAGCCCAGCTGCACTATGTGACTAAGCAGGGCCAGCAAACTTGGGAACCAAAGCCCTCCAGCACAGGTGCACTGCGAACTGGGGAGCCGGGCTCTGCTTGGTCCAGCAGCCTTTAGCAGTGGCCAGCAGCTCTGCAGCACCATTTCTGCAGGGGAAAAAAAAATAATTCTGTGCAGAACATTAAATCTGCAGTGGCGCAGAATTTCCCAAGGAGTAACCTTTATATCCTTGCACCAAACCTCTACCATGTGAGCTAATGAAGTAATTGGTAGCAGTATGTGGACCAGCCACTAGAGGTGGGTGAGACAGACACACTTTGCCAATGGATTTCTGCTAGATAGCAAGGGAAGATTGAGACTATCTAATTTTGAGTTGAATTCCAGATTCTGTAGGGGCTAGTACTCTAAAGCAGGAGTTCTTGCAACAAATTTTTTTGTGGCCTCTCTTGCTGGTGGCTGAACTGACATTTTTTTCCTAAAATACTTGATTAAGTTTGGGGAAAAAAATAAATAGCACATATACACATCCACATCATTGTAATTTATTTATTGCTGATACAAATAACACTTCACAGTAATATTTTTATTACTGAATGTAGGTTAATATCAATCACTTTTCACAGGACACTATCTGGAAGGCTGTGAGAAGTGATAGTTGCATGTTTGTTAATATCGCTTTTCTCAGTAAGTCCCGGGACAAATTAAGCCCTGGATTTGGAGGGGGCGGGGGGTTTGGAGGCAAAGGCAGTGGGAGATGTGGTGGGATAAATGTGGGCTGGGGGGGCAGCAGGGGCCTGGGGTGATGGGGAGGGGGGCATGGATGTAGGTCCAAGAGAGAGGAGGGTGGGTGGTGAGCCCCGCAGCTATGCGGCTGGAGCCGGGGGTTGGTGCCTACTGCTGTGCTGCATGGAGTCAGTGCCTGCGGCTAGAGCCCGGAGCTGGGGGCAGGAGCTGCATGCTGGGGCAGGGAGTTGGAGCCCAGGGCCACAATGCGGCCGGAGCCCAGAGCTGCATGACCAAATGCAGGGGTCAGTGCTTGCCGCCACAAGGCCGAAGCCAGCACCTGCTACTGCAAGCCTGGGGATCAGGGCATGCCCAGGGCCGGGGATTGGTGCCTGCTGCCACACAGCCAGACCTGAGGATCAGCGCCCGGAGCCAGCACCCGCTTCCGTGTGGTTGGGACTACAGGTCAGCACCTGGGGTCAGCAGCCAGGACTGGGGGTCAGAGCACATGGCCAGGGTTTGCTGCCAGGGTATTATTACATGGGAAGAACTTAGAATTTCAGAATCAAAAGGCTACAAGCTTTGACATAGATTAAAAGATTTGAAAATGAAAAGGTAGATGAAGTGTTACTGCTTTTTAAAGAGAATATTACAATCTCATAGTAAACCAAGGAAAACCTAAGCAATCTGTGGAGGTTCTTGGGTCTTTTGAACTTATTTTTACATTATGTCATATCTGACTGTGTTGGAAATAATTATCTCACCATCCTTTTCTCTTTCTTTGGGAATGGCTCATATCCTTTTTGCAGTAAGTAGGATAACTTCTGGTTATAGAAAATAAGGAAAAGGACAGCAGAAATAGTATGAACTAAAACTTATACTTGCAGATTCTTGTGCCCATACAGATCAGCTGGCAAGATCAGGAACTACATTATTATCACATTCAAAATAACAGGTTTACAAGGCATGCTCTCAGAATCCTTTCTGATACTGGTGCTAGACACCATATAAACATTTACTTGAAAACCAGCAGAGAACCTATGGTACATTATACCATATATTATACAGGTGTAGTCAGAATTCAGTTAATATTAAATTTGCTGTAACTATTTGTAAATCTGGACTTTCTTTTGCACTTGAAAAGAGATTCATAAAGCATAGTAATCTGGATTCTGCCACATAAGTAGTTTGAATTTTTGTCAATTAGCGGAAACATGCATCTATGTCAGCAATTTAATGTGACTCTCTGTAGCAGATAACCTATAATCTTTGAATAGAGAAACTTAATTTGCTTTCAAGATTCACTTGAATGTAAAGCAGACCACGTAGCCCAAACATAGTCACATTATAGAACAAAATCAGACTTTTAAAATACAAGCAATATTTGACTCTAGAGATTTAATGCTGACTAGCCTTGTTTTTAAATAAATAAATAAAAAATCTCAAAATAATTAGAAAGGAAGCTTCTTCAGAGATGTGTTTTAATAAAAAATTACTACAACTCTTCATAAGAAGTGGAAATATGGCTTTCAATACTCTTATTTTCAAAAACATTGTCTGAAAAGATGATAAAGTGTTGGTAATAGCGGACTTAAAGAAATATTACAGATGCCATACTTGATAACTGAAGAAGGGGAAATTTTTGTTCCATGTAGAAAATTGGGAGATTAGTGGCTATTGAGTGCAGGTATGGTGGCTCTCTGATATGTTAAATGTTGTCCATTCAGTCAGAGTTCATTTATGGAGTGCATTTTCTAAATGTAAAAATACACATATCCGCATAATCACTGACTTTTGTATTGATACCAAGTGATGTCTTGCTGTTATCTGACAGGTGTTATCTACTTGAAGAATATGATAACTCAGTATTGGCCTGATCGTGAAACTACACCTGGGGATATTCCACCTTATTCCATCCCAGAAGAAGATAGACATTGTATTCGTGAAAATATTGTAGAAGCCATTATTCATTCTCCTGAACTAATTAGGTATACAGTTTTAATTTGCTTATAATGTAGTCATAGTTTTGATACTGTTCTTTTAAAATTAATACCACTTGCATCCTACATTTCATTGTGTCTTGGATTGTAACACACAGATTTCAGAAAAGGGCAACAAAAATTATTAGTGGTATGAAACGGCTTCTGTATGAGGAGAGATTAAGAAAACTGAGACTTTTTAGCTTGGAAAAGAGACGGCTAAGGGGAAATATGATTGAGGTCTATAAAATCATGACTGGTATAGAGAAAGTAGATAAGGAAGGGTTGTTTACTACTTCTCATAACACAAGAACTAGGGGTCACCAAATGAAATTAATAGGCAGCAGGTTTAAAACAAATAAAAGGAAGTATTTCTTCACACAATGCACAATCAACCTGTGGAATGCCTTGCCAGAGGATGGTGTGAAGGCCAAGACCATAACAGGGTTCAAAAAAGAACTAGATAAATTCATGGAGGATAGCCAGGATGGGCAGGAATGGTGTCCTTAGCCTCTGTTTGCCAGAAGCTGGGAATAAGTGACAGGGGATGGATCACTTGATGATTACCTGTTCTGTTCATTCTCTCTGGGGCACCTGGCACTGGCCACTGTCAGAAGACAGGATACTGGGCTAGATCAGGGGTTCTCAGAATGGGGGGTCAGGACCCCTCAGGGGGTCGTGAGGTTATTACATGGGGGGGTTGCGAGCTGTCAGCCTTCATCCCAAACCCTGCTTTGCCTCCAGCATTTATAATCATGTTAAATATATTAAAAAGTGTTTTTAATGTATATGGGTGGGTCACACTCAGAGGCTTGCTGTGTGAAAGGGGTCACCAGTACAAAAGTCTAAGAACCCCTGGGATAGATGGACCTTTGGTCTGACCCAGTAGGGCCATTCTTATGTTCTTATATATTGGAGAGCATAGAATTAATGCAGTGAAAGAAAATGGCTTTTCATTCTTCATTTGTACATTGTACAACATGTAAGCGATTTATTGGTGTAACATCTTTTGTACTTGGAGAGGAATGGATTCCTAAATTATTATAACCCTTTTACAAAATTTCAAAAGATAGTAAATGCAAAGCAGAAGGGAAGTAGAAGATCAGATTAGACTCCTCTGTGTGTAAACAAGACTTCCGAATGCATGTTGAGTTTTATCTGTTCAGCCAAAAATGACCTATTTCATCATCACAAAAAACCCTCTTAAAATAATGAAGGTAGTTATTTGTTTAACCATGTGTGTGTTTGACTTCTAGAGTACAGCTTACTACTTGCATTCACCATATTATCAAGCATGATTACCCCAACCGCTGGACTGCAGTTGTGGAGAAAATTGGTTTTTATCTTCAGTCTGATAACAGTGCTTGCTGGCTTGGAATTCTCCTTTGTCTTTATCAACTCGTGAAAAACTATGAGTGAGTTTCCCCCAAACAAAAAACATAAAGTCTATCCATTTGTAGTAATATATTTTCTGTAAGTTATATATATACTGCTGAATATGAGCTAGAGGTTAATGAATAAAATATTGAATTGCATGTTGCACTGAACACTGATATTGGAGGTAATTAATATAAACCTCTGAATTCAAGAACAAGTCTTGATGATATTTCACCATCTGGAGATAGTAGCTCATGTTGTCTTTCCTAACTATTTCCATAAACACAGTACATAACAATCTTTCTTCATATTAAAACGTTGAGATTTGAGATCAGAATACTAGGGTTTCTTTAAAGCAGTCACTTTCTGAGAGTTGAAGATGGGCCTGGTAGCACAAGTCTCTTAGTGATAGAGTAAAGTGTGTCCAGGGGACAAAAGCATGGCTTTGTCAAAAACAGGGTGAGAAATAACATTTATTAGACATCTAGACAATTTGTAATCTAGATATTGTGTTACATGTAAAAAATACATAAAGGTTGCGAAGTCCAAAAATTCAAAAGTTATGAAATGCCAGAATTAAGATTGTCTGTCTGTGTAATCTTAGTTTGGGCCCCTTGTGCATATGCCTTGTCCATTCTCTCATAGGATGTCTGTAGCTGTAGCAGAACCACAGATAAAATCCTCTTCTCTAGCCCCCAATCTAGTGCCTTAAGTGTTTTAATTTGTTTATGAAGATCTGATGTTTGGCTATAAACCAGGTACATCTAAGCTTAAATTCAGTCCATGCAATTACATGTGTTAACTTTGAAAATCTGTCCCTCACTGTGTAGTGTAATGGCTTAAGCTACATTATTGCAGCTTGTGGGTCAATCAGCTTTAACTTAATCTAAAAATATTAACAAACTTTAGACCTTTTTAAGAGCTGAATTGACTTTTCAGATGGAAAGTAAATCACTTGGGCCCTTCAGCATTTTTGCTTCAAAGCCAGCCAGTATTTCAACTGGCAGGCCTTTACATAGGTCAGATTGTTTTCTCTCATATTTCCTGTTCTGTTGTTACCATGTTCTTTATCATTGTGTTCAAGCAAGTTGGTAGTGGACTTTTCTTGAGGAACATTTTTACGTTCTCCATTTTTTTCTTTAACTTAATCAGAAACGTAAAGTTTATCTTTAGGACCCATATTTATGATTTTAGGATTGGACTCTTGCTGTTTAAGTTGTTATACAATTTTTATCAGACATGCATTTAATATCAGATTATGTAGGTTTTCGTTGTTTGTTTTTGTGATCTGGCACTATTAGAAGGCTAATTTGTGTATTTAAGTTGAACTGTATAAAATCCAAAAATGTGGTGGCATAAGAATGAGGATACTTTAGTGTTAATTGTTTAAGTAAAGCTGTGAATTCTGAAGTACTGTAGTGTAAAACTTTATTCTTAAATCCTTAGTTTAGAACATCACTGGTGGTATCAGGTAATACTCTAATCTGACAGTTGTTCAGTTAATAGGATCTTTTCTTTATTATAATTAGAACTGGGTGAAAAATGGTAATATCCACGAAATGCTATAGAAGGTGAACAAACTCCAACAGTGCTGCCTAATGGTGAGGTGGGGATATGGCAGGCCATCTCCCCATTGCAAATATGGTCCTGTCTTTAAGCAGCTTCTCCCTCCCCCTCTCCCCGCCCCGGCCTGGTTTTTGGTCCTTCCCTTTTGCATGGGGGACTTTGGGGTCAGGGTCTTCTTCTGAGATGAAGGCTCCTGTTGTCATCTTGGAGTGGGTTGGGGAGCTCAGGCCCACCCGCTCCAGCAGGCTCTGGTCCAGGGCCCAATAGTAGGCAGTGATGCTTTGCACCGTGGGGTTCTAAGTAGCTGCCCCCTGGACCACTTCCTACCAAGCCTCCTTTTCCTCACAGAGTAAATCAAAGAATCTCAAATAAAGTCACTGACCTACACAGTCAGTCACCTGCCTTTCCTTTGTACATGTGCTCAGGCAACGTGCTCCTGGGCAACACTGCCCCCAGAGTTCAGAGCCACCAGTCTGTCCCTTTTGACTGCCTCCCTCTGAGCTGCTCTGCTACCCTGCTTGCAACTTGTTCAGGAGTCACAGGGGTGGTTGGGTGAAGCTGCCTGGACCAAGAACTGCTCCTTAACCCCTTGCTCTCCAGTGTGGTGTTCGTACACCCCATCACAGTGGAGAATTTTGATATTTTGAATTTTGGTTTTGTTCCCATCTGGAACAAAAAGCAAAAATATTTGAAATTCCCCATGAAAGGGAATAGAGCCCTGGCTCCACGTAAGTCTTCCTGGCAGGCTGCCCTAGATCCATGGACCATGGAAGCACCAGGATCTCCAACAACCCAGTGGAGTTGGGTAGGCGAGATGATAGGAAATTACTTCCTCCATTGTCTTGGTTCTGTCAGAATCAAACAGTGTCCACGAATGTTTCAATTTTGGCAAATTCTGGTGAAAAAGTGTCTTGTTGGATATTTTCTGACCAGCTCTACTTGTAACTTCCTTGGCTATAAAATTATGGGTTTTGCTCACTGTTTTCTTGCTACTGTGACCTTGTTTTACCATAGAAAATTGTGTGGCATATGTGTGATGTGACATTCTAAGTGAGTGAGTCAGGAGAACATTATGGTAATGTTGAATGATAGTAAAGTAATGGAAGCTAAGTTGTTTTCTAACTTCATTCAGGTTTGGCTCTGTGCTGGTACAGCACTTTTTATATAACCCCATGAGTGCCATAGTAAGATATAACTCAGTTTTTTAAAATAATCTATCCTTAGAAGCCCCAGTGGTCTATGTGCCTCTCTTCTGTGCATGCTCAACTTACTTTTCATATAAGTAAAGTTAGTTGTAAAATCTTTGTAAAGCATTTTATTCTTGCCTAAAGGTACAAGAAACCAGAGGAAAGGAGTCCCTTGATAGCAGCAATGCAGCACTTCCTGCCTGTTCTGAAAGATCGTTTCATTCAGCTTCTGTCTGATCCATCTGATCAGTCTGTCCTCATCCAGAAACAGATCTTCAAAATCTTCTATGCTCTTGTTCAGGTGGAAGCAAATTTTTCTGTATTCTTGAGCAAAGGTTTAATATGAAGGTTTAAAATAAATAAATAAATAAAATTATATATATATATGGAGCTATACCTATCTCATAGAACTGGAAGGGACCTTGAAAGGTCATCGAGTCTAGTCCCCTGCCTTCACTAGCAGGACCAAGTACGGTCTCTGACAGTTTTTTTTTTTTTAAACCCCCCCCCCCCCCCCCCCAAAAAAAAAAAAGATTACACTTTAGGCACTAATGTACTTGAAACAACATTACCAGTTAGATTTCATTTGAGTCATTTTTCACCAGTGCTCAACTATGGTGTGAGTAACAAGCTTTTGGTATGATTTTGTGTACCATAACCCCAATAATACAGATCTATTTTAGTTTAAAAATGGGTTAAATTTTTTTTGAGTCTACTATCTTTGAACTCTCTGGAACCTGCCAGTGCTACCCTTGAGTAAGCCAGAGTGGTTATGAGAGAACAAGGACCATTTTCTAATACTAGAAACAACCATTTATCATACTTTTGTAGAGTGTTACTATATTGAGCTTATCTAACAAGAAGGAAACTGGACAAACATGCTGTTCAGAATATATATTCTAATATTAGAGAGGTTGGGTGGTCTTGCAATGAAATTTAAAACCAGATTTACCAATCCCTCTATCGTACTTGAAGCGAAGAAAAGAATTGTCTCTGATTCAGAAAGATATAACAACTTAGGTATTGTGAAATCATCTTTTAGCAAAATTACAAGTAAGGCCGAATTGGAAGGAAGCAGAATGTTTTTGAGGATGTAGAACAGGCTGCAAAAGATCGCTGTCTAACACCATCCAATATCACGCTCACTACTTTGCTCACCGCTCATAGTATCCAAGTGTATAGCAGATGTTCAGTAAGATTTTGTTGAGCATTCAAACATATATAATTCAAGCAGTTGATCAGGTTGTTTTAAATGGCTTTATACTGAACCTATTTTATGCTTTTTAAATAGTATACGTTACCTCTGGAGCTGATAAACCAGCAAAACTTGACAGAATGGATAGAAATTCTAAAAACGGTTGTGGACAGAGATGTACCTGCTGTAAGTACTTTTTTTTAATGTGTGTATTTCTCTTTGGGCTTGCAAATTGGCTTCTGAATTCAATTTCCTGTATTTAAAAGTTGATTAAAAATGTTAACAGTATTGTTCTCTTTATTCTTTCTACGAGACGTCTTCTAAATGTGTGGCAGGACAAATAAGATTTTGTAAGGTTAATATGGTTGTTTAAACATAGACTAAATGGAGAAAGTTTAAATTATTACCTCTTCTTTATAGACAAAACAGCAACTTGCAAATTGTATTGTAACTCATGTTGGCTTTTTACAAAGGAACGTTGTATTTGAACATTTATACATTACCTTTTTATTGTGGGCTTTCTTTTTTTAACTTAGATTTTTATATCTGATATTTCTGTAGAGCTGGAAGAGTGCTTGTACAGCTAATAGTGCTAAAAGAAAAGCAAATTTTTTTTTAATTTGACATTTCAGCAATAGTCAACAAATTTAATCTTTCTTCCTAAAGGAAACTCTTCAAGTTGATGAAGATGACAGACCAGAATTGCCTTGGTGGAAATCCAAGAAATGGGCTTTGCACATCTTGGCTAGACTTTTTGAGAGGTAGCTGTTCTTCCCATGCCGTCAAATTGAAAAAAACTAGCTTCTAATATGAAATTCAGCAAAATATTTCTGCATGCTTGAATTTTTCACTTTTAATTCTAGGTATGGAAGCCCTGGTAACGTTTCCAAGGAGTACAATGAATTTGCTGAAGTGTTCCTGAAGGCATTTGCTGTTGGTGTCCAACAGGTAAGAAATGCTTGAACCTGGGGTATTAGAGTAAAAAGGATATGGCTCCTTTCAAAATATTTTGCATTAACCTGATGCTATCAGGGACTATGCAGGAAATACTTACCCTTAGTTATCAACTGAAACAATCCAGTATTCACTTCTTAAGAAATATTGTTCGTTGCTTGTGTAATCTGTTGAAGTACACTATGGGTATGTCTATACCGCAGTTAGGCCTGTGACAGTGATTTGGGCTTAGGCTAAAGGGATGTTTAATTTTAGTGAAGATCTTCAGGCTCTGGGACCCTCCCAGCTGACAGGGTCCTAGAGCCTGGGCTCCCAGGATTGAGCAGGTGCACTGGATTTATGACTTATTACAACAATCTGTAACCCATTAACACCCTCTGCAGAGGTGTTAGCGGTCCACAGCCTTCAATGATCCCATACAGTATGTGTTAACTATTTATGCTAAACAGGCTGTTGCACCTTGCATTTTGCTGTGATGCAGCAAGTACCTTTCCCAGAACTGAAAAAGAGCTCAGCGTGGCTCAAAATCTGTCCCACATCAACAAAGGTTGGTCCTATAAAAGATATTACCTCACCCACCTTGTCTCTCAATATTCAGTGCAGTTTAGAAAGGCAAGCTTTAATTCTCTCTCTACAGTGGATTTGGCAGTAACTCCTTTTAGAGGTGCTAATATGCTATCTGAAGGTGAATAGGACCTAAGGAGTCAAGTACCAAGATTGTTCACCCTAAGGAGGAGTTATGAAGCCTGGATGGGTTTTTCCCCCACTGAGATAATTTTAGTCTGGGCAAATGATTGCATGGAAAAATGTCTTCAAAAATTACAAATTGATACTGCTTGATAGAGAAGATTTTTCAGGTGTACTTCTTAGACTTGCCTCTTAGACAGTTTGTTCTCTGTCTGTTATCATGTTATCCAGGAGACAGCTGTGGTTCAGGTCTTTAAAGGAAAATACTTGAGGGGCAGGATTTTTGAACCCATAAAAACTTCTCATGTCTCAACAACATGAAGTTACATAGGAACAGGGAGTTATTTTGATCAGATTCTCAGGAAGGACACAAATTTTGGAAGATGGTGTGTGTGTGTGTGCGCGTACATAAAAATAGGAAAGTCCAGAATATACTATTCCAACAGACTGTTCGCAAACATCAAACCCAACCCATGACGCGGAGTCCACACTATTCAAAACTCTGACTTTTTGCACAGCAGTGGAGGTCAGCCTAAGGCATGTGCGCAAGGGAATTGATCCCTCAACTACACATTGGAAACAATTCTTAAAACATGTATTTAATCGCAAAATCAAGAGATCTTCTGAAACACAAGAAAATAAAAAGCAGTTTCTGACGCTTGTGGACAGGCTCAAGAGTTCCACTGACACTGTCATGAATTCTCTGATTTTATCAAAGAGAAATGGGAAGTAAATATGCACTGTGGGATTACAAATTGTTCAAGTGCAGATTTGGCACAAACTCACTGAAGGTGTTATTGGTGACTGTAGGCCTGCTCCTCCTCCTTCCCTCAAGAGCCGTCTCCTATATTTCTGTTTGGGTTACAAAACATCAGTGATTGCCAGTATGAGGCTCTCTTGGTCATATCTCCATGAGTTTTCAGAAGGGTCCTAATTACTGCTTGAAAGGAATGGAGTACATGTCTGCCCCTCCATTCACTATCTCCTGATGGGTTTCCCAGAGGAAAGAAGGCATCTCACAAAACAAATGATAAATGGGGAGAGTCATTTAGTTCCAGCACCAAGGATCCATTATCTGGATGTGATCATAGACCCAGGATTTTGTTTGAATAGTAATCTGAGGGTTATCAACCACTGAATTTTTGGATATCTCATGTCATTTTGACTGCTTGGTGAAGCTATTTGTTGTACTAGTTTCATACAGAAATGAAGTTTCTGCACTCTTCTTCTAAACAGCTTAAACAACACAGTGAATGTACAGCAAATGGTAAGAGGTCATCGTACCACCAGGGTGGTGGGCAGCAAGATATAGCTTCTTTCAGAAAATGCTGAACTGGGAAGAATTGAAAGAGTTCACTTACCTGGGGAGTACACTCCAGAACCCAGAAAGCACAGGACAAGTGGTCTAATGAGTTTTATCAGCTGGCTGATGCGGAGACCAATTTGATTAGCTTTGGAAAGTATGATAGGTAATGTCAAAAGCGAACAGGTTTTTAATAATAGCGTTGGTGTCATTTGAGCTGTCGAGATGGAACAATCTGTATTCAAATGGGCAGAGCAGAACAAAACCTTTATCCCACCACACTTGGTATCAAAGAACAAATGAACACCAGAGCCAACTGATGATGTTATGCTGAAATAGAGTGTGGAAGTGGAGCTCCTGTAATGAGGAAATTCAGGAACTTGGTTATAGATGTTGACATCCCAGAAAAAGAAGACTAATAATCTTTTTCAGAAGTAGCTCTGGATGAACTTGCTTAAACCTGGCCAAAAAAGGTTTATACACACCATTATGCCCATTCCCACTTCTAACAAAAATAATCTAGAACATTTGGAGGGACAAAATTAATTACTTGGAATTATCTTCACTGTCTGAGACACCTGTGAATCTTGGACTTCACAAAAACAGACTGCTCTGCTGATGAATTAGGGGTGAGTCCTATGATAATACTCAAATAAGTATTACTTACTGTTAGTACGGTGAGGAAAGAAGTGATCGAAAGTATTTGCACCGTATTCTGGCTGCTAGAAAATCCTTCACAGTTTGTTTTTTATTGTTCAAATTCAAATGTTGAGGGAATAACAAAGGAATTACTATAAAGATGTGAAACTAAATCATATCCAAGAATTGTACCGGATGGCCTTTCCCTCAACTTAAAAAAATAAACCACTCTTGGAGTCCAGGTTTTAGCTATTGCTCATTTGATAAGAGCAGCCAGGGAGAGCTGATTTCTTATCTATATGTACCAGCTTCATGGAATCCTCAGAGATACGTATCCAACACAGAACTTAAACCGGTTTAACAAGAAATCATCTTACATTCTAATCATTGCAGCCATATCTCTTTACGCATATATGTGCCCATGCATAGCACATGGTATAATTATGATGGAATTCCAATTTTGATTTTATTCCACTATTTCGGTTGCTGGTAATTTAAATTTAATTTGAACAAAAAATGTGCGCACTTTATCTCGGACCAAAGGTGAAGTTTTGTGGAGAGTTTGAGTAAAATATATTCAGCTGCTTCTGAAGTCTACATGTGTGTTTGAATTATGTGGTTTATTTTAAAAACCTTTTCTCCATATATTGTGTACTCATAACTCAAATGGCTGAATTGACTTCTTATATTCCTTAGATTTAAATATCTACAAAACAAACCAAGTTAAAATCAAGTGTAAAGAAATAGTGATTCAGTAGTTTTAAGTATTTAAAGTGGGAAAGTTTATATGTTTAGTACTTGATAAGTTTTTTTGATCAATTTAAATTTTTGAAAAAGCTGTGTACGTGAGCCCCTAGTTAGACATGACAGAATTTAGTAGCCAGATAAAGGAACTTACTAGCAGTACTGATAACCTTTAAGGGAATTCAATGTAAAATTGTATAATTAGTGCATCACTAACACTTTAAAAAAAAAAAACAACAACTCTGAAATCAGGAAATGGAGAAGGTTGAAATTAAATTTTAACACTGGTCCCTTATGCTTTGCCTTCTATAGTATGGTCTCTTGACATCTACTCATTGTCAAATACAATATAGAATACAAACTGGAATTTCTGATACAACCTTACATGCAGGAAATAACATTATAGAATATGCACTCTTGACTTGGCTTATATCTCAACAATTTATTTACATTGTTTAGTCTTAGTTGTGCTCAAAGTCTGTAACTTGAAATATATTTTAGAATACTACAAAGGTAGACTCCCATGGTCAAAGTCATTCTATTTCACATTCATAGGTTAAATATCACTAAGCATAAAATATTATCTTTAACTATTGAAGTGATTTCCTCCTCCTCCCCCAAACTTGGCTTGTTTTGTAGCTTTTACAGTAGGCCTTAAAAATTAAGCCAATTCTGAATGTACTGTAACTTATTGTGTATATATAAGGCTGTATAAGACATTCCAACTCTGTATTGTTTAACAGATTATTTAGTAGAAAGACCATATTTTAAGGCATAATAACAGAGCTTAGAGAATCTGATTCTTAAATACTTCATTTCTCAGTCTTGATGCAGAAATGTTAGGTTTTTTGCCTGGAATATTTTTGTAACCTCAACGTAGTCATCTTAATGACTATAACTTTTTCAACAAACATTTAAGTTATAACAATTGAATTTCAACACTTTTCAAGAAAATGATGTTGTGGACAGACCAAAGTTTCATCCATAAAACAAACGTCATCTTCTGTGAGTCTCAAGACTCAATTTCATATCCTATTTCTCTTCATTTAGCTTTCTAGAGGGTAAAGAGCAATTTTGATACAAACGAGGATTGCTTTTCTGACATCCCATGCGTGCCATTATAAACCTAGAGCATTTAAAGTCTTTGTGCTATGCCACTCTACTGTCTAAGGCAATATATAAGCAATCTGTAGTGCAATGGGTAAAATCCTGCATCTCCAAGGTCTGCTAAGATAACGAATGGGCTTTCAAACACCTTAATGGATCAGAGCCCAGTCAGTTTCAGTGAAGGCTAATACGTAGGCAAAAATCATGAAACAATGTATAAAGCAGTGATGTCCATGGTGAATATGTGGCTAGATCCCTAGTTAAACTCCTGTGACAGTCTACGGCAACTTTGTAATCTCGTATATAGATTTTTTAAAAACTGAATTATTTCTCAAAATACTTGGATCTCAACTTCATCAATATTTCACTGCTGGTAAGGTCTCGGAGGATTGGTAGATGTGAATGACATTCTCCCAGTGGATACTTTCTTTTAATCAGTTTTCACCATTTTCACTCTTAGCAGAGACAAAAGATCAAATAAGCAAAGACTGAACTTGACCTCTCCCTTTAGTCCCACCAGTTGCTTCTTTTAGAACAATTATGATATTACAGGCTTGGCTGAGCTGCAGGGAAATTTTGCAGGACGTTGGTCCCCAGGCTCTTCCAATCACTTGGAGATTAAATACCAATCATTAATGCAATGGATCCAAGTTCTGGCTTGCAGTTAGCCCCTGGCGTGACCATTTAAATTGCTAGACTTATCTGGAGGAGCCCCATTCCTTTAGAAGAGTAGGACCAGGAGGCACAGGAGAAGGAAAACGGAGCCAGCTCTCCTTTACCCTCTCTGTTGCATGTTGTGTTTTGAATTAAGGGTTTTATTATGCCTGTGTATATTCTATGGGGTGACTGAGATGCCTCCATAATGCCGTACTAAATTCAAACACAAAGCAACAAACAGCTGGAGGGCACCAGCCAAGGAGGCTAAGCAGTTTGGCAGGCCAAGCAATGCAGCAGCTGGGTCTGCAAAAAGAATTGCAAGATGAAATGTCAGTGGTGCTTATTAACTTCCTTATCTGAGGGGAGAAAGGATCCATCATCCTGTGCTGTGGTGGTAGGTAGAGTTAGCATGAGTCACTGTTACCCAAACAATTCTGAGGCCCATCTTCTCTCCTTTCCCAGGAGGCATTTGCTGATGGTGGAGTGTAGAAAACTTGCACTACTGCTGCATGAGACACACCTGTTTGGTTAAATAGAGGACTTCAGTCTCCAGGGCTGTTAATCCACCATCTCTCATGAACACTAAAAATTACCTGAGCAAATTAACTAAACTTGTGTTGGAGAATTGGACGTGGCACAGACCAGAGGAACCCGTCACATGTTAACTCAGACTAGTCAACACCATTTTAATGTAGTAAAAATCTATGAGCGGCTTTGTGCGGGGCTTTGTGCAGATTAAATGGCTTCTTGGTTGCTGGCAAGATGCGCAGATTTCTGTAAGCTATTAATGAGACTTGATTTTTCACAGGTGTTGCTGAAGGTGCTGTATCAGTACAAGGAAAAGCAGTACATGGCTCCTAGAGTTCTTCAGCAAACACTGAACTACATCAATCAAGGAGTGTCACATGCTGTGACCTGGAAGAATCTGAAGCCCCATATTCAAGTAAAACATTTTTTGGGAATAGTCTCTAAATGACCAAATTACTATGTATAAGTCAGTTTGTTTATAAAGTCTCTATCCCTACTAGAACTTAAGATGTATGAGTTTGTATTATAAATTGTTTGAGAGTTCAGATCTACTCTGGAGAAGCACATCTTGTTACATTAGCATAGCTGAAATATTCTTTTTCTCTGGATGAAACAAAAGCATTTGCAATATTTAGGCCCCAGTCCTGCAAAGACTTCTACTTGAGGCTTGTGAGTAGTCCCATGGATTTCAAGCATGTCTCTTTGCAGGATTGCAGCCCCACTAAAGGCTAAAACCCAGATTGGTTGATGCTCCTTATTGTGGACTTGGACGCTCTTTTAAAATGTAAAACATAGAACACATTTTTATTAGTATCATAATGACTTAATACAATGGTGTGAACTGAGACATCCAAATGGAAACTAAATAAGCCCTTACAATATAAATAGGATCCCAAAACAATCATGCAGTTTCATCAGCAGCCCTTTAGCACACTGAGCCCATAGTTAAACTATTGTATTTCTTAATGGATCAAGAATTGTACATATAATGTAACACCGCACAAATTCAGAGTTAACGTCAGCAACAAAACTTATGCCACCTTTACTAGCTCAATACTCCATTGTCCAAAGCAAACACAATGGCTTGCATTGCATTGCAGGTCATCCTTTAATTTGAAGCAGTTGGCTTTTCTCTGTTATGACAGTGTAATTTTAAAAGGTTTCCATCCCATATCTAAAATTGATGTAAGAGAAAAATATTAATTGTTTTAAAGAGAAGAGAGCAAACGATGATTGATTTAATAGGTTAAATCCTTTTTCTTTGTCACTCATTAATTTGCAGGGAATTATCCAAGATGTTATATTTCCATTGATGTGCTATACAGATGCTGATGAGGAGTTGTGGCAAGAGGACCCATATGAATACATTCGTATGAAATTTGGTGAGAATTTTAATATTTACATACACATTAAAAAAATATAATGCCAAACAAAGCCAGTATTTTTAAAAGTGCATTGTGAAAATAAAGATAACTAGATTTTTTTTTTAAGTGCTGTGCATTTTTCTCAGGTGATCAGTGCTTGTCAACATAGCTGAATTTAAGGTATCTGTAGCCATCTTGGTTCTCAGTGTAGGTGAACAAGGGGTGTGTGTGTGTGTGTGTGTGAGAGAGAGAGAGAGAGAACACAAAATGTTTATATGGCAGTGCAATAACTTTTTCATAGCTGTGAAAGAGCTAACTTTTAAAATTGCTGTTTTTTGTTTTTCTTTAAAAATGCAGTTAAATTTAATCGTTAAAATCATGCATGGCTTACATACAGTAGCTACTTTTCAGATGCTGATCTTTACCATGTGCCAAAATTTCTTATTTCAAGGTCAAGTAATTCAACACAAGGCATAAATTCAAGATAGATGTATCCATATAGAGACTAAAGTAGCCATGGAAGTTTTGGGTGTTCTGTTCATTTTTATGTTCATTTCCACTGGCTCTTCATTGTGTCTTTTGAAGTGTTCTAAAAGTCTTTATAGCCTGTTCAAGTGGGGTGTGAAAGTGAAGGAATTGGACCTTCCTGAAGGTACACTTAGGACTTTAGGCTGCTTAGGATCCTGATGGGATATTCTTTGCTTGAAGGGGGTAAACCCCAAAATGCAAGCCATATGGCTGTTGACAAGGGTTCTAAAAGCCTCTGAAGAAGGTTGAACAAGAAGAGAATTAAAGATCTAGTTTGTTTTCAACTCGCCTAGTTTTGCCTACTTAGTACAACTAAGAAATATTTTCCCAGTGTAATTAGTGTGATAGACCTTGTGCAGATATAAAAGAAGGTCCTGGCCCAGGAATCTTATAATCAGATATTTGTCATAATGCTAACAAAGGGTGGAATGTTTCTGTGCCAGAAAACTCAAGACATGTCTCGTCTTGTCATTTCATAGTTTAATTTTTCTTATGAGAGCTGCGTTGAAATGCTTGTAATATCAAGGCACAGCTGTGTGACGTATGTCTGAATATTGTTGCTCTTATTTTACATTAGATCTAATTTATTTTAACATTGTGAACTCTATTAAAGGATAAAAATTTATAGCCTATGAAATTTATTTAATAGATGTGTTTGAAGACTTCATTTCTCCTACAACTGCTGCTCAGACATTGTTGTTTACAGCATGTAGTAAAAGAAAAGAGGTAAGCTATTTAAGGATTAGCTTTGGACTAAACAAACCAAATAGTCTTATTTGATATTTTCTGTGCAACTCGCTGAGATATTTGAAACAAAAGATAAGAATCTGTTATTGAGGTGGTTGTAAATCTTCCTGCTTAATACATAGGAACTATAATGTTCACAATAATCCCATTATTTTCTAGAAGGTTTTTTTTGTACTCACCTGTTGGTATGAGTTTACTCCTTGAGGCTGGATAGCCATATTTGCTAATGCACCCAGGAGTTATAAATCAGCATGGTGTTTTAGCAATGGCATGAAGCACTGCCTAAACCCAGTCTTTTGAAGAAAAAATGAAATATATTTTAACAATGTGAGCATTTTAGAGAACTGACTGTAGTACTTTAGAAGACTGGCTGAAGTATTTTTACTAACACAAAGCCCTTCTCAAACTAGGTCCTGCAGAAGACCATGGGCTTTTGTTATCAGATCCTCACAGAGCCAAATGCTGATCCTCGTAAGAAAGATGGTGCTCTACATATGATTGGTTCTTTGGCTGAAATTCTCCTAAAAGTGAGTGTACTGATTTCTAGTGGGTCTTCTGGTTCTGTTTCCTTCTCCTTTTCTACCCATCCCCTCCACACCTAACCCAGTATTTAGAATAATCGAGATTAGCTCCCTGAATTTGAAAGTTTTGGTTTAGATGTCATGGTACAACTCTTCTATGGTGGAGCTTAATTATTTGTCTCTTGAACAGTTGCAGACTTCATTATACAAATCTTGCTCTTCCATCTCTTGCAAGAAGCTAGACTTCAGAAACATGCACATACAGTTCTGGTGTGTTGACAACAAAGGAATGTGGATAACTGAATGTTGATTTTCTGACAACGTTCATTATAAATTTATTTATTTATTTTAGTTTCTTGGAACTGCCATGCTGCCTTTTGATAAACAGTAAATTACTACATAGGTTCTTCAGTTCCACTTGATAATCAAATTCCTGGTTGGTCATATCAGAAAATTTATTTGATCAGAGAGAGCCTGCTTATTTAGGTATTTCATTTTCTTGTAGAAAACTAGTTGTGTAGCAGGTTTAGCAACCTTCTTTGCTTACGCTAGCAGAGGATGACTTGGAAGAAGCTGATTTCTCTTAAGATGGATCAGTTACAACCACATTTTGAGGTGGTTGCCCTTTCTTCTTTGTCATAAGTAGTTTGTCTTTGGTTAAAATAGAGCTAGCAACTTGCAAAATAAAGAAGCCTTAGTTATCCAAAGATAAGAGATGATGATTAAATTTTATTTTTTTTTGCACCAGGAAGCATTGGTCTTAATCGGTCTTGAACATATAAGATCCTCCTAGTTTGTTGGTTGTGATAGTGAATAGATAGGCTATATGTCACTTTGTGGTTTTCTTTTTTGGTATGTTAAGACATCACACTGTCTCTTTATTTACACTTTTATGTATAAAATAACATTAACAATAACTCAATTTTTTTCTCCCACTTCTGGCTTTTATTTAAAAATACCAACTGATGTAATTGCCTTAATATTCTCGCAGAAGAAGATATACAAAGATCAGATGGAGTACATGTTGCAGAATCATGTGTTCCCTCTCTTCAGCAGTGAGCTGGGCTATATGAGAGCACGGGTAAGAACGTATAAGGATTACTTTGTTCACTTGCTGATCTACAATGGAATAGCTTACAGTTTTTACTGATTTGTATCATGCTCTAAATTGACAAATTATTTGCATCCCTCCTATAATAAAGTACTTTCAAGTTTTAATCATAAAAGTATTAGTTTCTTAAGATGTAGCAACATATAATTTTAAAATGGCTGCAGTACTGTGTGCATAGTTTTTCCTCTGTGTCTAGTGGTATGGTCCATTTGTGTTTTGCATTTAGACCATACTGCTCACGCAAAACCTGTGGCCAAAGATGAACTTGAGATCATAGTACTGGTCTAGTGATGTCTAAAAGACTAACCTACCACTGGCCAGCCTCCAAACTCTCAAACATCTTTATTTTTAAAAGTTCTTAGTATTTTAGTTAATAAATAACATCTGTAGTACTAATTAATTATTCATTATTTTCTTGGAGAACTGACAATCCACAAGTGTCATTAAAATTACCACTTTCTGAAGTTGTTAGATGCATTTTTTTCGCAGGCTTGCTGGGTCCTTCATTATTTCTGTGAAGTTAAATTTAAGAGTGACCAGAACCTCCAGACAGCCCTAGAACTCACAAGACGATGTCTGATTGATGATAGGGAAATGCCTGTGAAAGTGGAAGCTGCCATAGCACTTCAGGTTTTGATCAGTAATCAAGAGAAAGGTACACACTCTTTTCTGTTAAAGTTAGAGAAAATATCTCTGTAACATTTCTAAAGAAGACACAGTGCGTTATCTCTTTTCTGCTTAAATTATTTCCATGGGCTAAGCACTAATGTACTAGTATCGGAATTACCTTCTGGGAGATTTGTTTTATCATCCATTGATGGTAATTTGCCAGCTGTGGTTAAAACAAGTAGAGTGCTTGACATAAGTAATTTTTGAAACCTCTGTTGTGGCTCAGCAAGCTTAGGCCTGGGCTACACTAGCAGGGGGGTTCAAACTAAGATACGCAACTTCAGCTACGCAAATAGCTGAAGTTGAAGTAACTTAGTTCGACTTACCTGGCTGTCCTCACGGAGGTGAGTCGACTGCCGCGGCTCCCCCATTGACTCCACTTACTCCTCTTGCCGAGGTGGAGTACAGGCGTTGATTAGTGGATCAATTTATCACGTCCAGACGAGATGCGACAAATCGATCCCCGATACTTCGAACTCTACCCGCCAATCCGGTGGGTAGTATAGACGTACCCTTAGAAAGAAACATAACCTCTAATATATATTTGCTCTATTGCTGAATTCCCAGCTACTGTTCAGAGTCTTGTAATAGTTATGTGCTGTTAACAGTTTTTTGCTGTATAAATTTAATTTAATATGAAGTATTTCATGTTACCATAGTGCTTTGTTGATACACTTTGTCTCTCTGTTGGCTTAGTTGTATGAAAAATATATTTAGGTTATTATGTGTCAAATATTTCAGTAGTAGTAAAGTGTGAATTTCTGGTTTTCTTAGATTGATACAATAATTTTTATAACAAGAATGTAAGAATCAACATAATTGGTGTTTTATTTCCACTTACTTTGCAGCTAAGGAATATATTACACCATTTATTAGACCTGTAATGCAAGCTCTGCTTCATATTATAAGAGAGACTGAAAATGATGATCTTACCAATGTGATTCAGAAAATGATCTGTGAATATAGTGAAGAGGTTACTCCCATTGCAGTAGAAATGACCCAGCATTTGGTAAGCCTGTTTGGTCACTTTGCACTTGAGAAGTTTGTTAAACATGAGGGATTTTGTTCCTTATATTCAAGATAGTTTGTCATTTGCCAGCTGATTTTAGACTAGGCCATTTAAACACATTAATGCCGATATTTTGCATTCCTTGTGTTCAGAAGCTGCTGTGTTCTTAGCACAATAAGCAAATGTCTTCCATAAAGAAATAGTAATCCTGATTTTAGCTGTTATAACCCTGCACAGCACACTTCAGAATCAGATTAGAGTAAAAAGTCTTACTGACCTCATTACTAAAGTTATTAAAACAGAAATTTAGAAGTAGTTTCTTGGTAGCAAATTGTGGGTGCCAATAGTTAGATGTTTTAGGCTAAATTAGTTGCATCTGAAAATACCTGTTGTGTTCTTGGGACATCCACATATCATACGTTGTACCTGTAGTTTCATAAGTACAGAGGCCAGGCTGGTGCTGATCTCAAAATCAGGCCCTTACTGTTTAGGTTTTATGGTTTATAATGAACTTCATTTTTCTGTTTCTTCTAAATTAGTAATACATGTACAATAATCCACTTTACTATGTGGTACAAAACTACTAATTCTATTAAGTTTTAGAATCAGTCAATCTCTGTTTTTGTAAACTGTTGAATTATGCCCTGAGGTCTGTATTGTAAATGCTACTCCTTTACATATAATTGCAAATCTACTTTATTCATATACAGATAAACCCTGATTATTCAAATGACTTTAGACAGTTTCAGAATTAAGAAATTTGAGATTTTGGAAAATGGGAAGTTTGGAAAAACAAAATTCTGAGCTTGAGGGATATTTCAAATAATTGGCGTTCACCTGTACTGATTTTTTTTAACACACAGTATCTCAAAAGTTCAGCATACAGAGTCTCAAACTTGTACAATAGTCTAACCCCAAGCATACCCTCTTTAATTAACTACCTGAGTGACACTTATCTGGGATTTTACTGTTACTGTTCAGGCAATGACATTTAATCAGGTCATTCAGACCGGACCAGATGAAGAAGGCAGTGATGACAAAGCAGTGACAGCAATGGGAATTTTGAATACCATTGATACACTCCTCAGTGTAGTTGAAGATCACAAAGAGGTAAGGAAAAACTCTTTCAAAGCAATTAAATGCCTTTAAGATGCTGGAAAATAGTTATTGTGCACTGAATAAAAATCCAACAATATGCTTTCTGCCAATGTTTTAAAATCCTTTTAGTTAAAACCTTGTTAAGCTTATTTACACCTGCACACACAGATATAAAATCATATCTGTTGCATGTCCAACCTAGGAGCATAAATATTTAAGATCTTGGACATCTTACAGATTTCTGTAACAGTCCAGATACTTGGACATAATTCTTGTGTACCAGCAGATGGAGGCAGTAACCGCTAAAATTGAGTGATGTCATTTGCTCAGTTTGTCTGTAGCAAATGTAACAGTCTTGTCAGCTGTACTGAGAAATGTCTGACTTGATGCCATCTACCCTTGGAGGAAAATAGATGCGTCAGTAATAAACATACAGTATTGAGGCCACTCGCTGCTGATGTATCAGTTTGCTGTCTGCCATACAGCAAAGTATTGGGAAATCAGCATAAGGCCAAACTCAGTGTAGGGGGTTTTCTTTATCGACTTTGCCATGGTTGGCACTTAAAACTTACACCGGCATATCCGTCGGTCAAGGGTATGAAAAATGTTCACTCCTGAAGGACATAGCTCTGCCAACCTAATTCCCATTATAGACAGGGCTACCCTAATTACTGCCTCTTGAGGAGGTGGATTACCTACACCGAGGGGAGAAGCCCTTCTGTCTGCATCAGTAGTGTGCACTGGAGCACTACAGTTGTGCTGCTGTACCATTTTAACTGTAGGCATACCCTGAAGAACCACGGCGGTGCAACTGCATCTGTTCCACCCTGGTATAGCATAGACATACCCAGCAGCTACACTAGGAGGCTCTGCTAGCATAACTATGCCAGCATAGGCTCTGTAGTGTACACACAGCCTTAATCTGTGTTGTAAAATACTCCTGCAAAGATTGATGAAGCTACATTACTGAGTGTTATGCTACTACAGCTACTGATTTCTGATAAATGTTTTAGTTCCATGGTGCCTAAACGTCTTGGTAATAAAAATGTTTTTAAAGTTCCAGAGGTCTTAGTTAGGAAAATATACTAAAGGTATGCCTATATTGCAATTAAAAACTCACAGCTGGCCCATGCCAGCTGACTTGGGTTCGGGGTAAGAGGGTGTTTAATGGTGCTGTAGATGTTCGTACTTGGACTGGATCATGGGAAGGTCCCAGAGCTCAGGCTGCAGCCTGAACCCGAACCTCTATGCTGCAATTAAAAAGCCCCTTAGCCTGAGCTAAGTCAGCTGCCACAGGTGTCTAATTGCAGTGTAGATGACACAGAAGTCTTAGGGTACAAAGCTCATAACATGATGCTGGCAAATAACAAACCAAGGGACGTTCTGGTTTCTTAACTAGTTTACTGTTGTGCTATTTGTATTCATTTATTATGTTTTTATGGGGACTAAAAATGTTACTCAAAAACTAAATTAAAATAAGAGTAAGTATAAGCAAAGACATCCCTAAATGAGATTCCTTCAAGATCCAAAGAAGAATGGCGTTCCAAGAAAAAGATTGCGTTAAAGAGAGCCTGATAGATTGTTAGCTATAATGGTGCAGTTATAATACATGTGGTGTTCGAGATATGTAATTTTTGTACTGTTTGTTAGGTGACACTCTAGTAAAGGTACTTTACAGAATTTTATTTTAAAACTTACTTAAAACCAGTTTTTACATGTGCTTGAAACTCATTTAAACTTTCTCTTTCAGATTACCCAACAGTTGGAAGGGATTTGTTTGCAAGTTATTGGAACAGTTTTACAGCAGCATGTTTTAGGTATGTGTCTCCTTGTTTGTGTTAATTATTTGTCTGTCATTAGCATTAAATTTAATAAAGTACTACTTCCATTTTAGAATTCTATGAAGAGATCTTTTCCTTGGCTCACAGTCTGACATGTCAGCAAGTCTCTGCACAGATGTGGCAGCTTTTGCCTCTTGTTTTTGAAGTTTTTCAGCAGGATGGCTTTGATTACTTTACAGGTAAGAAATCCTAATAAAAAATTATGTCCTAAGATTAGTGGGGTTGATATATTTGTTTTGGGGCATAAATGAAATCTTAATTGCAATTTAACCAATATTCAAAACAGAGTTATATTTGCTATATGTTATTTTGACCAAAATAGTTTTGCTTAAGCCATCTTTATAACCAGGTTTGTCTGGTGACATCCTACTACAGTAGTCAACACCATGTTTGACTAGCTTACAATAAGCCTGAAAGCTGTATATTAACAGCTAGTGTTGTAAAAAAATAACAGGACTAATTGATTATTCTTGTTTAATAGATATGATGCCTCTCTTGCATAATTATGTAACTGTTGATACAGACACACTTCTGTCTGACACAAAATATCTTGAAATGATCTACAGTATGTGCAAAAAGGTAGGTAGACTCCTTATGTCTAAAACTTACTGGCCTGTGTACAAAATGGGAAAAAAATATTTTGTACAAATGTACTTTCTTTTACAGCAATAGATTTTCAAACTGGAGATTTTTAAATTGTACCCTTCTGATATATGCTGTTTGGTATTTGCCGTGACTCTGCAAGGAACAGCAGCTGAAAAAAGGAAATTACCAAGTCACTATCGGGTTTAGTTAAAATAAGGCCTCCCCTCCCAAATAAGTTGTGCATGACATAAGAATATTGGAAATATGCACAGGCAGGGCTGGAGTCAGTCGTCTTTTTATTGTATTATTTGTAATACAACAATGCCTAGAGTCCCATCTGAAATTGGAGCTTTATTATGCAGACATGTAGTAGGAGATAGTGCCCCAAACAGATTAAATCTAAATAGACAAGATAAATAACGTGGGAAGGGAAACAGACAGAGAGAGATTAAATTACTTGCCCTGGGCCACGCAGCAGATTTGTGGTAGAACTGGGGATAGAACCTTGTTCTCCTGACTCCTGGTTCACCATCTTTTCCGCTGGACTACACTGCCTCTCAACATTTTCCATCCTTTGCATTCTCACTTCAATTTTGTCAGTATAGCTAGATGCCAACTGGTTGGCATTTTAATCCTATCAGCATGTGGGGGTATAGAGCGTTCTTTGGAACCTTAGCTCTAGTCAGTCTAGGGGAATGAAAACCTTCTCAAATGCAGTTAGTTTTCTCTTCCAGACTTGTGTATTGTATATGTAAGTTTTGTTGTCTGTACTCTGCACCAAGCTTGCTCTTTAGATTGAAGTGCTCACATTATTTCCTTTGGTTGATTCTGTGATTGGAAGTGTTTGAATTTTGTTGTGAATAACTTTTATGTGAAGAGTTATAGCCCTTTCTGTGTTTGTGAATTAGCTGCAGACAGGTTGATTTTTCATCTTTTTATTTTGTAATTGAGTAGTTTTTTCAAACAAACTTCATCTTAATTATTTGTGACCTGGTCTTTGTCAGTTTTTACTACTTGTTGTTTTCTATTAGTGGCATGTGGCTAGTCCTAGATTTGTATAGTATTTTCTAGTCCCTGGTTGGACAATAAAAATGTTATAAACAAGCTTTGTAAAATTCTATGTGAATTGTTCAGATAACTATTCAGTGAATCTTTTGTGCAAATAAATGTTTTCAAAATGGCTATGAGCACTTCTTATACAAGTACTCCTATAAATTTGTATCCATACTAATATTCAACAATTTTGCAGAACGAGTAGATAGTTGTTAGCTCCAACTATTTTTTTGCTTGACTTGTATATCTCCAGTTATGATCCTGAACCTTTGTTGTAGTTTATTCCCTTTTATTTCTCTTCTTCACTGATGAAAACTGGAAATGGCACTCTAGTTTTTATGACACTAGTATTTTAATAGAGCTCTTAATTGTAGATTAACTTCTCAGATTAAAACAGAATGTCAAAAACAGCTTTTACCCATAAGCAGAAAACCAACAATAGTCTACTGTTTTTCAGGTCCTTACTGGAGTTGCAGGAGAAGATGCAGAATGTCATGCAGCAAAGCTATTAGAAGTCATCATTTTACAGTGCAAAGGGCGTGGCATTGATCAGGTTAGTAACATCTGCTTGCAATCTTAAAATCATGTTACAAAATCCACCATGTTTTAGTGAAACTAACAGAATCTGCTGAGATATCATACTCCAGAGGTAGAGTGCATCTGACAATCTAAAACACTTCCATGCACGAGGGAGTACGGTTTAAGAGCAGACTACCTCTTTTAGCTGTTGGATTCAATTCTGTAATACACTATAGTGCATACACAAGGGAAAGATGTAATGATGAGCCACATGGCAGCCCAGAATGAAGAAAGAGGGTGAAGCCCATAGCATCCCTACTTATACTGGCAAAAAAGCACCATCTGTAGGGAGGTAAGAATTTCTTGAGATTGTCTCTTACTGGAATTAAGTGAGAGAAATCATTCCTCCCTCATATATACTTGACAAACATATGGCTGCTAGGAAGTAAAGGTACAAGACCAATGTAATATTTGTAGAGATTTTTCCTGAAGATTCTAGTTCTTAATTTGTCTGAAGGTAAACTTAATCCGTGTTGAAATAATACTGCTAACCCTCTGCTGAGGTAAGCAGGGAAACTACTCTCCCCCTTCTGCTAGATATCTTGAGTTACATCCTGTAATGCTGTTCTCCATTATTAATAACTGACATTACTACAGTAAAAAGTCAAAGGTGTGTTGTTTTTTTTAACATGGGAAGTGACTAAATCTGTTTTCTGGAGTTACTGATGTTCATATTCTAGTTACACCAGCTAGTTTTTAAAAAAAACAAACAAGATTACAGAATTATTGGAGAATTAAACATACACGTAAATATATTTAGTATGGCTATCATGGGTAATATTACAAACCAAAGTACTACATATAGGTTTACTCACGGTTAATAATGTAGTGCGTTTATGTTAGCTTGACTTCTACCACCAATTTAACACTGAAGTGTTGATATCCTTGCATTACAGTCAAACCTCACAATAACGCGCCCCGCCATAACGCGAAATAGCATATAACGCAATCATAGGTTGGCTCCCCTTTAAGGCATAATACAGTACTGTATCAGTTGTCCCCAACACCATGGCAGGGGAGAGAAGCTGCAGTCCCGTGCCTTCCGGGGACAGAGAACTCCGGGGCTGCGGGCGCCGGTGCTCTCTGTCCCCAGCAGGCGCGGGGCCGCAGCTTCTCTCCGGCTTCTCCGGGGCTGTGGGCGCCGGTGCTCTCTGTCCCCGGCAGGTGCGGGGCCGCGGCTTCTCTCTGGCTTCAAGAGGGGCCGCGGCCTCGCACCTGCCAGGGACAGAGAGCAGCGGTGCCCGCAGCCCCGGAGTTCTCTGACTTCGGCAGGCAGGGAGCCGTGGCTCCTCTTGAAGCCAGGGAGAAGCCGCGGCCCTATACCTGCCGGGGACAGAGAGCGCCAGCGCCCGCAGCCCTGGAGTTCTCTGTCCCTGGCAGGTGGGGAGCCGCGGCTCCTCTCCCCTGCTGGGCACTAGGCACTAGGGGCACTAGGCGGTGCACATCAATGCACCACATTGGGGACCACTGACAAACTGACTGGCTTGAAACCCCGCTATACCGCGACCCCACATTTAGCACGATGGAAGTTTTTGGATCCAAAACATCGCGTTATAGCGGGGTTTCACTGTACCTTTTTTTTTTTTATCTATGTGTATAACATCAGGTATATTTTGTGCACCAGACTGCTTATTCAGTATTATGTGCCATTCTGCAACTGTACCTATGAAATACAGTTGTTAAAATGATATAACATGGAATAATTAGGTGTGTGTGTGTGTGTGTATGTGTGTATATATATATATATATATGTATATGTATATGTATATGTGTATATATATATGTATATGTATATATATATAATTAACTTTTGTTTCTGGGGGGCAAGGTGGTGGTTGATCCATTAAAATACTGAGTTTATAACGGTTCTGTCTCTTCCAGTGTATACCTTTATTTGTGGAAGCTGCATTAGAGAGATTGACCAGAGAGGTGAAAACAAGTGAACTGCGAACGATGTGCCTCCAGGTTGCCATAGCTGCTTTGTATTACAACCCTCATCTGTTATTAAATACCTTGGAAAATCTTCGTTTCCCCAATAACGTGGAGCCTGTCACTAATCACTTCATCACACAGTGGCTTAATGATGTAGACTGTTTCTTGGGGTAAGCTGCTCTCAGTTTGAAGACTGCCAAGTGTAGTCTACCACCTATTTTCTATTTTTAGAAATTGGAAATAAGTAGATTATAAAATGTTGTTGTTTTGTATTTTAGACTTCATGATAGAAAGATGTGTGTGCTGGGCTTGTGTGCTCTTATTGATCTGGAGCAAATACCACAGGTTTTAAATCAAGTTTCAGGACAGATCCTGCCAGCTTTTATTCTTTTATTTAATGGATTGAAAAGAGCATACGCTTGCCATGCAGAGCATGAAAATGACAGTGATGATGATGATGATGCTGATGAAGATGAGGAAACTGGTAAGGAAACTGAAACAGTACTGCTAAATTTCAATGTCTTGTGTCCCCTCCATGTCCGACAGACTCTAGCACATGGAGACAGCCAGCCCCTACCTGTAATTCTCCAGAGTCCTCTACCTCCACAGATACAGCTAATGCTGGGGCTTTGGAGCTTCTTTTTAACCCTTTTACGGACCCGTTTGGCAATTTTCCTAACTGGAGCAGAAGGAAACTTTTTTTTACAGCTGAGATTCCTGGGCTGCTTCTCTCCTGGGTTGTCTTGGACCAGCTCTTTTTATAGACATCCCCTGCTTCCCAGGGGGTTATTGCTGGGACAGACCGTTCCCCATTGCATCTATTTGAACCACGAGTGAAGGGCACAGAAAGAGAGCTGCAGGTGGACCTTTTGTTCCTCCGCACTCCAGCTGTGCTACAGTGTGTCCCATGTTCTGGTGCTTTGAATCTGTATCTGAAACGGCACCTTCTTCCTGCCTGTTCTAGTATAAATAACCTCCACCTCATCAGCTGTCTCCAGTCTATCCAACAATAATCGCCCTTTCCAATCTCTCTGATCAGTCTTCCTCCTCTTCAGATCTCTTCTTTGTCTTTCTGCATTAAGTTCAAACTTCTGCACAACTTTTGCCTGTGTCCACATCTATAATCTCCACCTCTTCCCACCTCTCCCCATGCTCCTGCCTGAACTTTTTAGATGCTAAATTCCTTGGGGTTAGGGACCATGTCTTGCTTAAATTTCTGAAGTGCCATGCAAAATTTGCCACATAAGTGTTTTTATTAATAACTAGTTTCTTGTGGCAGCAACATGTTCCTTTCCTACTGCTCAGAAGATAAGGAAAGGGACCACAAAGGGAAGTGTGACACTGGTAGAGATGGAGAGGAGTGGGCCCTTTTTGTGTGAAACCACATTTTTATTGATTCCATCACTGATCAGTATAACCAAAATCCTATATGAAGAAGATAATTTGATTCTGAAGATAAAAATCTCATTGCTTTATATGTAAAAGAGTCCTCTTCTGTGACATTCGCCTTACAGAGGAATTGGGGAGTGATGAAGATGATATTGATGAAGATGGACAAGAATACCTAGAGATTCTGGCAAAACAGGCAGGAGAAGATGGAGATGATGAGGACTGGGAAGAAGATGATGCTGAAGAGACTGCTCTGGAGGGCTATTCAACAATTATTGATGATGAAGACAACCCTGTTGATGAATATCAGATATTTAAAGCAATTTTTCAGAGTAAGAACTGTATTTCATCTGCTAGCTGACAATTACATATTTTTAATTCAATTTTAATTTGTTTTTGGAAAATTAAGTACATAATGGATTGTCATTTGGTGACAAATTATTAATTTTGTTCCCTCCATAGAGAGAGGTGTCAGTGTGGCTTCCAGGGTGGGAGAAGGGAAGGTTGAAAGTATTTAAAGAGATTAACATTTTTTGAGGCATTTTCATTGCTTTTTAGAACACTTGTATCTGTTTCTGAAATACCAATTTTAAGATTTCTTGTATTCTTAGTATCGTCTCTTCTTAGGGGGGCGCCAAGTCAAAATACAGGCTGCTTTCTGATTAAGATGGCAGTGAGAACAAGTTTTGAATGATGGAATATTCTAATGAGATGAATTGTCCTTTTTTCTTTGTAGCAATTCAGAATCGTAACCCCGTTTGGTACCAAGCTTTGACACATGGTCTTAATGAAGAACAAAGAAAACAGTTACAGGACATAGCAACTCTAGCAGATCAAAGGCGGGCAGCCCACGGTACCTTCCCATTCATACTTTATAGCATTTATTACTTTTTACTATTTAAATATTGATATGCTTGGCGCTTCACAATACGTGCAATACAGACAGACCCTACTCAAAAAAAGCTTACATGTTAACAAGACATTGAACAGAGTGTGTGCGTTGCACTGGGAAGCCCAAAGGGGAGAGGATAATTAGTGTTTTGAATAGTTCAGCATTAACTTGCAGCTTAATGTTTTAGCTTTTGATAATGTAACACTGTCAGTATTTTTGCTTAAAATTGTTTACTGAATAGTGATCTCTCTCTCAAAACATATTGGAGGTGGTTCAGACTTGCCCACAAGACTCTCGGCCCTTCTGTACTTCTGCCTGTTTCTGTGCCTCCAGTGATGCAAACCAAGTGATGTCTCTGTTCCCACCATTGTAGTCTTAACTTCTAAAGCTGATGAGGAGAGTAAGCAGCAATAAGCAGAACTTCCATGGCTTTGCTCTCCAAACGGGGACCTCCTGCCAAGCTCCTTTGTTTTGTTTGTTGTCTCCTCCCCCATCACAATGGAGCCGGCAAATAGGACAAGCTGAAGACCACGAGGTGCTCAAAATACAAGGAGACCTCTCAGGAGCTGGAGGAGCAAGCTCTAGCACAGTTGCTCTTTGCTAGTGAAATCTCACTCTGCTGGGTGACAGGCCTTGGTCTGTATGGTTTGTTTGGGTCTGTGGATGCTACTCCTCCCTTATAAATCAGAGACTCTTTTAGAGTCACCTCTGCAAGTATGGGTCTGTCCTCTTCATCTCTTGGGACTCAGCAAGGTGGAATACCATCTCCATGATCAAGGACTCTTTAGGGGGAAGTCCAAAATGCCAAGCCCCAGTCCACTTAAGGGAAAGGATGTCCCATTGCAGGTTCATTCCAAAGTGGATAATCAAGTCACTTGGCAAGAAATCTAGCATCCTCCTGACTGTCCTTGACATGTATCCTAGCTGCAATCATGTTGGTAAGAAGACTCCAAAATCTCTGCTCTTGAAGAACATGTAACTTACCGTATCATCCATGAGGACTCTGTATTTTGTACTCCACAGTCTTGTAACCAAGGTTTACCTTTTCCACCCTGCTCCCCGCATCTCCAGTGCCTCACAAGCCAGCAGTCTTCCTTTAGCTAATACAAAATCTCAACACATGACATAAACAGTCTGGCACATTGTAAAGGTGAGCAGTGGTGCAAATAACTTAGTAGAGCTGACAGTCTGGAAAGCTCCTTCCTAAATGCCTGGGCCTGAAAGCATCAAGACCATCTATAGCTAGGTGGATCAAGGACCATACTCAGTGGTCCTTGATCCAGCAGCCTGGGCAGAAAGGGCATCAGCTACCAGGAGATATCTCTAAAGCAGCCCACGTGATCATTCATTAACAGGTTTATAAAATACTACACTATTAACCATCATTCTTCAACACAAGCATAATAGATTAAAGGTTTTAAGATTAGAAAAGGGAGAATATTTTCCTTCTGTTTCTTACTACTTCCTCTCTAGTATGTCTGATTGGGGATAGGTCAAGATCCAGATTGAAAAATCTGTTCTTTTCTTGGACTGACTTCCTCCATTCTGTCTTGCCTTCAGAAGTTCTTCAGATATACCTTCTGAGTCCGGGTATATAATTAAATAGGCTTGAAAAGTAACATACTGAATCAGGCCAGTGGTATGGCTAGTCCAGAATCCTGCCTGTCAGCAGCCAGTACCAGTTGCTTGAGAGGAAAGGTGCAAGAAACACAATAAGCAGCTATAGAATAATTACCCATAGGGAAAGTTTCTTCCTAATCATTATCAGAAGTTAGTTCATGCTCTGAAACACATTTTCAAACACTTGGGTTTTCAAATGTCTACTATTGGAACTCTGGATGTCTTTATCCATATAAATGTCCAGACCTGCTGTGATTCCTGCTAAACTCTTGGCCTTAATTATACCTTGGGGGAGTGGGCTCCATATGCTAACTATGCATGTTATGAAAAGGATCAGTTTTAAATGTTCAGCTGTTGATTCTTAGCACAAAGTAAAGCAACTTTGAGGCTCATGTAATTTACATCAGCTGGTAATGTGTTTACATGCTTATGTTAGCCAGGGATTGCCCATAGCACAGGATCCTCCAGCTGGGCCCTCTGCCACTGAGCATACGTCTGACATGCCCTGTGCTGGAGACGGTTAGAATGTAGTCACTGTTGCTGACTCTATGCCATGCAGGAATTTCCCTAACTGAACAGCTCTTCAGCCCCTTTGCAGCACTGGAGCAGTGCACAAGGCTCATGGCACGTGCAAAGTTCTGGTTCTCAGTGTTCCCTTGCTGCTCCGGAAGAAGTATTTGTCTGGTCCAAGTGCAGAAGCAGCACAAAGAAATCTGAACTGCCCTTGGTATTTGCAGGAAGAGAGGCACCATTCAAATGTCTCTGATTGGGAGAGAGTGTCTCAGAGAGGAAATAATCAGACAACTACTCTATGTTGTGCCTTTGATCTATACCAGGCCTTGATTTGTATGTGCATTGTAACTTGTGAAAAGAAACACCAAACCTATGTAATTTTTAAAAACACATGGAAACTATAGGACCAGTCAGCATGGTCAGAGTTCAGATGTAACATTGGTCCTTTCAAGATGAGGATAGAGAGAAAGGTAGCTGAGATTGAGAATTAGAACTGAGTAAGTGGAATGTAGAGGGGATGTTGAATAATTTAAGTGCTTTTTGCTTTTTATAGTTTGCACCAACCTGTGCAGTGTAGCAGCCTTAACTGGAAGGAGACAGTTTATTTTTTGTGTGCACAGAGAACAACTTCCCCTCCTCGTTGTTCCATTTATATTTCCCCTCCTACTGTTGAATTTTGGCAGGACCGGTAAATTTTTCATTGACATTCAAATGGTGCTTATTTAGTACAAATGCATATTTTTTAGTGACTTGGCTGACTGGTCCCTAGAGTATCTCTTGTTAAACAGAAAGCACTAGAAGTTCAGTAGCACTCCAGTGGCCAGACTTTCAGCTGTGTTTGACTCCTATTTAAAGAACACATCACACAGGAAGTTCTTCATTTATAAAATGTAATTTTTTTTTGAGTTTTTAGTATTTATATTTTCAGTATATATTTTTAATCATAGTAAAATCTATTGCCAAGATTTTCAAAAGTGACTAGCAATTTTTGAGTGCCCAATGTAGACACCTTAAAGGAATCTGATTTTAGAGGGTTGCTCAACAGGTGCATTTTTGGGTGTCTCAAGCCCCCAAAATTTGAGGCATTCACAAATGCTACCCACTCTCAGACAGATTGCGATACTTATATTTTTTGATATCTTACATTTTACTAAAATATTTTTGTCTTTCAGAGTCCAAAATGATTGAAAAGCATGGAGGATACAAATTCAATGCTCCAGTTGTGCCAAGTTCGTTCAATTTTGGAGGCCCGGCCTCAGGAATGAATTGAATTATCATTTTTCCTGCTACTGTGTGATTGTAGTGAAGAGCTTGTGTTCCTCCCAATAGTGGTTCCAGAACTGGTTCATGTTATCTACAACTCACTCTAAACAAATTGATAAATAGATTGGACACAACAAAAAAAAAAAAACTCCAGGAAGTGGGACCTGATCATGCAACCTAATACTGGAAAGCAAACCAGAGGTTTTTTGAAGATAGGAAGAACCTGACTTTAAAGCTTCAAATGACACAACTGTGGAAATCTGAAATCAAGAGGGGATGTCATGAAGGCAGCTTTTCTTTTTCTGAGGAAAAAATAGGCATGGGCTGCAGGACTATTTAAAATGTCTCATTTACAGTACAAGCTAGAAGGCTGATTTAATTTTTACACTTGTGGCAGTCTGAGTGTTTGCCCAATTTCCTTCCCTGTCCCTTTTCTCTATTGGGTGTTTATTCTTTTAATGTAAATAAGATAAGGTAATTGGATAGCCTTACTTAATCGTCATCATTTCCATTTATCAAGATTGTTCATATGTAGAATATTGGACACTTATCGTAGCACTACATAACTGGTAAATCTGTAAATGAATTAGCACTTTCATATTGAAACAAGCCTGCTAGCCTATGTACAAAAATAGCAAAATGTTTGCTGTTTATAAAAAAAAAAAAAAAAAGGATGTAATGGGGAAAATAATTTCAAGTTTTAATTTAAAATTAACTAGCAGTTTTGTACCTGGTGACTTTGTGGTGCAGTCACCTCTGGTTGTGACTTGAATTCGGTTATGTAAAAAGGGGTTAGTGATATTTCATTGCTGCTAAAAAGAAAAAAAAAAAGGCAACACCCTCTGTGTCCTTTGTTTTTCTTAAAGCTCTCAATGTACAAGTGGAAATTTGGAGACAAAATCTTAATGTAAGCACTGAGAAACATTATCTTCTCTGAAGCATGTAAATTGGACATGAAATTCTGCTCTTAAAGAGTTTATTGAAGTGTGTGGATGAAACATCTATATATGCAATCAATTAAAAAATTAATTCGGCTACCTTGGGCTTGATATATGATTGCAGTTTATTCCTAATTTTGCAAAATAATTCATCCTGTTTGTTTCCAGCAACTGGTAGTGGCTTTAACCACTACATTTCCTTCTGTTTTTGCACTCCCAGCATTAACATGTGCTCTTGTTTGCCTGATCCAGATGGGATGTTTGAGGTTTCACCAAGCTTTCACTTTTGAAGCCATAATTTCCCCCTTCATCTCCAGCTGTTATAGTACCTCGTATTTTAGCTAGAAAGGCAAAATAAAGTTCCCTCTGGGACCACTGTCAAAACCACTCTATCGAGAAGCCAGCAGTAAGATGCTGTGAATGGGCTGGTTTATTGCCCCCTTTTTCTTCTCTGAAAATCTAAATTAACATTCATTCTTTTGGCTGTTTTTATATGTCACCAGCTGTTACAATTGATATTAAACAAGCTACCTTAATTTAAATGTAAGCCTCCAAAACTTAAATGCAGGTTCAAATGAACTGAGTTGATATCTGTAAAAAATGAAACTGAAATGCACATATATATATATATATTATGATATTCAAAATGCAGTCTTCAGAAAATTGGCTTGTGTGGTGTGTTTATTTTTTGAGTCAACAGAGCAACAGGTATCCAGAAGTTGGGTTTTCCTTGAGTTTGATCAGTAATAGTTACTACTTTTTGGCTTATCACACAACTACTAGGACTGTTCTGAGCAGGGATAATGGACGTTTCACTTACGCCTTCGTTTTGGATTGCCTTTCTCACACAAATCTCTTTCCATGGGCACAAAAACCAGTTCTGATGTGAAAGAGTAGTCCAAGGCTGTGATGGAATGTTTCCCTATCTGAACACTTTAAGGGGATATGTGTAAGAAGTTTGTGGAATGAAGGAGTAGGCAAGAATGGATATTGCATCTGGTGAAGAAGAGCCTACGGTTAGTCTTGAGCCTGGGTATCCTATATAGAGATGTGGTATGAGAGCCCCTTTATCACTTGCTGATTCCTAAAAAGTTAACTGGCAAAGTACATATTTAAAACAAAACTTCTGAAAATGTGTTCATTGCAGGCCTCAAAATGTGTTCTACTGTTGAGGTGGGAATCTCAAAACTTGATTTTGCTTTTGTGGCAAGGAGATACAAGACATTATTACAGCATTTACTTTCCTGTCCATTCCTGAACTTTGAAAGCTTCCCTAATTTAACATGTTACAAAAAATAAAGTACTGTATTTCTAAACTTCCACTTGTGGGGCAATAATTTATCTACTTATGCTTCCCAAGTATTAAAAAAAAAAAAAAAGCTTAGTTTTTGGGTAGGTGAGCATGACAGGATTTGGGTTGTGGGGAGGGAAATTTTGTGTGTGTGGGGGGGGGGAATTGAGGGAAAGCCAATGAGAAGCTAGTTTCATGGTTAGTTAGAGCTTGAATAGTTACATTTCTCAAGTTAATGGAAAATTTCTCTATCTGTGTGAAATAATGCACTCTTGTTTCAGATGATTTCATATGTATCTCAAAACTGGTGGGAAGGACATAACTTTTCAGGGTGGAACTGGGATTTGCCTTTTCTCTTCTCCAACAGGTACATTAGTATACGGTCCAAAGGAACAATTTTGCATTGGCAAGGTGATGTGCTAGATTACCTAACAAGTTATGTTCATCTTTTACATTTAGTGATATTCTCATTGTACAATTCAGAACTGACCCCTTTTCTTGTTTGATTCTTTAAGCATGTTGGGGAACTTTAAAACCTGAGTGGTTTTTCTAATGTTGAAATTTTCCATTTGGATTAATATATCTAAACTCCATCTTCACCACTTATCTCACTGCGTAATTCCAAACGCATATCTGTAGCCTTAGAACATCTTGGACTCTTGTTCCAGTTACATCACTCCTTATTAAAATTTGCCTTATCCTGCTAACTATACTTTTTTCAAGCAGACATTCACAGATACAGTTCCTCACATTCCCCTTACAAGCTACACTTAATTCAAGTTTAAAGCAAAAGTCAAGATACCTTTAAAGATTTGTGAAACCCTGTGTAGATTTGACATGTTCTAGCCCTGAATAGCTTATCTTAAGGTAAATTTCAAATGTCTGTTTTAGAAACCATTTTCTTACAATTCTTTCTGTCCTGGTCAGAAGTCATATTTCATGGATATTTGTCCAACCCAGGTGAATGAAAGCAAAGTTGTTTTTAAATAGAAATTACCATTCCTGTTCAAAATTAGAGCCCTGTTTAGGTTGACATTGGTCCAGTATTAGATGCGTCAGAGGAAGTTTGAAGAAGAAATCCCTATTGACAATTATGGAATAATGTGCCCCTCGGGAAATTTCTTGTTCCACTTGTTAGTGGTTGGCTTATATCTATGACTTCTGATTTTTTTTATTTTAACTGATAAACACTGATACAAAATTAAATTAAAATGCACTAAATTTCTTTATATGTCCGGTAAACAATGGGAAAAAAACAAATGATTACTTGTATCTAAGCACTGGTGTACACAGAGCAGTAATGTAGACGGGGGCGGGGGAGATTTCTAAAACACATTAACATGCATTAATTGGTCAATATGTACCCTGCTGCTGTGCACTAAATGTTCCTAGTACATTTTAACAGTGCTGTTTGAAATGAGTATGTTAAAGAGCACTTGGGAACATTACAGAGATTGCTCATTACAGTACATACAGAGGAAGACCTGAAAATCCCCAATGTTTTGGACATTTACATCAAACTAAAACATTGCTAAAATGAAACATCCTAAAATGAAATTAACAAACTCCTAAAGTATAAGACCTATTTATCTCCTATCACATGACTATTTATATTATCAACAAACAAAAATTCAAAGTGCAAATTTGTGTTCTCTAGACGCAGATGTCCACCTCCTTTTTTTTAATCCTGCTAATAGAACTTTAAAAAAAAAAAGCTGTCTTTTGACTGTCCCATGGTAAGTAGGAGTGTCCAAACTGCCTTCTTTACATTTTTATTTCCCATACTTATGTTCTCTCTCTAAATAATCAATCTTTTTTCAGTCCTTATACAAAATCTCCATCTCCACAAGGACTAGTCACTTCTCTTCAGCTCTTGAGGCTCAACAATGACTATTCTGCAACCCAGTGTCTTCCCAAAATCTGGATCTCTGGGTTGTTCTCCTCTACAGGTCACAGAGGTGGATCAGAGTTTTGGCATTCCACAGTCCAGTCATGTCCCCTCTGCTCCTGCTTACTGCCAGATTCTCTGCCTCTGCAGCAGCAGGTAATGGTGGTTTCTTTTGCAGTCACCTTCATTCCTATTTTTTCTGCCTAGCTTTTTGGCTCTGCGGAGCAGTATTCTACTTCCTCGCCATTCTTCCTCCTCCCTGAGTTGGTTAACCCCTGAGGGATTTAACCCTTCCTGAGCCTCTGCTGTAACATCTTGCTTCTCTGTCCTTTACAGGCATGGCAGAGCATCCAAGAAAGCACCAGGTCAAATCCAAGAGGCGGATTAAAGGTAAGGCATTCTTCCCAGATTCAGTAGATGGTAAATTGTACCCAGACTTCTGTCACTAATTCTAATTAGGCTACAATCTAATTAGGCACTAATCCAGGGCTACAAATCGGACAGGCAGATGGGGTCTCTTACCCACCAAGGCACCCATGACTCCAGTGGGGTGAAAATGGACCAGGAACCCCAGTGCAGAGCAGGGAGAGGTTCCAGAAGTGAGATGGACCAATCAACTCAGGCGAAAGTCGTAGGAGACCCTTTCAAACAAAGGAGAGGCTTGCAGGGCTACAGGTTTTGCAACTGCCGCCCACCACCCCGCGCACACGGTCTTAAAGTGGGTCCTGAGTCCGGAAAAGAAGCATGGCTTCTAATAAGCTACCCTCCCTCACAAGCCAACCATGAGGGCTCTGATGAGTTTCCCCCCTCCCAGGGGGATTAGGACCCAGTGCGGGAGGATTCTAAGATGACCTCTCAGCACTTCAGGCCCTAAGGCAGGCAAGCCACAGAAGGCCTCACCAAACTGCAGCAGAGCTCCTGCACTCCCAAAGCACTCTGAAAATGTTAAAATATCTAATAAGGGAAAGAAAAAAAACCAGGAAATAGGAGTCCCTCCTCCTCCTGCAAAGCAAGTTTGCTCTCTGGCTCTGAAACCTGAGCAGGCTTCTGAGAGTAAACCTCAGAGTAAATTTCTCCCTGCAAAAATCCTGCCCTGAAGCTGTGATACCCCTTCCCTCCTTCAAGGAAGTGATTAGGGCTGAACAGAACAAGACTGATGAGGGCTAGCACATTCAAAAAGGGCAACATCAGGTTCTGTAACATTCAAGAACCAAAGAGCTCTATTGAGGAGATACTATAAAGTTTGATGCTGCAGTAGCATCCTTCACCAGGGATATGATTATTCCCTCAGAAGGGGAGTTCTACCCTAAGGGTATGTCTACACTATGAAATTACTCTAATTTTACAGAATTCGATTTTTGGCAACAGATTGTATAAAGTCGAGTGCATGCGTCCACACCAGGGGTAGGCAACCTATGGCATGTGTGCCGATTTTCAGTGGCACTCACACTGCCTGGGTCCTGGCCACCGGTTTGGGGGGCTCTGCATTTTAATTTAATTTTAAATTAAGCTTCTTAAACACTTTAAAAACCTTATTTGCTTTACTTACAACAATAGTTTAGTTAAATATTATAGACTTATAGAAAGAGACCTTAAAATGTATTACTGGCACACGAAATCACTGAGCTGCTGCTAACAAAGGTAGTGACTCTGGGAAATGTGCAGGTCATAGTAGATGGCTTTGCTGCAATGGGATTCCCTAACTGTGGTGGGGGATAGATGGAACCCATATCCCTATCTTGGCACCGGACCACCAGGGCAGCCAGTACATAAACCGCAAGGGATACTTTTCAATGGTGCTGCAAGTACTGCTAGATCACAAGGGACGTTTCACCAACATCAACGTGGGATGGCTGGGAAAGGTTCATGATGCTGGCGTCTTCAGGAACACTAGTCTGTTTAAACAGCTGCAGCAAGGGATTTACTTCCCAGAGCAGAAAATAACTGTTGGGGATGTTGACATGCCTATAGTTATCCTTCGGGACTCAGCCTACCCCTTAATGCCATGGCTCATGAAGCCATACACAGGCAGCCTGGACAGTAGTCAGGAGCTGTTCAACTACAGGCTGAGCAAGTGCAGAATGGTGGTAGAATGTGCATTTGGACGTTTAAAGGGTCGCTGGCGCACTTTACTGACTCGCTCAGACCTCAGCGAAACCAATATTCCCATTGTTATTGCTGCTTGCTGTGTGCTGCACACTCTGTGAGAGTAAGGGGGAGACGTTTATAGTGGGGTGGGAGGTTGAGGCAAATCGCCTGGCCACTTATTACGCGCAGCCAGACACCAGGGCGGTTAGAAGAGCACAGCAGGGCGTGCTGCGCATCAGAGAAGCTTTGAAAACCAGTTTCATGACTGGCCAGGCTACGGTGTGACAGTTCTGTTTGTTTCTCCTTGATGAAAACCCGCCCCCTTGGTTGACTCATTCCCTGTAAGCCTCCCCTCTTCGATCACAGCTTGCTTGCAAAGAAAATAAAATCACTATCATTTAAAAATCATGTATTCTTTATTAATTGATTATATAAATAGGGAGAGAACTGACAAGGTAGCCCGGGTGGGGTGTGGGAGGAGGGAAGGAAAAGGCCACTTCAAAACTTGTTGAATGACAGTCTTCTGTTGCTTGGGCTGCCCACCGGGGTGGAGTGGCAGGGTGCACGGAGCCCCCCTCCTCCCCTCGCATTCTTGGGTGTCTGGATCAGGAGGCTATGGAACTTGGCGAGGGGAGAGGGCGGTTAAACAGGGGCTGCAGCGGCACTCTGTGATCCTGCTGCCGTTCCTGAAGCTTCATCAGACGCCGGAGCATGTCCTTTTGATCCTGCGGTAGCCCCAGCGTTGCATCCTGCCTCCTCTGATCTTCCTGCCGCCACTTCTTATCTCGATCGTACCTCCTGTCCTCATGTTCATTGGCCGCTTTCCTGTACTGTGATAATGTGTCCTTCCACACATTCAGATGAGCTCTTTCATTGCGGATCGACTGCATGATCTCAGAGAACATTTAATTGCATGTGTGTTTTTTTTTTTGTCGCCTTATCTGAGATAGCCTTCGGGACGGAGGAGAGAGGCTTGAAAATTTGCAGCTGTGGGAGGGGAAAAAAGGGAGAGAAGTATTTAAAAAGATACATTTTACAGAACAATGGGTATACTCTTTGACGGTGAACAACACTTCACATTACACAGCACATGTAATTTCGGTACAAGGTTGCATTTTGCATCTTATATTGAGTGCCTGCAGTTTTGGTTTAGAGATCATGGACGCAGGGCCGGGCAATAGAATTTGGCTTGCAGGCGGCCATGGTAAACCATGGTCTTTCGGCTTCTGCAACCTTCATAAAAGCAGCACCCTCCTTTCCCATAACAAACAAAGCCCGTTGAGTGCTGCGGTTTTCGTGTTAATGTGCAGCAGCAGAATCCAAACTAACCACCACCATCCAATTTTCTGGGATGATCACTTTACCCCTCCCCCCACCACGTGGCTGGTATCAGGGAAGATCCCTACTAGCCAAATGTGAACAGCTCAGCGCCAATGGCCCCCACCACCACCACTTGGCTAACTGTGGGGAGAATTTCTTTTAGCCACAGGCAAACAGCCCAGTAGGAACGGCCACCTCTGAATGTCCCCTTAATTAAATTCCCGTATTTCAACCAGGTTACCATGAACAATATCACTCTCCTGAGGATAACACAGAGAGATAAAGAACGGATATTGCTTGAATGCCAGCAAACACCGGGACCATACGCTGCCAGGCTTTGTCATGCAATGATACCAGATTACTTGCTACTAGCATGGCGTGGTAAAGTGTCCTATGATGGAGGACGGAATAAGGCTGCACTGTCCAGAAACCTTCTGCAAAGGCTTTTGGAGTACCTCCAGGAAAGCTTCATGGAGATGTCCCTGGAGGATTTCCGCTCCATCCCCAGACACGTTAACAGACTTTTCCAGTAGCTGTACTGGCCGTGAATGCATCCCAAGTCCTCAGGGCAAATTAATCATTAAAAAATGCTTCCTTTTAAACCATGTATTATATATACAAAGGTACGCTCACCAGAGGTCCCTTCTCCGGCTTCATGGTCCGGGATACTGCCTTGGGAGGGTATTTCAGTCACGGTGAGAAAAAGATCCTGGCTGTTGGGGAGAACGGTGTGCTGTGTGCTCTCTTCAAGGTCGTTGTCCTCATCATCTTCCCCGTCCGCAAAATCCTCAGGCATGGCTGAGAGTACCCCCCTCCTCGGAATCCACGGTCAGGGGTGTGGTAGTGGTGGCAGCCCCCTAGAATTGCATGCAGCTCAGCATAGAAGTGGCATGTCTGCGGCTCTGCCCCGGAGCGTCCATTTGATTCTTTGGTTTTTTGGTACGCTTGTCTGAGCTCCTTAACTTTCACGCGGCTCTGTGTTGAGTCCCTATTGTGGCCTCTCTCCATCATGCCCTTGCAGATTTTTTCAAATGTATTGGCATTTCATCTTTTGGACCGTAGTTCAGATAGCATGGAATCATCTCCCCATACAGCAATCAGATCCAGTACCTCCCGTACGGTCCATGCTGGAGCTCTTTTTTTTGATTCTCAGACTGCATGTGCTGATGAACTCAACTAGTCAAACAGGAAATGAGATTCAAAAGTTTGCGAGGCTTTTCCTGTACACCTGGCCAGTGCATTTGAGTTGAAAGCGCTGTCCAGAGCGGTCACAATGGTGCACTATGGGATAGCTCCCGGAGGCCAATACCTTGAATTGCGTCCACACTAACCCTAATTCGAACCGGCAATATCTATTTCAGCGCTAATCCCCTCATCGGGGAGGAGTACAGAAATTGATTTTAAGAGCCTTTTATGTCGAAGTAAATGGCTTCGTTGTGTGGCTGGTTGCAGGGTTTAATTCAATTTAATGCTTCTAAATTCAACCTAAACTCGTAGTGTAGACCAGGCCTAAGGAACCCACCGATAGAAAGATGGATTCTACTCTTGAAGAAGACTTTGAAGCCTCCTCTGACTCCCTGGAAGCTACCAGCATTGCAGGCGCATATCTTTCCTGGCTGAAGATCTCAAAACGTTTAAGGACAGAGATCATTCTGACTTTAGCTTCACTAAAGTCTCCCTAGCAACAGTGTTTATAGCTGATGCCTCAATGGATTCAATCAAGTTCTCAGTCCAAGCCATATCTTCCAAGCTCCAGAGAGATCTCAGCCCCCACCCCCAATGCACTTTGACAAAGATTGCATAGGCCTCCAGTCAAAGGTGAAGCTAGGGGGCTGGATTTCCCATTTCCTAAAGGAATGGTTTTTCATTACCCACAGATAAGTGGGTCAGGGAAATAGTGGGTCAGGAATACTCTCTCAAGCTGCAGGCTCCACCCTATCTGTTCTTCATCTGGTCTGCCAGCTCCAGTAGCTCCTGGTAAAAAACACAATCAGATCCCAAACGAAATATCTTCTGGATATGGGAGTGAAAGAGAGTGTTCCCTCAGAAGAAAGGTTCTCCAGGTTCTACTTCATCTTTTTAATTATACAGAAGTGCACGGGAGTATTAGAGCCATTCTGAACCTCAGAAGGCTCAACAAGTGGATGGGGGAAAAAAACAAAGTTTCTGATGGAAACCCTGACCTCTGATCTCATCCCTGTCTTGGGGTGGACTTCTTGAGTAGACCTAGCAGATGCATATTTACATATACCCATCAATCCATGCCTCCCCAGACTCCTGAGGTTCACTTACGGCAGAAAACATTATCTGTACCAAACACTCCTATTCAGGCTGCTCTCGGTCCCTACGGTTTTTACATAGATGGTAGTAATGACACTAGCCACACTTAGGTTGCAGGGAACACACATGTATCCCTTCCTGGACCACAACCTGATCAGAGCTCCATTGCATTCAGTAGCACTCAGGATGTTGAATCTCCTCTAGGTGCCCATCATCAGTGGCAAGAAAAGTTCTCTGGTTCCAACTAGGAATTTATTTTCTTGCTCCAGAGCAGTAGAAGGCCTGCCAAAGCACTATGCCTCCAACTGTTAGGATTCCTGGGGCCACGCATAGGGATCACTCCATGGGCAACAAATTTTCAAGCCTTCATATTAAAGGTGTGTGACTACTCCCCAGAACACATGAAAGATCAAATACAGGCTCCAACACAGGTGTTCAGCTCCTTATAACTGTGGTCAGCTCATGACAATGTCTGCAAAGGTATGCCCATCTGCCTTCCAGATCCTTTAGTCCTCACAGCTGATGTTACCCTGGAGGACTGGGAAGCTCACTTGGAGACCCAAACAGCTCAGGGTGTCTGGAGTGAGACAGAAAAGGCTAACAGCATAAACCTAAAGTTGACTGCTCAATCTAGCTCTGCAAAGGTTCCTCCCACAAGGGGAATCATATTCTGGTTCAATCAGACAATATGACTACGGTCACAGATTGAAACAACCAAGGGGAAACAAGGAGTCTGGCACTACACATGGAAGAAGTCAAAATAATGAGGTAAGCAGAAGAGTTCCTTCTTTCCTTCAGAGTGATCCACATCAAAGAAGACCTGAATCAAAAGGCAGACTGGCTCAGCAGGCACAGGATCAACAATTCCAAGCTGCCCGATTCAGAATGTTTTCAAGCTTATTGTAGATGTCTGGCCTCCCGTCAACTGACCTGTTCATGAATTATATGAATGAAGAGGCCCAAAAAATTCACAAAGAAAGCAGACACCAGATCCATAGGAACTGATGCTTAATAGCACAGTTAGCCACAGAGCCTACTTTATGCATTTCCACTCTTTCTGCTACTGGGGAAAGTAGTTCAGAAAAGAAAACAAGAAAAGGCGATGATAATGCTGATAAATCCTCCTTGGCTGGGGCTCAGACGGGATAGAGCTGACAGTAGATCCCCCACTCCAGCATCTGAGGAGACCAGATAGCCTCTTGCCAAGGCCCTTTTCTTCATCCACACAAAAATGGATTCAACTAATACCCTGGCTATTGAGGGGGAATGGACTCCGTCTGTCCTCCATAATCATTAAGACATTGCTTTCATCTAAGAGAGTATTGACACTAAAAGCATACTCTATCTGGTCCAGAGTCAGCAACTGGTGCCAAGACCGCAGTGCAAATCCCAGAAATCCAAGAATTCCACCCATTCTGGACTTTCTCCAAGAAGGTATGGATAGAGGTCTTCAGCCCAGTAGCACTGTGTGTCAGGTGTCTGCTTTTAATGGCATGCTATTCACAGGATCCTTGGGGTCCTTGGTAGACAATCCACAGGTAGCCAGATTCCTACAAGCAGTCTGATCAGCCAAAATGGGATCTTCCATTACCTTCTGAGCACCCTGATGAGCCATCCCTTCAAGTTTCTGTTTTAAGAGTCAGCCTTTTATTTATCCATTAAGACTTGTTTTAGTAGCCCTCATGCGTGCCAGGCTGGTAGCCTTATCTATGCAGAAGCCTTAATGTGCGTTCAGGACACCAGAATCTTTTATTCTAAAGGTAAATTCCTCTTTCCACATTTCCAAAGAGGTTGTGCTTCCTTCATTCTGTCCAAAACCATAATATCCAATTGAAAAGATGGGGCACACTTTAGATGTCAGAAGAGCATTGAAAATGTATCTCAGGTATACAGAATCTACACCTACTTGTATCCTACCTAAAATGCCAGAGACTTAGAGCTTTCAAGTTCTTCATTGCTAGCTAGATTTTAGACTATGCAGTGTGGAAGCCTACACATTGTCAGAGGCTCCTGCCCCAAAAGGGATCAAGGCACACTCTGCAAGATCCTTAGCAACCTCATGGATAGAATAAGTGTGTCCACTTAAGAAATTTGCAAAGCCACCACTTGGTCTATCTCTGATATCTTCATTAAGCACTATAAGATGGATCTTTTGTCTTCTGCAGAGATATCCTTTGGCAAGAAGATGCTGCAGGCAGTAGCCCAGAAATAATAGACTTCTGAGTGAGCTCACAAAAAGGGGGTTACACTTCTTTCCCACTGAATGCTTGTTTCATAATGTCTACGTCGTGAGTATGTGTTTCTCCGACGAGAAAAGTCCTGCCTTGGTCTAGGTGGGAAGGCGTGCTGCTGGGTGGTCTGGGGTTTAAATGGCTTCCGTTGGTTAGCCGGGGTATGAATACCTAAGGATTTGTTAGTGTTTCTCGTGTCCTTTAAGGTATGCAAGCGAGAATCGGTTTGCTCCGCAAACAGGCCCTGACAATCAAAGGGGAGATCTTGGATGGTGCTTTGGACCTCAGGCGGGAGACCCGAGGATTGTAGCCAGGCATTCCGCCGCATGGCAATGCCAGAAGCCAGAGTGCGCACAGCCGCGTCCGCAGCATTGAGGGAACCCTGGAGGGAGGTCCGGGCCATCAATTTACTTTCCTCAGCAATGGCCCCGAGTTCCGTACGAGCCTCCGCTGGGAGAAGAGCTTGGAATTTAAGGAATTTAACCAAGAGTTAAAGTTATATCTACTGAGGATTGCCAACTGGTTAGTGATTCTAAGTGAGAGACCCCGAGTAGAAAAAACCTTTCCAGGTCCAGCCGTTTAGCGTCCTTTGATCTGGGCGCAGGCCCTTGCTGCCTCTCTCTCTCTCTGGCATTTACCGCATTCACCACAAGCGAGCATGGGGCAGGGTGAGTGAAAAGATACTCATAGCCCCTGGTGGAAACAAAGTATTTTCTTTCTACCCTCCTGGCTGTGGGAGGGATAGAGGCCGGGGTTTGCCAGAGAGACTTGGCATTACTTTGCATAGTCTTATTCATGGGGAGGGCCACCATGGAAGGTCCTTCAGGGCCTAAAATGTCCACCATAGGGTCCTCAACTTGGAGGTTCACATTAAGTGCCATACGCTGAAGCAGTTCTTGGAGGGACCCTAAAGTCCATTGGTGGTGGACAGACATGGATGTGCCAGCCACGGCCTCATTAGGGGAGGACAAAGACGACTCCACCGGGAGAGCCGGGGCGGTGATAGCCTCTTGGTCAGCCGCAGGTATCTCCTCTTGGGCCCCTGGGATAGTCCCTACCACAGGCGCTGACTCTGCGGGTTGGTCCTGGTCTGGAGGAGGGCGGCCGAGGGTCACCTCGGGAGGACGGGTGTCTGAGCGCGACAACGGCCGGGCCCCCGGGGGGGGGGCGCCTTGGGCCTGATGATATGCCCAGGGGGTCCAGAATTGCCACTGAGGCTATCAATTGGGCACTGGAGGGTCTTGTTTGAGGATTCCCGGGCCTGACCGGGGAATGTCCGAAGCCCCTGAAGCTCTCCTCGACCTGCCAGAGGGGGATTGGGACCGCGATGGCCAAGGAGGGGCGGTGCGTGAGTGGAGTAAAGGGGGCACCGAGCCCCTTGGTAGCCGAGGGTCATGTGGTGATCAGCGCCATGAGGCTGATCGCAATCGAGAGCAGTGCAGCGATGAAGAGCGGTGCTGAGTTGTATAGTGGTGCCGTGTTGGGGAATGGTGCTACTCGGTTGACCGGTGCCACAATGGGGAGTGGTAGTGGGCTGTGGACCGGTGCCATGACGACAGTCGACTCTGGGATCGGTGTTCCGTGCGGCGGCGGTCCGAATGATGCTGCGAGGTCGCTGAGCGAGACCCGGACCTCGAGCGGGACCATGTTCCAGCAGTCGACCGCAATCTCAAGCAGGAACAGCTCCGAGGGTCAGGGCTGCAAGACCAGCGCCGCAAGTCTAACTGGTGCTGTGAGTCAGACCGGTACCTGGGGCGGTGCCGGGACTCGGAACAATGCTGGCACTACAAGCGGCATGGAGATGCTGGTCTAGGGGCTGACAGTCCGAACATCGCCGGCTTGCCCTTGGATGGTACCAGAACTCAGGCGGGTGGCCAGTCTGGGGCCGGGGGTACCAGGGCTGTTATTTCAATAAGACCTCTAGCGGCCTTGAAGGTATCCAGAGCGGAAGGCAATGTAATCTCCTCCACTTGAACGGTACCCTGTGCTGGGCTGGCGTGTTGCTCGGTCGGGGCCAGAACAACTGCTTCAACCAGGGAATGGGAACAGCTGCTTCTTTCCAGCAACCAGGGAATGGGAACAGTGCCAAGCATTTTGGGGGCCCAGGAGATCATTGGTGCTGGCGTGGGTGCAGGATCTTCTGTAGTGCCGGAATCGGCACCACTGGGGGAGCACTGCACACCGAGGGCCGCAATGCAGACTCCATGAGGAGTTGCTTGAGTCGAATTTCCCTCTCTTTCCTTGTCCTTGGCTTGAAAGCCTTACAGATTTTACACTTGTCAGCCTGATGGCCCTCCCCAAGACACCTAAGGCAGGAGTCGTGGGGATCGCCCGTAGGCATGGGTTTCTTGCAAGGCTTGAAGCCCCAGGGCCCCGCAGGGCAGTTGATGAGTGCTAAACTGCCCTCAACTACTAAACTACGCTTAACACTACAGAGAAAAACACTTAACACTAACTATTAACTAACAACGATTAAGATAAGCTAGGGATTAGTGGAGCACTTGAGAAACCAAGAGACCACTGTTCCAACAACCGTCACGGGCGGTAAGAAGGAACTGAAGCGGGGTCGGGCCAGCAGTGTCTTATATAGATTGCCATATCTGCACCACTCCAGGGGGCTCCCGAGCCGACCCAACAAGTAGCTGCTAGGGAAAAGTTTCCAACTTCCGTGCACTGGCTAGTTACGCTATAAGGCCTTGTCTACACTACAAGACTATTTCGAATCAACTTAGTTCGAATTTATGGATTCGACCTTATGAAGTCGAATTTGTGTATCCATACTAAATACACTAATTCGAATTTCTGAGTCCACATTCACGGGGCCAGCGTCGACTTTGGAAGCGGTGCACTGTGGGAAGCTATCCCGCAGTCCCCGCTGCCCATTGGAATGCTGGGTAGAGCCCCCAATGCCTGCTGGGGGGAGAAATGTGTCGAGGGTGGTTTTGGGTAAGTGTCATCATTGAACCGTCAATCACAACCTCCCTCCCTCCCTCCTTGAAAGCGCCTGCGGGCAATCTGTTCGTGCACTTTTCTGGTCAGTGACAGCGCGGACGCCACAGCACTGCAAGCATGGAGCCCGCTGCGATCATCGCCGTTTTCTCCTCGCACTTTATCGTCCACCTCTTCCACAGTCAGCTGATGAGAAATTGGGCTACTTTTCAATGGTGCTGCAAGCACTGGGGGACCATAGGGGACGTTTTGCAAACATCAACGTCGGGTGGCCGGGCAAGGTTCATGATGCGTGTGTTTTCAGGAACTGTGGGCTGCTCAGACGCCTGCAGGAAGGTAGTTTCTTCCCGGACCACGAAATAACTGTTGTGGATGTGCAGATGCCTATAGTCATCCTCGGGGACCCAGCCTGCCCGCTAATGCACTTGCTCATGAAGCCCTATACAGGCGCCTGGGACAGCGACAAGGAACTCTTCAAATACCAGCGAGCAGCGTGACCTGTGACTGTTCAGTTTCTTTACAGAGAAGCTGAACCTGCCCCTGTTTCTTTACCCAGTTACTGTTGACTCTCCTCTTCGGTTACATACCCCGTTCACCCCGTTTCCCCCACTTCCAACACACGTGTAAAAATAAAATACATGTCCCATTGTTACTTAAGAAAGGTTTCTTTATTCATGACTTTGCGTTAAAGGGTTGAAACTGGGAGGCAGACTGTGCTGGGTAGGGTGTGCGGTGATGTAAAGACCGCCTCTAAACTCAAGGAATGACAGGCTCCTGCTCCTAGAGCGGTCCGCAGTGTCGGAATGCTTCTTTCAACGGAGCCTGCCATCCCTCTTTATGGAATTCTGTGTGCGGGCGGATATGTGACCTTGTGGTGGAGGAGGACGGATACAGATTCCTCAGCTGCGTGACTCAGCGGTCCAGGACAAGGACCGCTGTATAAGATCTGTAACCGCCCTCCCCCGCTGCAAAGTCACATCTCCCCCGCCCACACAGATCCTGGAAACCACCTCCCATACCGACCAGGGTGCCTACTGACTGCACCGTGTGTGTGACCCGCTGCTGATCCTGCCCCCGTGTCTGTACCCTGGGAAAGGTGACTGTCCTATGCAATTAACCACCCCCTTCCCCACGCCCCCCATTCAAACAGTCTTCTTTGAAAAAACATAACGGAAACAGTAATTAACAGCAAAGCATTTTTATTAATTAAGTAGACAGTTAGGGGATGGGACTGGGATTGGGACTACTGTGAGTCTGAAAGTGAAGGACTTCGGCAAATGTAGGGTATGAGAGCTTTTGGGTACTTGAGCACTGTGCTGTGGTGCAGTGACAGTATTCACGTCCCCGGCCGCCCCTCCTCCTGATTATTTTCGGTGAGGGGGGTATGGGACTTTGTGGCAGGGGAGTGCGGTTGCAGATACACTGCAGGGTGTCTCTGTCCTCCTGCGGTCCTGCAGAACATCCACAAGGCGCCTGAGCGTGTCCGTTTGCTCCCTCACTAGTCCAAGCATTGTTTCAGTCGCCTGCTTGTGTTCCTCACGCCACCTCTCCTCCCGTTCGCTGTGTGAGCGCTGGCACAGAGAGACGGTCTCCCTTCACTGGCTCTGCTGGTCCGCCTCTGCTAGGTAGCAGCCCATACGTTCCTCGAACATCTTGTCCCTTGTCTTTTTCTTTCACCGCCTAATCTTTGCAAGCCTCTGCGAGGGGGATGCTGTGTCAGGTCTGCAGACAGTGGAAGCTGTGAGATGGGAAACAGGGAGTGAATTCCTTGCAAATATTCTTTTTTGCGAACAATTAACTGAGTCTAGGCTGTCTGTGTGAATTCTGGGTTGAGACCCCTGTGCCTGCTAGGGTACAAATCATTTTCGCGGTGGATTCTGGGTAAATGTCGCCAGTCATTCCTTCCTCCGGGAAAGCAACGGCAGACAATCATTTTGAGCACGTTTTCCATGAATTGCCCTGGCATACGCCATAGCGTGGCAACCATGGAGCCTGTTTTGGATTTTGTGTATGTCACCGTATGTGTACTAGATGCCGCTGACAGAGGCGGGCCAGCAGCGCTGCACAGCAGCATGCTTTTGCTTTTGCATGACAGCAGCGATGGTTACCAGGCATACTGCACCATCTACCATACCATGAATTGGTAAGAAGACGGTAATAAGATGGTCATGGTTACCTGTCCTTTTGCACTGCACCATTTGGTGCTGTCATAAGTGCCCCTGGCCGATCAGCCAGGGGCGCAAAAGCCAAAATTGGGAATGACTTCCTGAGTCAATCCCTCCTTTTTGGTATCTAAAAATAGAATCAGTCCTGCCTAGAATATGGGCAAGTGTACTAGAGAACCACTGTATCATAGAACCAGAGAGCACAGCTGCTCTGTGTCCGATCCTGCATAAATTATGAGCTGTATGCTATTCACAGGGGGTGCTCCTGCAACAACACCACCTGTTCATTCCGTTCTTACCCCAGCCTTCCTGGGCTACCATACCATTGTCCCCCCACTTGTGTGATGAAGTAATAAAGAATGCAGGAATAAGACACAGTGACTTGTTTGTGAGAAATGAGTGGAAGGAAGCCTCCAGCTGCAATGATAGTCCAGGCAGGACATTAAGGAGTGTGGATGAAGGAGCCCATCATCCTTCTGCTAGTCCAGGGGCAATTGAATCTTTTATTTACAATGAAGGGTGGGGGCTGATGGAGCTCAGCCCCCTGTTGCAATGATGAGGACGGTTACCAGCCATATTGCACCATCTGCCATTAAAAATTAGGGACAGGCGCCCTTGATTGACCTTACTGATGCTAGTCGGCATGGTTACCAGCCCTTTTGCACTGCCCCATGTGCCAATAGGCTGACGATGACGACGGGTATCAATCGTATTGTACCGTCAGCCACCCATGGTGGGGGGGGAGCAAGGATATTGGTGTTGAGTGCTGCAGCATCGCATCTATCTGCAGCATTCAGTAAAGATACGGTGACATGTAAACGAGTCAACAGAGGATTGATTTCCCTTTAACTTCTCGGGTTCGGGGGGGCGGGTGCGTAAATTGCAGAGCTGTGCCCTGAACCAACGCGGACACGGTGTTTTACCATAGAAGCATTTGGAGCTCATCCAAGAATGCAAATGATTTTCGGAGACAGCAGGAACTGTGGGATACCTTGCGTCCTCATTCCCCCCTCCCTCCATGAGTGTCCATTTGATTCTTTGGCTTTCCGTTACGCTCGTCACGCAGCTGCGTGCTGAGTCTGTGCTATGCCGTCTGTCCGTGGATTTATTAAAAATACTTTGGACCAGGCGCACCATAACAGTAATTCCACTACTTAGATGCATGAGTCTACTAGCGAGATCACTGTGAGGACGGGCACTGAAGGAGATAGATTTCACGCAGCATGCGCTCTCTATCACGAACCACGGACCTATGCAGCCGTGCTCGGGGAGGCAATGCTCCCTGAATACCGCATGAAAGCCTCGCGCGGAAAAGGGTGCTATCACGGAGCACCCAATAAGGCAGCTCTCCCCAGGAACCTCCTGCTGATGCTTATCGATTAACGGAAGGAGAGCTTCATGGAGATCTCCCAGGAGGATTTCTGTTCTATCACCATATATAGAGAGACCTCCTTCTCACACACTTCAGATTCCTGTTATATTAAGAATAAAAGTTAACATGGTTAAAGCACTTACCGACTGCTCCTTCCCCTGATTCAGGATCCGGGTTCATGGCCGGGGAGGGTTGGTAGGGGATCTCCGTGACGGTGATGAATAGATCCTGGCTGTCGGGGAAACCAGCGTTGTAAGCGCTCTCGCCTGCCTCGTCCTCCACAAACACTTCCTCATCTTCCCCGTCCGTGAACATCGTCGAGGAACTGTCCGTCGACACTGTCCCATCATCAGAGTCCATGGTCACTGGTGGGGCAGTGGTGGCAGGCTCCGTAGCGTCCGTTTGCCGCTTTGATTTTTTGGTAGCCTTGTCTGGGGTCCTTGGTTTTCACGCGGCGATGCGTTGCATGACGGCTGTATCCTCTGTCTGGATCATGGCTTTGGAGACCTTCTCGTAGGTCTTTGCATTCCGTTTGTTGGAGCGCAGCTCCGAAAGCACAGACTCCTCGCCCCACACACCGATCAGATCCACGAGTTCCCGGTCAGTCTGTGCCGGGTCCCTCTTTCTATTCAGAGATTACATGAACTCCTCTGCTGGAGAGCTCTGCATTGCTGCCGGTGCTGCTGAGCTCGCCCCGATTTCCAACCACGAAATGAGATTCTAACTGTCCAGAAAGGAAAAGGAATTCAAATTTTCCCAGGTCGTTTCCTGTGTGGCTGCTCAGAGCATCGAAGCTCGGACTGCTGTCCAGAGCGTCAACAGAGTGGTGCACTGTGGGATAGCTCCCAGAGCTACTAAGTTCGATTTGCATCCACACCTAGTCTAATTCAAGCTAGCCATGTCGAATTTAGCATTACTCCACCTGTCGGGGTGGAGTACCAAATTCGAACTAAAGAGCCCTCTAGTTCGAATTAAATGGCTTCCTGGTGTGGACGGTTGAGCGGTTAGTTCGAATTAACGCTGCTAAATTCGATTTAAAGTCCTAGTGTAGACCAGGCCTAAGACAACAGCCAGTCATTCATTATAACAGATTGTCTTTGTCTTAACTATGTAGATAATACTATTAGTTTTCTGCAGTATCTCACATCTTTGATCTTAAGGTTAACTGGACACTGTCATATATAATGTAAAGCAATTAAGACATGAAAGGGAATTAACATCTACAAGCTAATTTGGTTACATTGTTAAACTTCTAACAGGATATAGGTAAACAGACAAAACCATTTAGCATCTGCCCTTGATTCGTATTACTACACATGAATTAGTTGTTAATTAAGCTAGCAAACCCCATTTCTTTGATTCATAAATAAGTGAATTGTCTTGATTACAATTGTAATGCCTCTTGTCAAGTTCTTATGGGTCATACACAGGTTGGCTGGTCTGCCAGCGTAACAGCAAGTTTTACAAAACTTGGGGGGAAATGTGCCTGGTAGCCAGCAGAAACAGAAGTGATACGGCCAAACCATGCGGCTCCAAAATACTGAGAAGAGCAGCCCAGTTGTCCTGAATAATGGGAAACACTATCAGAAAGGAAATTAGCAGTAACAAATTTTCTGATCATCACTAGTCAAGGCCTTTTCAGGGGCTAACGCAGTGGTTCTCAGACTTTTGTACTGGTGACCCCTTTCAGACAGCAAGCCTCTGAGTGCAACCCGCCCTTATACATAAAAAGGTGTTTTTAATATATTTAACACCATTATAAATGCTGGAGGTGAAGTGGGGTTTGGGGTGGAGGCTAACAGCTTGTGACCCCCTCATGTAATAACCTCAAGACCCCCTGAGGGTCCCGACCCCCAGTTTGAGAACCCCTGGGCTAAAGGCTAGATGCACAAAGTGACACAGGGGCAGGGCCGGCTTTATGAAAGGTAGGGCCCAATCTGAATACCCAGCAGCGATCCAGGGCTTAGGCGGCACTGCGGCGGCGGGGGGTCCGCTCTGAGTCTTCCACGTCACCAAATGACCCCCCCCCCACTGCAGAAATGCTGCCCAAGACCCCTGGAGTGGACCCCCCACCGCTGAAATGCCGCTGGACCCCCTGCTGCCGAAATACTGCCAAAGCCCTGGACCGCCGCTGGGTAAGTTTAAAAAAAAAAAAAAATGAAAAAGGCGCCTAAGGCTCGGGGCCCAATTCCGGGGAATTGGGAGAATTGGCCTAAAGCTGGCCCTGCATAGGGGCCTGTCACTCTAGATGCCAATATTTAGGTGCCACTTAAATCCTTGAAACCTCCAGTTAGCTGACACCTAACCTGTACATGCTGAAGTTTCTGCTAGTGGGCATACATAAAACCACTTGAATCCCAATGCTGATGAACTGCCTGGTGCCTTAGCTCACATCTAATCCCTGGCAGGAGTCTCATACTAGGTGCTCCCTGACCTGTCTTGCTTGTGGTGTCTCATCTGGTAGCTATGCTCAGGGTATACCTAACCTGCCCAAAACCTATCTGGGGGCAGCCAGATCAGGAATCTGGATGGATGGCTGTGTCCCAGAATACCCCGAAGCTTAGGCTACCCACCCTCTCCTTGGTATTTCCTACTGGCTAGTTTAAGTGGGTTTCCTCTCAGTTTGGTGGTTTCTGTGAATCTGATTCTTAGATGCCTACTCCCCCCTATGCATGTATAGCGGGACCTAGAATGCTGAGGATTTCGTTAGGCAGCAGGACTTCTAAAAGCTAAGTATTACAATGCTCAACATTGTCACCCTAAGTGCAAAACTCCCCAATACTCCTCTAAAGGGAAAACTGCAGCACCCCACATGCCAGATTCTTGGTTAGGTAAATGATGACAGGAAAATTTGCATCTTTTCTGATGCTTCTTCCCCATAAAATGCTTTGGACTCTCAATGTTCCCTTATACTTCTTCTCTAATTGTATGTTAGATGATAAAAGCTGGGGCTCAAGACCCCCCAAAGGGAACAACTGATAAGATCCAATTTCTAAATCAAGATAAGACAGTTGTAAATTGATTTGAGTACCACATGCAGGATTTACACCAACTAAAACCAATTTTAGACTGGTGCAACTATTGTGTGTAGTTGAAGCCTTCCTATCAAACGCCACCATGCATGTCTTCCATTACAAATTATATCTTGACATTCACAAATTATTCATGTTTTTATTTAATTTATCACCACACTGTCTTGATGGAATTACTTATGGACAGCTATTTAGGGAGGATGTGATCATTTTCTATTGCTTTATCAAAATGCAAATAACATGCTATTTGTGTGGTATTAAATTTCATACTCTTGTTCTTCCCATCTCATAGAATCTCAGATATGTAGGACAAAAAGGAACCTCAATAGCTTGTCTTGTCCAGTCCCCTGCATTCAAGCAGGACTAAGTTGCTGATAGGTGTGTCTAACCTGTTCTTAAAAATTTCCATGATAGAGATTCCACAACCTAGGTAATTTTGTTCTTCTTCGAGTGCTTGCTCATATCCATTCCAGTTAGGTGTGCACGCACCGCGTGCACGCTCGTCGGAAGATTTTTACCCTAGCAACACTCGGTGGGTCGGCTGGGCGCCCCCTGGAGTGGTGCCGCTATAGTGCCGGATATATACCCCTGCCGACCCATCTGCCCCTCAGTTCCTTCTTACCGCCCGTGTTCATCTCACTGCATGGCTCCTACGTGGTTGAACCAATCTGAGTTGTGCTGCTCTGCTTCGGTACAACAAGTCCTCTTGGGAAGTAGGAAGCCTTCCACTAGGACGACTTATCTCGCCAAGTAGAAGCGTTTCTCGCACTGGTGCGATCAGAGTAACTTAGTCTCTGGACAGGTATCTATCCCTACTGTCCTGGATTACCTCTGGTCCCTCAAAGAGCAGGGCTTGGTGGTCTCCTCTATAAAGGTTCATCTGGCAGCTATTTCCGCCTTCCACCCAGGCGAAAGTGGCCATTCAATTTTTTCTCACCTCATGGTTTCCAGGTTCCTTAAGGGACTGGAACGGTTGTATCCCCAAGTCCGTCGCCCAGCCCCCACCTGGGATCTAAACCTGGTGTTGACCAAGCTTATGGGGGCACCCTTCGAGCCTATGGCCACCTGTTCCCTGCTGTACCTTTCCTGGAAGACGGCCTTCCTCGTCGCTATCACCTCGGCAAGGCGAGTCTCGGAGCTTCGTGCCTTGGCAGCTAATCCCCCTTATATGGTCTTCCATAAGAACAAGGTACACCTGTGGCCACACCCCTCTTTCCTCCCAAAGGTGGTGTCTGCTTTTCACATAAATCAAGACATCTTCCTCACAGTTTTTTTCCCGAAGCTGCACTCATCGCGCCAGGAACAACTACTACATACTTTGGATGTCCGTAGGGCTCTCGCTTTTTATACAGAGAGAACAAAACCCTTCCAGAGTTCACCTCAGCTCTTTGTAGCGGTGGCAGACTACATGAAGGGCATGCCGGTCTCTTCCCAGCGGATCTCATCTTGGGTGACATCCTGCATCCGAACGTGCTACGAACTGGCTCACGTTCTCACTAGCCATCTCACTGCCCATTCTACGTGAGCGCAGGCCTCTTCTGCCGCCTTCCTGGCTCATGTCCCCATCCAGGAAATATGTAGGGCGGCTATCTGGTCATCAATTCACACCTTTGCCTCACACTACGCATTGGTCCAACAATCCAGAGACAATGCAGCCTTTGGCTCAGCAGTTTTGCATTCTGCGACGTCTCACTCCGACCCCACCGCCTAGGTAAGGCTTGGGAATCACCTAACTGGAATGGATATGAGCAAGCACTCAAAGAAGAAAAGACGGTTACTCACCGTTGTAACTGTTGTTCTTCGAGATGTGTTGCTCATATCCATTCCAAACCCGCCCTCCTTCCCCACTGTCGGAGTAGCCGGCAAGAAGGAACTGAGGGGCGGATGGGTCGGCAGGGGTATATATCCGGCGCTATAGCGGCGCCACTCCAGGGGGTGCCCAGCCGACCCACCGAGTGTTGCTAGGGTAAAAATCTTCCGACGAGCGTGCACACCTAACTGGAATGGATATGAACAACACATCTCGAAGAACAACAGTTACAACGGTGAGTAACCGTCTTTTCCAGTGTTTAACTACTCTTAGGGTACTATTCCCTAGCTATCCCATAGTTCCTGCAGCTTCCCCCGCCCCTTGCAATTTCCGGGTTGAGATCCCAGTGCCTGATGGGGCAAAAATCATTGTCGCGGGTGGTTCTGGGTAAATGTCGTCAGTCACTCCTTCCTCCGGGAAAGCAACGGCAGACAAGCATTTCGCGGCTTTTTTCCCTGGATTGCCCTGGCAGATGCCATAGCATGGCAATCATGGAGCCTGTTTTGCCTTTTGTGACTGTCATCGTATGTGTGCTAGATGCCACTGACAGAGGCGATTCAGCAGCGCTACACAGCAGCATGCTTTTGCTTTTGCATGACAGCAGAGATGGTTACCAACCATACTGTACCATCTACCAATCCATAAATTGGTAAAAAGATGATCATGGTTACCAGTCCTTTTGCACTGCGCCATCTGTTGCTGTCATAAGTGCCCCAGGCTGCTCTTAGCCAGGGGCGCAAAAGCCAAAATTGAGAATGACTCCCTGAGTCAATCCCTCCTTTATGGTATCAAAAAACAGAATCAGTCCTGCCTAGAATATGGGCAAGTGTACTAGAGAACCACTGTATCATAGAACCAGAGAGCACAGCTGCTCTGTGTCAGATCCTGCAGGAATGATGAGCTGTATGCTATTCACAGGGGGTGCTCCTGCAACAACCCCACCTGTTGATTCCGTTCTTCCCACAGCCTTCCTGGGCTACCATAGCAGTGTCTCCCCACTTGTGTGATGAAGTAATAAAGAATGCAGGAATAAGACACAGTGACTTGTTAGTGATAAATGAGTGGAAGGCAGCCTCCAGCTGCTATGATAGTCCAGACAGGACATTAAGGAGTGTGGAGGAGAGGAGCCCAGCATCCTGCTGCTAGTCCAGGGGCAATTGAATCTTTTCTTTACACATGAAGGGTGGGGGCTGATGAAGCTCAGCCCCCTGTTGCTATGATGAAGACGGTTATCAACCATACCGCACCATCTACCATGAAAAATTAGGTGCACATGACATTGGGGGACCTGACAGATGCTAGTCGGCATGGTTACCAGTCCTTTTGCACTGCACCACGTGCCAAAAAGCTCATGATGATGAGGACGGATACCAGTCATATTGCACCATCAGCCACCCATAGCGGGGGAGGTGGGAGCAAGGATGTTGGTGTTGACTGCTGCAGCATTGCGTCTATCTGCAGCATTCAGTAAAGATAGGGTGACATGTTAAATAGTCACGAGAGGATTTTTTCCCTTTTACTTCTGGGGTGGGTGGAGGGGTGTACATGGCCGAGCTATGCCCTGAACCACCATGGACACTGTTTGTTTGACCCTAGAGGCACTTGGAGCTCAGCCAAGAATGCAAATGCTTTTCGGAGACTGCAGGAACTGTGGGATAGCTTGAGTCCTCCAGTCCATGAGCGTCCATTTGATTCTTTGGCTTTCCGTTACGCTTGTCACGCTGCAGTGCGCTGAGTCCCTGCTATGGCATCTGTCTGGAGAATTTTTAAAAATGATTCTGAATTTCGTCTTCTATAACAGAGCGCTGATAGAACGGATTTGCCTGCCCTTACTGCGATCACATCCGCATGGTCCATGCTGGAGCTCTTTTTTTATTTTGATTTCGGACTGCATCGCCACCCGTGCTGATCGGAGCTCCACGCTGGGCAAACAGGAAATATTCAAAAGTTCGCGGGGCTTTTCCTGTCTACCTGACCACTGCATCCGAGTTCAGATTGCGGTCCAGAGCGGTCAGTGGTGCACTGTGGGATAGCTCCCGGAGGCCAATACCGTCGATTTGCGGCCACACTAACCCTAATCCGATATGGCAATTCCGATACTAGCGCTACTTCTCTCGTTAGGGAGGAGTACAGAAACCGGTTTAAAGAGCCCTTTATATCGATATAAAGGGCCTCTTGGTGTGGACGGGTGCAGCGTTAAATCGGTTTTATGCTCCTAAAACCGGTTTAAATGCGTAGTGTAGACCAGGCCTTAGAGTTAGGAAGGTTTTACTAATATATAACTGTCAAAGTTAGACTCAGGACTCTCAGTTTGTTAGACCACTCTGTTTTATTAGCACAGCGCTCTGCTAATAACACCCAGATAATGTGAGCACCATGCAAAACACAAACTATCTTATTTATACAGATAAAAGGGTGAGAACTTAACAAGATAACAAAGGAAGCAGAATCAGATATGTTTACCTGGGCTAGGCATGCATATCTTATTTCCTTACTAACTATTACCAATCTTCTGTTAATGTTTCGCCATTAGCACCATTGTTTATGCCTAATGTTTCTTTTCCTGGCACCTGTATTTCAACATTTATTTCTGCTTAAAGGTACATACAACATTTCTTTAATCCAGTCTTATTTTTACAATATAATTCATTCTACTTTCACATAACCTAAATCTCCCTTGCTGCAATTTAAGCCCATTAATATTATATGGAGATATACCTATTTTATAGAACTGGAAGGGACCCTGAAAGGTCATTGAGTCCAGCCCCCTGCCTTCACTAACAGGACCAAATACTGATTTGCCCCAGATCCCTAAGTAGCCCCCTTGAGGATTGAACTCTCAATCCTGGGTTTAGCAGGCCAATACTCAAACCACTGAGCTCTCCCTCCCCCCCTTTCTTGTCCTGTCCTGTCCTCAGTGGGTAAGAACAATTTATCACCCTCTTTGTAACAACTTTTTACATACCTGAAGACTGCTACCATGTCCTCTCATCCCTCTCTTCTCCATACTGAGGCCTTGGCTACACTTGCAAATTTGCAGCGCTGCAGTAGGGTGTGAAAACACACCCTCTCCAGCGCTGCAAATTGCGGCGCTGCAAAGCGCCAGTGTGGTCAAAGCCCCTCCCAGCGCTGTCCGTTATTCCCCACAGGGAGGTGGAGTACGGACAGCGCTGGGAGAGCTCTCTCCCAGCGCTGGCGCTTTGACTACACTTAGCGCTTCAAAGCGCTTCTGCGGCAGCGCTTTGAAGTGCAAGTGTAGCCAAAGCCTCAGTGAATCCAATTTATCAATCTTTCCTCATAGGTGATGTTGTCTAGACCTTTAATAATTTTTGTTGCTCTCCTCTGGACTTTCTGCAATTTGTCCACATCTTTCCCAAAGTGTGGTGCTCAGATCTGGACACAGTACCCCAGTTGAGGCCTTACCAGTGCTGAATCATAGAGAATTACTTCTTGTGTCTTGCTTAAAATGCTCCTGCTAATATGTCCCAGAATTATGTTAATTTTTTTTGCAACAGTATTACATGGTTGACTCATTTAGTCCCCAAGTTCTTTTCTGCAGTACTCCTTCCTATGCAATCATGTCCCATTTTGTATTTCTGCAACTGATCATTTTCCTTCCTAAGTGCAGTACTTTGTATTTGTCCTTAATGAATTTCATCCAATTTACTTCAGACCATTTCTCCAGTTTGTCAAGATAATTTTGAATTCTCATCCTGTCCTTCAAAGTGCTTGCAGTCTCTCAGAACTTGGTATCATCCACAAAGTTTATATGTGTATTCTCTATGCCTTTATCTAAATCATTTATTAAAATAGAGAAGAGGACCCAGGATAGATCTCTGCACGATCCCACTCAATATGCTCTTCCCACTTGACTGTGAACTACTGATAACTATTCTGTGAGTACAGCTTTCCAATCAGTTGTGCACTCACTTTATAGTAGATTTAATCTAGACTGTATTTCTCTAGTTTGCTTATGAGGGGGTCACAAAAGACAGTTTAAAAAACCATGTTACTAAAGTCAACATATATCACATCTACTACTTCTCCCTTTATCCACCAGGCATGTTACCCGGTCAAGGGTAGAAGGTTGGTTTGAAATTTGCTCTTAACAAATCTATGTTGACTATGTTATCACCTTATTATCTACTAGGTGCTTACAAATTGTTTATTTGCTCCATTATCTTTCCGGATACTAAAGGTAAGGTGACTTATCTACAATTCCCTGGGTTGTCTTTATTGGCCTTTTTATATATATAGGTCCTGTATTTGCCCTTTTCCAGTCCTCTGGGATCTCTCCTGTCTCTACGAGTTCTCAAAAATAATTGCTAATGGCTCAGAGGTCTCTTCAGCCAGTTCCTTAAGTATTCTAGGATGTATTTCATCAGGCCCTACTGACCAAAGACATCTAACTTGTCTAAGTAATTCTCAACTCAGTTAATTATGTATGTTTGACACAGTCTGGAAGTACTTTAAAAAAAGGATTTGATACTGCAACAACTTGGATAAAATTTGTTTTGGATGAGGTCTTAATCAGGGTCTGCCAGTTCTGGGTGGATGTTAAGGGTCCCAAAGTACAGAGATGAGGCTTTTGGTTGGTTGGCCTAAGGCAAAATTTCCCCCCTTCCTCCTGTTGTGATATGTGTCAGCTAGCATCTGTCAGGTCCCCCAATGTCATGTGAATTTTCACTCCAAAGTCTTCTCTATTTCTGTGCACATATATCAATTGTTGGTACTTTGGGATTTTTCAAGATGAATGCTTTATGTAACTTAACATTACATAAAAACATTAAACCAAACTATAAAAAGGGTGGTGTAGAATGGGAAAATTAAAAAAACAAAACACAACAACCCACCACCAAAAAACCTTGGTCTGGATTTTGACTAGCAGAGTGCAGCAACTAGCAGGTATATCTTATTTTAGGTTGAAAATGAAGGTGTGTTTTTGGTCTTTTTTTTTTTTTAACACAACTACATGTGATGGGGAAGGAGAAGAAAATTAATGTTTGCAGTGTTGTTTTACCTGTGTTGGTCCCAGGATCTGAGACCAAGTAGGTGAGGCAATATCAAGACCTGATGAAGAGCTGTGTACCCCAAAAGCTTATCTCTTTCACCAACAGAAGTTGGTCCCATAAAAGGCATTACCTCACCCACCTTGGCTCTAGAAAAATTTAATGAAAGAAGAGTGAGGAGAGACAAGAACAGCTATCCAGAACAAATACAAAGACGACCAGGCCATAGGATTTGATAGAGCTCTAGGTGAACAACCCCTATCTGAATTATTTTTTGGCCACATGAATTTGTGAGAGACACGAAGTTGCCCAGGAATAAGACTCTACATTTACTACTAATTAGATGTCTGTGTATAACAAAACATAAGTTTATTAATAAAGGTAATAAAAAAGGTAATAATTGGAGATATACCAATCTCCTAGAACTAGAAGGGACCTTGAAAGGCCATCGAGTCCAGCCCCCTGCCTTCATTAGCAGGACCAATTTTTGTCCCAGATCCCTAAGTGGCCCCCTCAAGGATTGAACTCACAACCCTGGGTTTAGCAGGCCAATGCTCAAACCAAAGTTTATTAATCTAGAAACAAGTGTTGTTTTTCCAATGAAGAAATGAAAAAGGACAAATCTCTTCCTAATGGAAGAGTAAACATGTAGATCCATTTATTCAATTGTCATATACACACTCAGGACTTTTCTGAGGGTGTAGTTATTCAGGAACAACTAAGTGTTATTCTGGCAATGTGTAGAAAACCCCTGAGGATTTTTAAAAAGCTTATTTTAGCTATAGCTTTTTGGCATGGTGTTATGGAAAGCAGTCCAAATGTTTAATATCCATGACATATTATAGATTTTATAATCTCTTTGAAAGCAAAGGTTTATTAGTAGGGGAAAATTTTCTATCTCCCAATCTTAGTGGTGTGTTAACATGGATATTTTCCCTAATCAAGTAACTTATTAAATGGCTTTGAAACTACAACTAGTTAAAAATTAGTTCCTTTTCTCATTTGTTTGAAGGATCCAAAAATGAGATTTTTCAATCTTTTAAAATTTGAATAGCTTGTTTAAAATAACTGTACATACATAACTGGAGACACCACAGTGTGTGCCTAAAAGAGTTGGTAAAAACCTAATAAACTAATAATTGCTAGCATATTTATTACCACCTCAATTTAAAGTTTGTAAGAGTTATATGTTGACAGTGAAAATGGGATCCTATTCTCTGAATTTCTAAAACCTGTGACAAGAAAAAAAATATAGGTAAAGAAAATAAACAGAGTAGGTGGGAAGGACCTTCCTTCTCTTCTTCCCCTTTCATTGTTAGTCAGTTTTCACCTGACAACCTGTTCTAGTCCAACACTACAAGTGCCAGCAGCCAGAATGGGGACAGAACAGACAAGGTCCCTTTGCAGGGCAGCTCTCCTATACAGCTCATCTCCCCTATCACTGTTGTTAATGTCAAGGAAAGATAAAGTCTGGGCCTGGCTCCTATCAGCGGGTACAGGAGGACCAGCCAAGCTGGAGTCCCTGAGCAGTTAGGGACTACATCCCGATAACGGGGGGGGTGGGGGGGGTCAGGACCCTCTACTGGGCTGGTACGAAAAGGCCGTGGCCCAAAGAATTGCAGCTGAGAGAAGTCAGGCTGGGGTTCCCCCCATGTGGAAGTGAGGGGGCTGAGCCCAGTGGGTGGGGACTCTCCCCCGTGGGTGTGAGGCTGCAGCGCCCATGCGTAGGAGGGGCTAAGCTAAGGTTCTCCAAAATCTCCAGGCTGCATGGGGGAGGGGAAGCCAAAGTGGGGCTCTCCCCGGAGGTGCGCGGCATGGGGGTCAGGGTGCTGAGCCTGTGAGTGGAGAGGTCTAGGCTGAGGCTGTTCCCTGCGTGTGTGTGTGTGCGCGCGCGCGGGGGGCGCCTAGAGCTCTCCCCGGTGTGGGTGGAGCAGCAGGCTGATGCTCCACAGTGCATACGGCAGGGATCGGCTCCTGGCCTGGGAGCAGCCCGGGACGCAGCAGCCTTGTGCCCCCCCTTGTAGCACCGGGTGACCCATGGGGCTGGCAGGAAAACGACTAGCCTCTCTGCAAGCGCGTCCGCCCCGGCTGGATGAATAAGAGAAGCCGCAGGCCTCCGCCCGCCATAGCGCCCCGGAGCGAGCCCAGCGCTGGGAGTCCCTGAAGCGGTGCTAACTACCGTCTTTCTCCCCGGACTGTGCGGGGAAATGGCGCCCAGCTCGCTCGCTCGCTCCCTCTCTGACGCACAGGCGCCCCGCCGGCCGTGATACAAAATGGCGTCGCTGGCGGCCCCGAACCCAGCATAGCTGAGAGTCCGTGGCGCGGGGACCAGGGCCCGCGGCGCGTAGCCAATCAGGGTTGGCGCTGGGCCTCCGGCGACCAATGGAGTGTGTGGGCGGTGGTTTGTGGTGCCGGCTATCCAATGGCGGCTTGGCGAATGCTGGTTGCGGGGCCCGCACGGCTCTGGGCGGCGCTGGAGCGGGCGGGCGCTGAGGCGGCCGTTTCCTGTCCTGGTGCATGGTGGTCGGACGGAGGAATTGTTGGAAAATTTCTCGGCGAGGTTAGTATATAAATGTGTTTTTACCCAGTGTGCCTTATTCTACCCACCGCCATCTCCGGCTGGGGCCGCCTCGCCGACCCGCCGGGCCCGGCCCCTCCGCGCCGCGCGCGGGGAAGCGGAGCGGGGCAGCCAGCGAGCGGCGGCAGCGGGGCAGCGCCGAGTGACATTAATAAAGCCGCGGTTCTGCCGCCCGCCCGCCTTGTACGTTTTCCTCCCCTCCCCCATCCTGCTTTCCACAGCCGCCGCCTCAGCTGCGCCGGCGTCCTCCCCGCTGGCGCCGCCGCCTCGGGGCGCCGCTACCGAGCTCCATGACAAACATGCGGCGGGGGCTCGGGGAGGTGGCTAGGCCGGAGCGGTTGCCCCCGGTCCGCCCGCGCTCCGCGGGACAGGGGCTGAGCGTCGCCGCTCCCCGGGGGGTTGCCCTGGCCCCCGCCTCGCAGGGAAGGCGCCTCTGGCGCGCTGCGTCCTTCAGGGAGCGGGGTCGCTCCCCTGTCCGGCGCTGGGCCCGGGCGGGTGTCGGCTCCCCCGCGCGCGCTGCAGCAGCTGCCTCCCCTTGCGCGCCCCTCTGCCTCGCGGGCAGGCGTCCCGCCAGCGCCGCCTCTAGCCGCAGATGTGGGGGCAGAGGAGGCGCCCATCGCACACGCCTCGGAGTTTGTTTGTATTGCGATGCAGGCCCGGTCGTGGTGTTCACGCAAAAGGGGCTTATTGCAAACACCTTGTTCGCTTGTTTCTGTTTTAGTGTTGCCGTGTCTAAGGGATGGAGTCTCCCTAGTCCCCTGGACTCTTAATTGCCTTTTCCAAAAGTTACCCCCAGTAAATAAAATTTTGCAGGTTTTGGGGCTGGGGGTGTGTTAATTGCTACCATAGGTAACGGAGATTTATCCAGCTTGCTTCAGTTGCCCTTTCTTAAAAATGACTTGCATCTGGAGCCGATTTGGAAGCTTTAAGTCACTTTTAGGAGGTTTGCTGCAGTGACAGTGAAGGAGAGAGTTATTAAATCTGTCAATAACACAAACACTACTCCATGCTTAAGAGGGAAAGATTTACAAAAGAGCATTAAACGGAATCTCCCCCGTGAAGGGGTCTCCCGCATTGAAGAGAGTTGGGAAGCAGCTCCTTGGTGGGGAAAATGCTTTTCTGGCAGTAGTATTTATAGTGTCATAAGCATACATTCTGCTTCACTAACACAAGATGAGGTCCCTGCATTGTGTCAGATAAACCAAAATAGACTTTCTCTGCTCATAAAAATAACATACAGCTATGTTTTTAAAATAGCATTACTTCTCTTTTCTTAGCACTTTCTTCTGTCTAGAATTTGTAGCATCATATACAGTTAGAAGATCTAACTATAGAAAAAACATTACTTATACAATATATTACAATATATTTTCACAATTAAGCTACTTTATGATTTTGTTAAAATGGGTCATCTTGTAAAAATTAAGGCTTTTTTAGAAAACCTAGCAGTTACCAGTGTTCTATATATTCAAAATCTATTGTGGCTTAAATTTTAAGATAATGCAAATTTTAAATCTTTAGTAACTTGTGAAGTGTGACATACTTCTCAAATGATTCTTTTTATAGGAATTTGGTTTCTTTTTAAATTGTAAATAAAATACTTTTTCTAGGATATTTCTCAAAATTTTGGTTCCAGTGTTATAAATCTCCCATTGAATTAGAGGAGTTTTTTCTGTACTAGAAATAACATGTCATGTTGTTTCAGGTATATAATAAAAAGTTAAATTTATTTATCTTAAATAGTTTGTCTTCCTGGAGTTCAGGAATATGCATTTGGTGTATCTGCATAAAATGAGCCTTTGGTTATCAAGATATATTTTTAGAATTTCTAAGGTACAATAAAACAAGCATGCTTTAAAGGCTTAGCTTTTTAGATTTCATTTTAATCATTTAATTCTGTGAGGGCTTAATCCTCCAAGACTCACATTTTCTAGAGCAATAAGAATGAGTATTATTTTCAAAGCAGAGTGTTTCAACTTAATCAGTAAAGAAAATAAAACTATTTACTTAAGATGATACAGTGAAATACTATAAATTCATGTTAATTAAAGGATACCATATAGATAATGTTAATGTTTTACTTAGTTTATTTTACTGATGAGCACTATCCCCAGAGTTTAGTGCAGTCCATATAAATTGCCTTTCTGATAGTTGTGGAATAACATTTTACTTTTAACAGACTAGCTAAAGAATTATTATTCTGGTTTAGTTTATAAACTAATACACATGCTTAAGTGTTCACTGAACTGAGGCTTTATCACATGAATAATCTTGTATGTTTCATTGGGTCTACTCACGTTTGATTTAGTGTGCATGTGTGTATCTGTAGAATCTGAATACTTCATAAACATTAATTTATTTTCATAATACCCTGGTGAGGTAAAGTGGTAATATATCTGTTTTATAGATGAACTGAGGCTCAAAGAGATTAAGGTCAAAAGCATTCACTAATTTTGGGTGTCCAAACTGAGATGTCTCGGACCTGATTTTTCAGAGTACTCAGCATTACATAGCTCTTTCTTTGGACAAAGTACAGCTCTCTGGGTAAGTGTACGCTCCAGCCCAAGTCCAAACATCTACATTGCACTTAAGCAGACCCTTAGTGTGGGCCCTGTAAGTCTGAGTCAGCTGGTATGCGCCAACCACACATGTTTAATTGCACTCTAGACATTCCCTTATTGACTTATAGTTGTGGGTGCTCATCACTTTTGCGTTTCAGACTGGACACCCAACCAAAGAGGAACACATAATTAGTGACCACTTGTGAAAAGTTTGGTTTTGGGTGGCTTGCCCAATGTTATCATTGGCTCCCAGTTTCTCTTGTCCAGCCAGTCCCAGCCTCTCTCTTCAGCTGCTCCTAGTCCCTTCCCCTCCCTGCTGGCACGTAGTCTCAGTCTACCCCTTGCTCCCAGTCTCTCCCCTTCCAGTCTAATCTCTCTGCCTAGCTACTTTCAGTCTTTTCTCCCTAGCTGCCAGTTCCAGTCTTTCTACCAAGCCAGTACCAGTCTTATTCAGTTTGTCTCATTTCCTCCTTCAGCTCAGCTTCTCCGTATTCAGGCCAGACCTAGGGAAAACAGTTTCATCCTGGCATGCTTCAGCATGAGCAGGTAGGGGCTGACAAAGAACCCTCAAATTCACAACTTTCATGCTCAGCAAATAATGCCATAGCCAATTACTACCGGAGCTGCAACCCGTTCACCCTTATTTTTGGTCTTCATAAAAGATTTACAACATCTTTTCTCCCAATATTTTCTCTACTGACTTATTGATTGAGGATGTTTAAAAAAAATTTGTGAATTTATTGGCAAGCTGACAGCTCCTGAAACAATCCTCTTCCCAGGACAGGTGCACCATGCCATGGCAGTGTAAGTTTCCCACCCCGTCCCACTAATCTCTCTCTGCTTTTTAACTCTAGAGGTGGTCTCTCTGAGTTAAGGAATGATTCACTGTGCTTGTTGGCCTTGTCTATGCTGGAGAAATTCGTCGTGCTATTCACCCCTAATATGCCTGTAACATATCTTGTATTTGCTCATGCATTCCCTGTAGTGCACAGATGCTTGCTCCACCTTTTGAATTAGACCAGCTTTGAGGTGGGCTGACCCAAGAAGTGGTTGTCTCTCATGCCAAATCCACCAGTGTAATGCAGTTTGTATAGGATCTCTGGCATAATTATCTTAACCGTGAAAATGATCTTCCTATTAATTATCCCACAGTCCACTACTTAAGTGCCTACTATACCTTCTTAACTCTACAGCACAGGGGTCAAGGATGCTTGAAGCCACACCCTCCAGGGACCTCAACATGTTTCCCCAGGAGTTCTTTGAAATCTGACTTTAGAAAGCCTTTCAAAATCTTCCAGAAGCCACTGCTTCAGGAAGCTATTTTGGGATCTGTGGAATAGTTATCCAGAAACAGTGCATCTGTAATGGTGGAGTACCAGCACAAATATGGTCGTTGTGCTAACTGACTAAACAGCACTGCTCTTGTGAACGTGCTGCATTTTTGGTTCTTCAGTGCTGTCCTACTCATTCAGTTACCAACAGTACAATTTTCTGCTAACAAGGTTGCCAGTTGAGATGGTTTTTTTCCGTGATGTACAGCGTATTCATTTTGAACTGTGTCAAGACCACCAAAATAATTTCACTTAGGTCTTTAACCATCCTTTGCTAAGTTAAGTGCACATATTCAGGAATAGTGCTGAGTAGGCCAACTTAACGTGGATCATCCTGAATCTTATGCACTTTCTCAGCATTATTTTCTAACCTTCCCACAGTCTATTTTAAATGTCACACACTCTAAAGGGCACTCTGGGCACCATCACAGTGCAAAATTTCACCAGAATGTATTATTATTTGTACTACTGTAGCACCCAGGAGCCCTAGTCATGGATCAGAACCACACAGTGCTAGATGTACAAACCCAGGACAGAAAGATGGTTCATGCTTATACAGTTTACAATCTATAACAATAATATCAGGGAAAATAAAACTTTTTAAAAATGTCAATTGTTGTGTAACCAAACTGGTTAATAAGATTCTTTTGTATAGCATGCAAGGATTGGCAGTGCTCATATGTTCATTATTAAAGATGATTTAAACATTAAACTGAACATTGTACAATGGCCATATTTTTCTCCACTTGTGTTTGGGAGAAAAAGTATGACTGCTAGCATGGTAAAAAAGCACAAAGGGTTATGAGTCATTATCACTGCTCTCATAAGCAGGTGTAACCAGTGATGAGCTGCTAAAATCTTAACAACCGGTTCTGATTTAAGGGATGTGCCACAGCATGTATTTTTTGTACCAATAGGTTTACCATATGTCCGTATTTTCCTGGGAGGTATTTTTAAGAACTGAAAAGCGATTTAAGAACTGAAAAGCCTGATATGTCCAGGAAAATACAGATGTATGTTAACCCTACCTAAAGTTCTTTTTTAAAAAGATGGGGCTGAACTAGAAATGAGCTCCTTTTCACATGTGTGGGTCCCCGCCACTCCTTTGGGGTGTGCTAGGGTGACCAGATGTCCCAATTTTATAGAGACAGTCTCAATTTTTGGGTCTTTTTCTTATATAGGCTCCTATTACCCCTCACCCCATCCCGATTTTTCACACTTGCTGTCTGGTCACCCTAGGGTGTGCATGTGTGGGTCCCAGCTGCTCCCTACCCCCCCTCATTGAAACAGGTGTGTAGGGTTACTGCCCTGAGAACTGCAAGGCACCAGTGGATGTGGGGCTGACTGCAGACAGGGGCGTGGGGCAGGGCTAGGTGGAGGCAGGGAGTGTGACATGGGCTGGCTGCAACAGGGGCTGGCTGTGGGCAGGTGATGCTGGCAGGGGCTGGCTGCGGGCAGGGGCTGGCTGCGGGCAGGGAAGGCGTGGGGGGGGGGCGGTACTCACACTGGGAGAGCGGCTGGGATCAGCCCAAGCAGCAGAACGCAGCCGGGGACTCACCAGGCAGCAGCAGGACCCCTATGGCCAGAGGTCCAAGGAGCAGCAGCAACAGGGCCAGGAGGCAGCCAACATGGTTCCCGCAGCACAGCGCAGCGCCCTCCTGGCGGGAGGAGGAATTACAGGCTTCCCGGCCAGAGCCCATCAAAGCTTCCCTTGCAGGGAAGCCAGTTAACAAGGGGTTCTAAAACCGCTTCTAAATTTAACAACCAGTTCATGCGAACCGGTGCGAACCGGCTCCAGCTCACCCCTGGGTGTAACTACACTGAAGTTAAAGGTGCAGCCGCCTATGGCAATGATAACCTTGGTCTTGTACTTGTATCTTATTTGCAAGGGAATCTCAAAACTAGCAGCATTGTATTACCCCAGAGAAGAACTAACAAGCCTCAGCTTCTTGTGCAAAAAAGCTGAAGTGCCATACAAAGGCCAAAATGTGATCTAGAATTTGGCCAGAGTCTCTGACATGGGAGAGCCAACTCTCATCCACTTAGCTACACTGACTTTCAGAATGAATGTACCATACCTATATGCATGGCAGTATTGTCTGAAACCATAGTGACCTCCAGAGCCAGAAATAGAAACCCATGATTCTTGATTCCCAACATTCCTTTGCTGTCTAGCAAATAGTTGTGTAAGATACTTTTAAAAATGCATGTCTCCCCTCCTTCTAACTGCTGGTCTACATAGAGGTTAACAGCCAAGTACTGCTACCAGTTTCTCCTTTAGCTCAACTGGTGGAGGTTTGTGCTGTTGATTTGAAAATTATGCATTACAATCCTATTAATGATCCATGCAAAGGATCAGTCTGATTCCATGTGATAACTTCTGTTTCTTCTCGGTTTGCTTTATAAAACCCTAGGAAATTACGTATACAAATTATGTTGAAAGAAAGTTAAGGTTGCAAAGTCAAGGACTCAGAAATGAGGAACTACCAGTATTAAGGATGTGTGCGCAAACTTATTTTATCTTCACTGTGCATATGCGCTATATAGTCTTTACATAATCATATTCTGTCTGTTTCACAGGACCCATGCCACATTTAGTGCACAGGTTAGACATCTAATGAGGCAAAGAGTTGCAAGAAGAGAAGGAATATTTTCTTGTGTTCAGAGCACTAGATTGGGATCTTTGAGAGCTGGATTCTGTTTCTTGTTCCGCCACAGACTTTCTATGCAGTGTTAGCCAAAGCTATCATAATATATACATAGACCAGGGAACTGAAATAAAATTGCACAGACAACCTTAATTCTAGCATTTCTTAATTTTTCAATGGCTAACTATAATACTGTTTTGACATATTATGTATAATTTATAACTTGTGTTCAGGCAGCCTCTATTCTAGACTCTTAGGTGTCATTGAGTTCTCCAAGCAATTGTCAGTCCTGACCTTCTGCATTAAGGTCTGGAGTTTTATGATCTGTATAGTACGATTTCAGGATTAACACTTTTGTGTGTCACTCTGAAGCCTATTTTATGTCTGTAGTGTCAGTGTGAAGCAATGGAAACTGCTACAAGCCTGTTTGAGGGCTCCTTTTATTCAGAATATCACCAAATTAAAACATAACTGGGTTTTGCTGTCTGTGACACATTACTAAGGGTACAATCTAGACTGTTGAACAGCTATATCTCCTCAATTCTCCAGCCTGGGGTGCCTTTTACATTGGTTCATTGTGAGAGCAACTGCTCCTGGTTTGCTCATGCACAGCTTCCACCATGTAAATTACTTCCAGTTATACTGTATGAGTGCTATGGCCAGCCACTCTTGAATTACACTGCAGAGCAACACCAGCAAATTCCCAGTCCCAAACTTTCCCCCAGAAATGTGAATCTTGTACTGCCTAACCCACTCCCGGATAACACAAGCTCATATAAAGTCTGTTATTTTATTAATAGAAAAAGTGTACAAATCCTGTTGTCTCAAATAGAGTTTTCCAAACACTTCAGTCCAATATCACTGTTTAGATAAAATGATAAAACAAGTTTATTAACTACAGAAAGATAGATTTTTAAGTGATTACAAATAATGAGGCCTAAAAGTCAGAATTTGGTTACAAAGAAATAAAAGGTAAAACACAACTAATACCCAATTTAACAAGCTTAAGTAAATTCAGAGCAAAAGGTCTCTCTCACTACATGCTTCAGCAGCTTCACTGGCTGAATTCCTTTCAGACAGGATCCCTCCCTCAGTCCAAAGCTGTTTCTTTGTTCCTCAGGTGTTGTGACTGCCATGGGTAGAGAGAAAGGGTGGAATAACTTGAGGTCTCGGTTCTCCATTCTTATACTTTCCTCCTCTTTGAGAATCATCTCCAGCTGGGGTTCAGGAGACAGAAAGTCTGGGGGGATGGGAACCTCCTGCTGTTTCTTTGCCAAGATGTAAATTTCTCATTCACCCCTTTCCCTGCCAAAGAATGGCCACCTAACAAGGTGATGGTTGGATTTTGTTGACACCTGGCTGAGGATTTTTTGTCTTTGAGGAACTAGTTTGTGGTTGCTTCCACAGATTTAAAATATGTCTTAGGGCACATCTTCACGAGCCCTGGTGGCAGCACTTTAACGTGGCTGTGAGGTAATGTCACTGAAAAAACCACCTGTGTGAGCGGAGTAGCTACCAGTGCTGGGAGTGTGGCTACCAGAGCTATAGTACTGCCTACACCGCTACGTACGGTGACTAGACAGCAAATGTGAAAAATTGGGACGGGGATGGGGGTAATAGGAGCCTATATAAGAAAAAGACCCCAGAATCAGGACTGTCCCTATAATATCGGGGCATCTGGTCACCCTACTGCCACGGTACAGCGCTGAAACTTGCAGCGCTCAGGTGGGTGTTTTTTCACATCCCTGAGTGAGAAAGTTACAGCACTGTAAAGTGCTAGTGTAGACAAACCCTTAGTAACATCATACAGTAGAATCTTTTAACTTTACATACTATGTTGCCACACATTTTACCAGGACAATAATGATTAGCAAATTCAGAGTTTGCAAGTGATACCTTGCAAGGCAGAGTTTGTACAAAATTTATCATAGTCTTGAAAAAGGGGTGAACATAGGGTTAAAGACTGACAGTCTGTCACCATCCAATTTTTAAATTCTTAGTCATTTTAATTTTACGTGTTACACCTGTGTGGTTTTCAGCTACCTATGTCATGCCAAGAGTTCTAGACCATTGTAATAGCAGAAGTAATTCAGCCAATCACTATCCTTACTCTGCAGCTAATTTGCATGCACCAGGTTGCATCAGGGAGACTGCGCCTGTGGTGGATTCCTTGGTCAAACTGCCACTCCACGTACTGCCAGCACAAACCTTAAAGCACAACACAAACAGCATACACAATAATCCCCAAAACACCCAGCCTCTCACTGCAGCACGTATCACTCATTCTCCACCCACACAAATCAACACAGAATCCCCCAGCACTACTACCCAGACACAAATCAGTGCAACCACCACACACAGCCCCTCGCTGCAGCATACACATATTACTTGCTACCTGCACAAATCAACAACATGCAAACTCGCCACCCTCGCTCATACTTATCATAAAACCATAAATGAGTGGCAAAAGGCCATCACTAATGCATGTTAATTGCCAATTAACTTGTAACCAACATGTTAATCATAGTAACTGTAAATGCTAATATAGACACTTCACAAAATGAGTTGTGCCCTGGAATAAACATTTGTTAAGTGTCTGCTTTAGTGTTTGCAATTGGGTGAGAAGCTGTACAGAAGTGTTACAACATGACTGAACATGCTAGTCTAGACAAAGCCTAAATATTTTTGACAGGGACAACTCCTCAAAAGTATTTAGGCAAGATAGGAAACTGAATACTTTAGAGGATCTGTGTCTCAGTGTTCTAAAATACATGCAGTGACCCCTTACAGTGATCTGCAATTTTGTCAATCATAGGCTCTCAGTTTCACAAGCCTCATCGATGAAAGCCGGTATCGTTTCTTTATTTCTGTTCTGTGTTATAGGGCTACGTGTCTTTTATCATTCTGGTTGTAGTTTTATAGTCCTGTTTTCATAAGATTTTTTAAAATATATTAAATTATTGTACGGCACCACAGGTGTTATAAATAAAATTAATATTTATTATTCCAGACCCTTCACAATACCATTTACAAGGACAGAGAATAACTAGCAGCTAACCTACCTTTCCAGGTTGATTTTCTCAGGCTTTTTACCCCCTCTACCCTCAGTTTTTCTTTGGTCTTTTAGTTTCCTCTTGCTCTCTCATCAGCTCACTTTTCCTTCCCCGACATTGCTGTTATTACAAATTTTACTTGTTAGCTTCTCCTCAGTGACTGCCTTGTTTCCCCTCTCTATGTGGGGATCCTGCTATTGTCATTACCCTTTTTTCAATTATCTTTGTCTAACCTCCCTATGGCAACAGTAGATGCCAAATTCCAGCTTCCCATTTCTCAACTGACCTTCCCATTCCCAACTGTCTCTTTGCCAGCTGTCATTCCCATTTGTCCAGTTCTCAACTGCCTACCTCCCTCCAGCCACATTCCTAGCTGCTGATTTCCTAGGTGCTCATAACCCAATTGCCACTCCCATTCCCTAATGTCCATTTTCTAACTAACACGGTTGCTCCCAACCAGTGGCGGCTCCAGGCACCAGCACTCCAAACGCGTGCCTGGGGCGGCAAGCCACGAGGGGCGCCCTGCCGGTCCCTGCGAGGGCGGCAGTCAGGCAGCCTTTGGTGGCTTGCCTGCAGGAGGTCTGCTGGTCCCGTGGATTTGGCGGCAATTTGGCGGTGGGTACGCCAAAGCCGTGGGACCAGCGGACCTCCCGCAGGCAAGCCGCCGAAGGCAGCCTGCCTGCCGTGTTGGGGCGGCAAAAAAGCTAGAGCTGCCCCTGCTCTCAACTGCCTAAATTCCAGCTGCTACTCTTGATCTCTGCTGCCCAGTGCTCAGCTGACACTCCTAATGCCAGCTGCTGCTTCCAGCTCCCATAGAACCATCTGATTTAAACATTTCATCCCTTCTCCAACTAAAGGAAAAGAACCCAAAATATTCTGCTGCTTGTTTGAGTACATAAGCATGTTACATAGGCATCTTATTTGACTGCTGCTGCACTCTCCATTATTCATGATAAATCCAATAATTCTTTCCTCCAACTTAATGCAAGTTCAAAGCTTCTTTTTTTTTAATAAAATGTTCATTGCTCTACATTTATGGAAGGTAAATTTTGTCTATCAGTTGCCAGTGTTTAAAGTCCATTTGGATTTTACATTTCTCTGTAGGTTTTCTACACTGAACCCCCCACAGTGCCAGCAGCAGACTTTACTCATTCATTGGCCAGGTCCGCCTCCAAATCATTATAGGCTAGTTTTACTGCCTCTTGTTAAGGTTTCCAGACACATTGTATTATAAGATCGTGTTTTCAGTTGCTTAGCCAAACTTTAACCAGCATTTTCCATGTAAGGTGTCTCAGGCTGAATTTTTTGGGAAAATTTCAGACAAAATGGGTCAACTGTTTCCAAGAATGAAAGAAGGGAAAAATACATTGTTTTGCCCCTATTAAAAATTTTGTGAGGACTTTTCTTTAAAATGATCAAGTAGCGTGCAGCATAACAGGGGCTTGAAATTTGGAAGGGGTTGCCTTTGTGTGAGGAACATGTCTTTTGCTGTAAAAATAAGCTCAAATTTGGCGAAGTTATAAGCCTTTGGAAAATTCAGCTCAAACACTCAGTAGAGACTCGCTAGAGTTTAACAACAAAAATCTCTGAAGATTTTGTTCTCATTGTGCATGTTCAAGCCTCTTAGCTTCTAGAACTGACCAGACTGCCTATGTGTCACCCTCACAGAGCATCTGAGCATGGTCCATTCCCTCACGGCTACGTGTGACTGGACTGCACATTCATAGCAATGACAGTGACTAAGTGTGCTTTAGCCCAAAGCTAAAGTCGGAGAAAGGCTTTCTCTGTAATGGCTTCTCTCACAGGCTCTGGGCTGGAGTTGAGCAGGGCACTGGATCAGGGAAGACTAGGACTGGGTGCCAGTGAGAGTAAATGGATGGGGGGAAATGGATATCTGATGGCATGATGGGGACAACACTGAGATTGGATGAGGCGCTGGGGTAAGGAGAGGAGACTGGGACTGGTTGGAGGAGGAACCAGTGAGGGGGAGCAGAGGTAGGGGGAGAAGAGAGACAGATCTGACAAGGACCTGGGGTGCGTGTGGTGGGGAGAACTGGCATTGGCCAGGCAAAGAAACTGATACAAGGAGGGGATGAGGTGAATGAGGTTGGATGAGGAACCGAGTGAAGGAGACTAGTTAGGAGCTATTGGGGTGGGGAAGAGACAGTTCAGGCAAAGAGCTGGTAGCTGGCGATTGGGACTGAGAGTTGTGAGGGAAGATGAGGACTCAGACAGAGAACCCAGAGGGGGAGACTAGGATGAGAAGCCTGAAGAGTGGGAGTGTCTAGACAGGGAGTCTGTGACCGTGACAGGGAGCCAAGAGAAAAAACAGGACTGGGATGGGCTGGAGGGGACTGGGCAGAAAGTCTGAAGATTGCGGGAAATGAGCCCGTGTCCACTAGAACACACTTTCCTCCAGAGTGTGGAATGGTACCTAAGATTCCTCAGTCTCCCCATTTCTCGACTGTCAGCAAATATCTGTGAAACCCACTGGGAAACTGTACATTTCATCTGTCTCTAGTGTTGGTCCACACAGAGAATGATAATCTACTACTGTTATCAGCTGGCTCGAGTAGCAGAGGTCTGTGTGGAGAATCTGAAGATTCCAGCCCTGCTCATGAATTGTGGGGGTCAGTATGATGCCACATGATGAAATTTCTGGGGTTTTTGGGTTTTTTTCTAACTTGCTTTTTAGAAACCTAGCAAATTACACACACAGAGCTATGTTAAAAGAACATTATTAAAGTTACGAAGTCCAGCAAACAAACTTTACAAAATGCCAGAATTAAGGTTGCCTTTGCTACCTTAATTTGGCCTACTTGTGCATATGCATTATGATAGTCTTTAATTACATGATCCCATACAGTAGAACACAAGAGTTTATGAACTGACTGGTCAACCACATGCCTCATTTGAACCAGAAGTATGCAATCAGACAGCAGCAGAGACAAAAAAAGGCTAATACAGTACTGTGTTAAACATAAACTAGTAAAAAAAAGATTTGACAAGGTAAGGAAACTTTCTGTGCTTGTTTCATTTAAATTAAGATGGTTAAAAGCCACATTTTTCTTCTGCATAGTAAAGTTTCAAAGCTGTTTAAGTCAATGTTCAGTTGTAAACAACCATAACGTTTTGTTCAGACTTACAGACATGTCAGGAATGGAGATTGTTCGTAAGTCTGAAGTGTTCATAACGCTGAGGTTCTAGTGTACTATTTTTTGACTCATTCAGTGCCGAGGACAGATCGTATTCTAGGGATGTCAGAGTTATACAGTGAAGAAGACTGTTGACTTTAGGCCTCCTGTCTTATTTGTTTCAGAAATTGGAAGGAATGTAATGAATGAGGCAGGGAGTTGCAGGAAGAGAAAAGATGGTCTCATGGTTAAGGCCCTGGCAAGTCAATGCTGCCCTGAATAATTGGATTTTATCCCTGCCTCTGCCTCAGAGTTCTTGGTGCAATGCTAGTCAGATGACTTAAACCAAACTTTTCAAACGTGGTCACTAATTGTGTCATCCTCATTTTCTGGGTTCCCAGCTTGAGACCTGGGGTCTAATTTGCAGAAATGCTGAGCACTCACAGCTGTAGTTGAAAGCACAGCTCCCACTGATTTGGCCAAATAAGGTACTATCTAATGCTAAGTACTCTGAAAAATCAGATGCTAGAAATCTGTTTGGATGCCCACAATTACTGGATGCTTTTGGCCTGAGACAGTTCCCCATCTGTAGTACACTCCTGATGGGGGTGTTATGAATACATCTACACAGCAAAATAAAAAAACCAAATAAATCCACAGTAGTGAGTCTCAGAGCCGGGTTCCACTGACTCACTTGGAGCTAAAAAAAGCAGTGTAGTTTTTTGGGCCAAGGCTGGAGACTGGGCTCTGAAACCCAGTGGGGAAGGAGCATCTTGGAGCTTAGACTCCAAATTGAGCCCAAATATCTATATTGCTATTTTTAGCCCCACCGCATGAGCCTAGGGAGCTTGAGTCAGCTGACCTGGGCTCTGAGACTCACTGCTGTCGCTGTGTTTTATTAAAACAACAAGGACTTAAAGACTAACAGATTTATTTGGGCATAAGCTTTCATGGGTAAAAAAACCTCACTTCTTCAGATGCATGGAATCAGGGTTTTATTGTTTTCTGTGTAGAGGTACCCTGTTACTAAGTGAAGAATGCCATAAAAAAGCCCATGAGGAAGTTAATTCTGTCTTCTGAGCGTAGTATGTAGTAAATAAGGCTTAAAGGCCACACATTAAAAAATGTGGATAAACCAAAATATTGAATAGCTACTCTTCAATTGAATACTGCCCATCCCGGGCAATGCATGAGGCAGGGGTCCTATGGAAACAATAATACATGATTATGTAATTAGAACATTATAATAATACATAGGCACAAGGAACCTGAATTAAGGATGCAGAGATGACCCTAACTCTGGCATTTTCTAACTTTTGAGTGCTTGACTTCGCAAGCCTAATAGCGTTCTTTTCACTTAGGGTTCTTGTGTCTAACTGAGTATATTAAACAGTGGTGGCTTCTGTAACAACCATTAGGTTACCCTTGCTGTCAACCTCAGTCTGCACTGAGTTGTCAGAAGTTCACTGACTCTTTGTTTTTAATTTTTTTTAATCCACTGTAGTTTTTCCCTTTGTCCTCTTGTGGAGAGACTTTATAAAATATTTTGAATATTTTGAAAATTCAAGTAAATAATTGTGACTAGATCACTGAAATTTATTTTTTTTCTGCAGATAAAAGCAGATGTTTTATCATACAACAGGCATGATGATTTGACCCTGTCAGGCTATACTTCTTATTTAAGTGTTCCATTCTGTAATCCTGCTGTATTCTCATGATCTCCCTTGCCTTTTTTTTAAAAAGACAAATACCATATTAGCAACTTTCCAGTTTTCAGCTACAGCAGGCCTTTTGAAGGATGTATTGTATGAATATAAGAGAGGCAACACAATCCAGTGAACTGAGCACTGGGCTGATGGCCAGGACCTCCTTCATTCTAATCCTTGCCAGATTCAGAATGTAGTCATGGGCAAGATAAGTAACTTCCTTGCTTCTGTCCTCCCATCTGTAGAATGGTGATAGTTACTTAGCAACCTATTTGAGAGAGGTGCCTTGAAAATTAATTAGTTACTCAGAGTGTTCTCCAGTCATTATGTAAAGCACTGTGCAAGTGCTAAGAATTTAGACCATCATCATTAATAATAATTAATTTAATTAACTTTTAGATGGCACTTTTCATCTTTAAATCTCAAAGCTCTTTACAAAGGAAGTCAGTATCACTATCTCTATTTTACAAATGGGGAAATTGAAGTGAGGGGGGGAAAGTGACTTGTCCATGGTCACTCAGCAGGCCAGTCGATTGTGTGTGTCCCTACTAAGCGCATTAAGTTGGCGGTGTGCGTCCACAGTACTGAGGCTAGCATCGACTTCCGAAGTGTTGCATGGTGGGTAGCTATCCCACAGTTCCCGCAGTCTCCGCTGCCCATTGGAATTCTGGGTTGAGCTCGCAATGCCTGATGGGGCAAAAACATTGTTGTGGTGGTTTTGGGTGCATGTCGTCAGCCGCTCCCCCCCCCCCCCCCCGCAATTAAAGCAATGGCAGACAATCATTTTGCACCTTTTTTCCGTGCGGGTGCCGTATTGCTTTCAGCTGATGGTGCAGTAGGACTGCTAACCATCGAACAACTGCTTCTGCTGCCACTCTGCTCTCCTGCTCTGGCTGCAGACAGTGCAATAGGTCAGAAAAACTGGCATTCCAGCTGCCGCTGCCACTCAGCTCTCCAGCTCTGGCTACAAATGGTGCAATAGGTCGGAAAAACTGGCATTCCAACCACCGCTGCCACTCTGCTGTCCTGCTCTGGCCGCAGACGGTGCAATAGGTCGAAAAAACTGGCATTCCAACCACTGCTTCCGCTGCTATTCTGCTCTCCTGTCTCGATCGATAGCGAATTTCTCCATGTTGGCTGTCATGGGCTCCCGCTTCCGCTGCAACTCTGCTCTCCTGCTCTCATGAATCCACCTCGCAGGTCCGCTCGTTGTTCTCTATAAATACCTATTCTTGTAGCATCTCTCTATAAATATCTATTCCGTCATCCACCGCTTCCGCTGCTACTCTGTTCTCCTGTCTCGATCGATAGCGAATTTCTCCATGTTGGCTGTCATAGACTCCTGTTTCCACTGCAACTGTGCTCTCATGAATCCACCTCGCAGGTCCTCTCGTGGTTCTTTATAAATATGTATTCTTGTGGCATCTCTCTATAAATATCTATTCCGTCATCCGCCGCTTCCGCTGGATCTCTGCTCTCCTCCATACCACCGCAAGCATGGAGCCCGCTCAGATCACCGCAGCAGTTATCACCGTTGTAAACATCTTGCACATTATCCTGCAGTATATGCAGAACCAGAACCTGCAAAAGCAGGTGAGGAGGTGACGGCAACGCAGTGATGAGAGTGATGAGGACATGGACACAGACTTCTCTCAAAGCACGGGCCCTGGCAATGTGGACATCATGGTGCTAATGGGGCAGATTCATGCCGTGGAACGCCAGTTCTGGGCCCAGGAAACAAGCACAGACTGGTGGGACCACACTCAGTGGCTGCAAAACTTTTGCATGCGTAAGGGCACTTTCATGGAACTTTGTGACTTGCTTTCCCCTGCCCTGAAGCGCAAGAATACCAAGATGAGAGCAGCCCTCACAGTTGAGAAGCGAGTGGCGATAGCCCTGTGGAAGCTTGCAACGCCAGACAGCTACCGGTCAGTCGGGAATCAATTTAGAGTGGGCAAATCTACTGTGGGGGCTGCTGTGATCCAAGTAGCCAACGCAATCACTGAGCTGCTGCTATCAAGGGTAGTGACTCTGGGAAATGTGCAGGTTATAGTGGATGGCTTTGCTGCAATGGGATTCCCTAACTGTGGAGGGGCGATAGACAGAACACATATCCCTATCTTGGGACCAGAGCACCAAGGCAGCCAGTACATAAACCGCAAGGGGTACTTTTCAATGGTGCTGCAAGCACTGGTGGATCACAAGGGACAACATCAATGTGGGATGGCCAAGAAAGGTACATGACGCTCACTTCTTCAGGAACTCTGGTCTGTCTGAATGGCTGCAGGAAGGGACTTACTTTCCAGACCAGAAAATAACCGTTGGGGATGTTGAAATGCTATAGTTATCCTTGGGGACCCAGCCTACTCCTTAATGCCATGGCTCATGAAGCCATACACAAGCACCCTCGACAGTAGTCAGGAGCTGTTCAACTATAGGCTGAGTAAGTGCAGAATGGTGGTAGAATGTGCAATTGGACATTTAAAAGTGCACTGGCGCAGTTTACTGACTCGGTTAGACCTCAGCGAAACCAATATTCCCATTGTTATTACTGCTTGCTGTGTGCTCCACAATTTCTGTGAGAGTAAGGGGGAGACGTTTATAGCGGGGTGGGAGGTTGAGGCAAATCGCCTGGCCGCTAATTACACGCAGCCAGACACCAGGGTGATTAGAAGAGCACAGCAGGGCGTGCTGCGCATCAGAGAAGCTTTGAAAACCAGTTTCATGACTGGCCAGGCTACGGTGTGACAGTTCTGTTTGTTTCTCCTTGATGAAAACCCACCCCCATGGTTCACTCTACTTCCCTGTAAAACAACCGCCCTCCCCTCCCCCCTTCGATCACTGCTTGCAGAGGCAATAAAGTCATTGTTGTTTCAAATTCATGCATTCTTTATTAATTAGATACACAAATAGGGAGATAACTCCCAAGGTAGCCCAGATGGGGTGGGGGAGGAGGGAAGGCCTCACTGCACTTCACAACTTATTGAATGCCAGCCTTCTGTTGCTTGGGCAATCTTCTGGGGTGGAGTGGTTGGGTGCCCGGAGCCCCTCTTCCCCGCATTCTTGGGCGTCTGGGTGAGGAGGCTATGGAACTTGGGGAGGAGGGTGGTCGGTTACACAGGGGCTGAAGCGGTGGTCTGTGCTCCTGCTGCCTTTCCTGCAGCTCAGCCATATGCCGGAATATATCAGTTTGATTCTCCAGTAGCCTCAGCATTGCCTCCTGCCTCCTCTCATCATGCTGCTGCCACCTTTCCTCTTGCTCCAGCCATCTGTCCTCTCGTGCGTCCCTCCTGTCCTCACATTCATTTTGTGCTTTCCTGGACTCTGACATTGTCTGCCTCCACACATTTTGCTGGGCTCTTTCAGTGCGGGAGGACTGCATGAGCTTGAGAACATTTCATCACGAGTGTGTTTTTTTTCACCACCTTATCTGTGTTAGCCTTTGGGACAGAGATGATAGGGGGAGTGTTGAAACATTTGCAGCTGTGGTAGGGGGAAATAAAAGGGAGAGTAGTATTTAAAAAGACACATTTTAGAGTACAAGGTCACATTTTGCCTCTTATATTGAGGGCCTGCCGGTTTGGTGTGTGAGATCACACACACAGGGCTGGGCAACAGAATTCGGCTTGCAGGCAGCCATCGTAAGCCACAGTCTTTTGGTTTCTTTAATTCTTCAGGGCAAATTTATTATTAAACACGCTTGCTTTTAAATCATGTATTATATTTACAAAGGTACACTCACAGAAGTCTCTTCTCCACATTCAAGGTCCAGGAGCCCGCCTTGGGAGGGTTGGGAGTATATTGGCTCCAGGGTGATAAACGGTTCCTGCTGTCAGGGAGAACGGTTTCTCCGCTTGCTTGCTGTGTGCTATCTTCAACCTTCTCCTCCTCATATCATCCTCGTCCCCAAAATCCTCATCCCAGAGACTCCCCCCTTGCAGGAGTCCAGGAACAGGGGTGGGGTAGTGGTGGGGGCACCCCCTAGAATTGCATGGAGGTCATCATAGAAGCGGCATGCTGGGGTTCTGACCCGGAGCAGCTGTTTGCCTCTTTAGTTTTTTGGTAGGCTTGCCTCAGCTCCTTAAGTTTCATGCGGCACTGCTGCAGGTCCCTGTTATAGCCTCTATCCTTCATGTCCTAGGAGATTTTTTCAAATATTTTGGCATGTTGTCTTTTGGAATGGAGTTCGGATAGCACAGATTCGTCTCCCCATACAGCGATCAGATCCAGTACCTCCCATTCGGTCCAGGCTGGAGCTCTTTCGCGATTCTGGGACTCCATGGTCACCTCTGCTGATGAGATCTGCATGGTCACCTGTGCTGATCAGTTTGCCACGCTGACCAAACAGGAAATGAAATTCAAAAGTTCCTGGGGCTTTTCCTGTGTACCTGGCCAGTGCATCTGAATTGAAAGTGGTGTCCAGAGCGGTCACAATGGAGCACTCTGGGATAGCTCCCGAAGGCCAATACCGTCAAATTGTGTCCACGCTATCCAAAATTTGACCCAGCAATGCCGATTTCAGCGCTAATTTCCTCGTCGGGGAGGAGTACAAAAATAGATTTTAAGCACCCTTTAAGTGGACAAAAATGGCTTCATCATGTGGACGGGTGCAGGGTTAAGGCTGCTAAATTCGACCTAAACTCGTAGTGTAGACCAGGGCTTAGTCTTACTGTTGAGCAGTTACTTGCAGTTACTTGCATGGGTAGTCCAATTGACTTTTTAATAGGACTCACAAGGGGTTCTCCATATGGCCATGTGTGATTTGTTAAAGTTGTTGTTTTTAAGTCTGAAAAGAAATTATAGTACAGTGTAAACTGGCCCAAATACTTTTTATAGCTTAGTAAGCCTTAATTTGTGATATAATTCCTAAAGTTTAATTGAAGTATAAATAGAGTCAGACCCACCTAAAATCTAGCAATTACTCTGTGATAAAGTTCATGAAAATAATAGTTGGCCATTTCATATAGCACTTTTTTCATCTTTTAAGCACTTTCCTGAAACTAATAAATATTTGTACCATCTCTGTGAGGTAGGTAAGACAAAATATCCGTACACACTAAGTAAAATTCTGGTTAAAGTAGGATTGTTTTTAACCTCTAGGATTTGTGCGTCATCCAGAAAATGGAATAAAATTTCACATAAAATTTCTTGATGTCACTCCTTATGGTTCTGAGTCTTTATGTTTTGTAAACTTGCTATTTGTTTCCAGATAAGCCATGTTATTAGCCCAGATAAATCGAGACTCTCAGGGAATGACTGAGTTTTCTGGAGGAGGGATGGAGGCTCAGCATGTAACTCTCTGTTTGACAGAAGCAGTAGCTGTGCAAGGTGAGCATTCAGGTTAAAGTATCTCCACATCATCATGCAGTTTTACATTCAGAAAAAGCAGATTATGTACCCTGTTGAACTTTTAAACTTTGGAGTGATGTTATGTATTGCAAATGGAGAAAATTTTAAAAAAAAAACCAAATTGGTTTTCGATAGTGTATTTGATTAATCTGAAATTTAATTTAATTCTGAAATGAAATTATTGCTTAATTAAAATAATAATTGCATTTGCGGTATAAAATTTGATTCCAATCAAATTAAAATATAGCATTACGATTTTAGATTATTTTGTACATCATTTACATATAATATGGAATTACCATTCTTTCTGTAAAACTGAGTCTGTGTGTTTTAAGATTGATATTAACATGTTGATGCTTTTTGGGCCATGCTTAATATTTATAAAAGTATAAAACTTTTTGCCTAATTACTATATTTTATTCAAAATGGTGCACAGAACAATGATTAACATTACGTACATGTAATACTGCCGTTTCTCATGATTTTACTGTGTCTTCGATGTTAGATGTTCTTCTTAAAGCCCGAGTTTTCAAGCCATTTTATTACATGAGAATTTCAGCTTTTATTTAAAATAAAACATTTTGGTTCTCATGCTTATGGATAAAAACTTAATGTGACCTCAGTGTATCCCAAAGGTTCAAAATCAAAAGGCTAATAAAAAGCTTTTAAGTCAATCTTATGATTTTTTGGGGCTTGGCTCACAATTTTAGAGCGTATGAAGTTGGCAATACTGTAAATAAACTTCTTTCCCCAATAGATGGTGACAATTTAGAAAACATGGAAGGTGTAAGTTTGCAGGCAGTTACGCTTGCTGATGGCTCCACTGCTTACATACAGCACAATTCTAAAGGTATGTGCCTGACTAAAAATCAATAATTCTTCACTGTACATAAGAACAGCCATACTGGGTCAGACCAAAGGTCCATCTAGCCCAGTATCCTGTCTTCCGACAGTGGCTAATGCCAGGTGCTTCAGAGTATTCATTAGCACCCAGTACGATGGGGATTTGATCCCAACTGGGGTCTTTGAGCCCTACTATAAATTAAATATTTACTACTTATACTAGTACCAGTACAAAAACCAATACTAACTACAGAACAGGGAAGTCAACTGAAAAAGAAATGGGCTTTCTTTAAAGTTTCATACTAAACAGTGACATCCTACATATTGAAAAGCCTGAAAAGTTTAGTTTTCTAAACTTGGTATGTTTGTAATAACAACACTTTGCCCTTTATTTAGTGTTTTTATCCCAGGATCTCAAAGCACTTTACATGTCCTAATACTGTGGTTAATACTTGTTAAACTGTATTTTTGTTCTATGAAATACTTTATTCCAGAGTGTTTCAGTGGTATGGTTTAAAATGTGACGTGTCATATAGGATACTTTACATAAATATAATGTGTTCCAGATGGTAAATTAATGGATGGCCAGGTGATTCAACTAGAAGATGGCTCTGCTGCCTATGTTCAACATGTATCCATGCCAAAAAGTAGTAAGTGTATTACATCCATGAATATGTTTTAAAATATTGACTGCACTGATATAACCTGGTATTGTTAGAATCAATAAAACATTGTTACAATAATTTCAGATGTCTAATATTTCTTTGAAGGTTAATATTTTTAGTGCATACTGTTACTAATCTGTTAAAACATTAAATCAAATACATTTATGATTGGTGATGCCTAAAGTTATGCTTCTCTTCCTTCTCCCTCCCCCCAACAGGGGACAGTCTGCGACTGGAAGATGGACAGGCAGTTCAGCTGGAAGATGGAACTACTGCATTTATTCATCACGCCTCAAAAGGTAAACTGCATTTTGAAGTGTGATTCATTATATTATGAAACATTTTAATTGTAATTTATCTTCTAGAGTATCACTTCTGACAATATGTTTAGATTATGACCATATTTACAAGTATTCTTATTGTAAATGACTTGGTGCATTTAAATAGGAACATCTAGATATAGCTGAGTTGAGAGTGGTTCGATTTCCCCATTCAGAATGTAGTAGTAAATGACTGGATCAGAAGATTGCTGGACATTTCTGTGTCCTATCCTGGAATCTTAACAAAGAAACAGGCATGCTACTTCTAGAGAATTTAAACCTTTGTATTAATTTCAGGAAAAACTGGATCTGGAAATGAAAAAAGGAAACCAGAAAAAAGCAGGCATCTCTTGAATTAAATTCTTGAGCTCTAGGGATATTTTAAATACCCTGTGATTGAGATTTGATACTTTTTGGAAGACCTATCAATGTAACACACAAAGAACTCCATAGTTGACAGTCAAGTATGCACATTTATTTTATTTTAAATTCAACTTTAGATTGGCCTTTGAAAGAAGGGAAAAATAATGTCGTACCAGTACTGGTGTACTTCACCAAAGGACTTGGACAATATAAAATTTTTCCTCTCCTTCATTATCACATTAGAAGTCGTTCCTTCCTGTATCAGAATACTTTCCAAATCTGACACAGGAGAGTTTCTATTTCTAGATTTTATGGTTGTGAAGAAAAAAATATGGACTGACTATAAACTGATGTTTTGCTGGCTTCTTGAGTGTGCACATAAAAAGATAGCTGTGCCTCTGCTATTGCTTATGGCTTTCCCAAGATACACCAGAGTGAAAATTTACCAGAGTCTTGCTAGTTTCACTTTGCTACTAAAAACCCTGAATCTGTGAAAGTTAGTTATCTGTGTGATTTACATATAATACATAGTATACCGTTCTTTTATACCTTTAAATTGCAGTGTGGGTGTGACATTTTACCCAGACCAATGAGAGGTTGTGACACAACCTGCCTTGCAACTCTGAGTGCTTTCAGTGCTATGCTCCTATGGCTCACAGCCCTGACACCAATAGCCAGCCTTACAAGCATCCAGGTCACCACCTAGTTATTTTTGCAGTGACCCAAACACCCTCCCAGTCCTAAATTTACCCAAAACCGTCTCCCTGTATGATAATCTGCTGAGGCTCCCAGACTTGTGAGTCACTGAGTTACCCTTCTAAGGGTATGGCTACACTGGCGATTTGCAGCGCTGGAAAGCCTCCACCAGCGCTGCAATTAGTAAGTGGCCACACCTGCAGGGCACTTCCAGCGCTGCAACTCCCTGGCTGCAGCGCTGGCCGTACACCTCACTCAGCATGGGGAATAAGAATTCCAGCGCTGGTGCTGCAGCGCTGGTCATCAAGTGTGGCCACACACCAGCGCTGTGATTGGCCTCCAGGGTATAAGGATATATCCCAGAATGCTTTTATAAATTACTCTCTTTGTTTTGTTATGAACAAGCTCCGCGGAGCTCCGTTGCCGTTGCTGCTTATCTAAAAAACAAACAGAGCTCCTGTTTGCTGTGATCATCTGTACCTGGCTGTAAACAATCAAATGAGAGGCAGGCAGGGAGCGAATGAAACAGCGGGGAGTCGTGTTGGCTGCAGGCTGTTTGCAATTAAGAGTTAAGACTAAGGGGTCGGAAAAATGTTCTGATTTTTCAAGGCAGGAAGCTAAACACACAGTGTTGGCTCCAAAAATCCACTCTCTCTCTCCCCCCGCTCCCTGTCACACTAGACCCCACTCCACCCCCCTCTTTTGAAAAGCACGTTGCGGCCACTTGAATGCTGGGATAGCTGCCCATAATGCATCACTCCCAACAGCGCTGCTAATGCTGCAAATGTGGCCACACACCAGCGCTGGTAGCTGTGAGTGTGGCCACACACCAGCGCTGCTCCTACACAGCTGGATGACCAGCGCTGCAAACCGTAAGTGTAGCCATACCCTCAGCCTCAGCAAGTGAGAGTTTTGCTACTGCTAAGCTGTGTGACAATTCCCCTGCCACACCAGCTTGTCTGCTTTGCCAGCAAACTCCTCAGGACTCTACCAGTCCAAACTTTGCCTTACAAGTAACAGTGAACCCCAACTCCTGAATTTCCCTGAGACATCTCCCTGCAGTGTCCAGCTCTCTTCTGGAACACTCACAGAAGTTAAGTTTGTTGCTGCTGCAAAGAGAGAATAAACAGCAGTTCATTAATTTCACTGCAGTTTAACAAACTCTCTTATTTCAGTCACAGCATAGAATGGATTTAAAGTAAAAGTCAAAGAAGCTTATTAAACAAAAAGTCATAGGTTTAAGTGATATCAAGTATAAGGAATAAAGACAGAAATGGTTACAAACAAACAAAAGTAAAAATACACGTCAGAGACCGGTACTTGCTAAAGTTAACTTTTAATCCTTGCCTAAGCAGGTTTGTCACCAATATTCAGTTCCCAGAGACTTCAGCCCTCTTGGTTGAAGGACTCAGGATTCTGTGATATCAAGAGCTCAGGCACCTTGAATCCGCTAAGTGATGGACCGCTATGGGGTTCTTTTCCCCCTTTCTTTTTATAGTCCAGTAAACCTTTGAAATGTATTCTTTGGAAAGTAAGTCCTGCTGGGATTTAGACACCATGCTATCTTCCCAAATTTCATTGGCCCTGCTTCACAAAGCAGGAAGGCTTTCCAGGGGTGCAGTCTCCCTCCCCGTGCTGATTTATATGGAAATTGGGCTTCCATTGTTTTTATTCCACACTGCTTAATTTACATTGGAGACAAATAGGTAGTTGCCTTCCCTCCTGGCTGGGAGAAAACCTCTTTCTCCCTGTGTGTGGTCACAGACTTTTAAAGCATAAGAACAGTGAGTATCTTGTGACAGATTGGGTCACAGAAACCCCCTTGGGACTGCCACCTGATGTACTGTGACTACCTCTGAGCCCGTTTTCCCTGGCAGCTTGGGACTTCAGTACCTTACCTTGTTTGAGACGGACATGTTTGCTTGCTGCAAACACAGATTCAGATTTGAACCATGTCCCCTACAAGCTGCAGGCTTAACTGAAAACAGCTTAAGAAGTGTTCCTGTCTCCAACACTCAAGTACCCAGCTCCCAATGGGGTCCAAACCCCAAATAAATCCCAGGATAAGCTCATAAATTGTTCGCCCTCTATAATACTGATAGAGAGAGATGCACAGCTGTTCTCCTCCTTCCCCGCCCCCCCCCCGTATTAATACTTACTCTGGGTTAATTAATAACTAAAAAGTGATTTTATTAAAAACAAAAAGTAGGATTTAAGTGGTTCTAAGTAATAACAGACAGAACAAAGTGAATTACCAAGCAAAATAAAATAAAACACACAAGTCTAAGCCTAATAGAGTAAAAAACTAAATGCAGGTAAATCTCACCCTCAGAGATGTTCCAATAAGCCTCTTTTACAGACTAGCCTCCTTCTAGTCTGGGTCCAGCAAACACTCACACCCCTGTAGTTACTGTCCTTCGTTCCAGTTTCTTTCAGGTATCCTTTGGGGTGGAGAGGCTATCTCTTGAGCCAGCTGAAGACAAAATGGAGGGGTTTTCAGGCGCTTAAATAGACTTTCTCTTGTGGGTGGAAACCCCTTCTCCTCTCCTCTGCAGAATCCAGCTGCAAGATGGAGTTTTGGAGTCACATGGACAAGTCACATGTCCGTGCATTACTCAGAATTTTACAGGCCAATGTCACATTCCCAGGAAAGCTCAGATGTGGATTGATGTCTCTCAAAGTTCATTGTTAGCTTAAGTGTTTCTTGATTGGGCACTTACTGAGAATAGTCTTTTCTCAAGAAGCTGACCAACTGCTTCACTGAGGCTACTTAAAATCAAACATGAATATTGGCTATGTATTTAACTTTGAATACAAAAATGATACATGCATGTAAATAGGATGAATATATCCAGTAGATCATAACCTTTGCAGAGACATGTTACATAGCCTATCTAGCATAAAACATATTCCAGTTATGTCATATTTACACTCATATGCATATTTCTATAAAGCATTATGGGGTGCAACGTCACATATCTATAATTCATTATATAGTGTTAATGCATACATTTTACATTGATATTAAACACCAGTTTGTCACAGGCTTTCATAAAACCTCTTACTCAATACATTTTTTAATACAGTAATATTGTAGACAATCAGCTGATTCAACTGCTTATATTTGAGGTTCAGACCCTGCTGTCTTTATAGTTTCTCCCACTCTCGTTAATTTAATGGCTTTTTTAAATCTTTTATATAAATGTGCCTTCATTGTCTCTGCCTGGTGACCAGGCTGGTCAGACAAGCAAATACACATTCCTTTGTCTAAGGTAGACAGTAGTTATTCATTGGTTGCCAAATGCCTTTTAAGAACATAATTCTAGCACATATTTATAACTCTTTACATCACACAAGAATATTAATAATCCAGTGAGTTTATTAGTTTTCCAATGATGTATTACATGATGATGTTTGGGTATATATCATCACAGCAATGTTAGGTGTAGTGAGTATGTCAGGCATAACAAGAGTTGCTGACTAAACAGTGTAGTGAATCCCCAATGGGACTGTGTGTTACAATGGCTTAGAGGGAAGTGACAGCACAGGTGTTTGCACCTGATTGGAAGACTTCTCCGGCTAGTAGATGTTGGGTAAATATTTGAAGCCCTACATCTTTATATGAGCTTAATATTGAAATTATTGTTGTGGTTGCTTATTAGTTTCCCACAGAGTACTCGTTTCTGTAAACAATGCCATATGCAAAGTGTTTAAACCTTTATGTAATTTTAAAGTAATGGCAAAACATTGCTTTAGCAGTTGAAAGGATGCTTGCGTTCTTAGTGTACAGGAAGCTGATAAACAAATCCTAAAACAGACAGTGTCAACAATTAATTGATCACTAGAGAGTAGAAATTTCAAAATATATGGTGTAATACTTTGTAAGTAAGAGCTAGGCTAATTGTAATGCTGTAATTTTTGTAATGCAGAAATAGAAGTGTTTTGGGGTAAGTAATCATTTACAACAAATTCAACCTGTGGTATTGATAGCAATTTTCTAAACTATTGTATTCATCAGTAGCATTTTAGTATGTATTGATAATTTCACATACGTGATGCCTTTATATTGGAGAAATGCAGACTCTGATATTTATTCCCTGTCTTAACAGTGTTTTTAATATTATTTCTTAGACAGTTATGACCAGAGTGCATTACAGGCAGTCCAGCTGGAAGATGGAACCACTGCTTACATTCACCATACTGTTCAAATGCCACAGTCAGATACCATCTTAGCTATTCAAGCTGATGGCACAGTAGCAGGCCTGCATACGGGAGATGCTACAATTGATCCAGATACCATCAGTGCTTTGGAGCAGTATGCAGCCAAGGTACATTATAGTACATTTTATCTGTACATAATTTCTTTAATACATAGCATCACAATACATTTTTACACAAGATCTTGTAAACTAAGATATATGATGAGAATTAATTAGAGAAATTATTCAGAAGCTTGGAAGATGAAAAAGGATGAATTCCTAATAGACAAGGCCTCACAAATAAAAGATGTAAATTCAAACTGTGTCGAGTTGCAGGTGTAGGGATCAGGAAGTTAAATACTGAAGGTGCAGAGTGAGATAGCAAATGTGTAAGTGGATAGAAAATCAGAGGGGTATAGTAGAAGCAAATATATGGAAAATCATAAGGGTGATTTTGAATAATTTAAAAGGTGGTTTGGAAACCAGTGAAGGTAATGGAGAGTAGGAACTCCCTGAAGTTTGCAAAGCATTGGATGTAGGAGGACTATAGAAAAACGAATTGCAGTGGTTGAGACGAGATAAAGTCATGAGCTTGCTGTTGGAAGGGTTAGGGTAAGGATGAAGTCTGCTAAAGTTCCAGAGATGATGTTGAGGCATCTTTACAGACAAGTGATTTATGGAATGGAAGAGACAGCATGAGATGAAGGACGATTCAGTTTTTCTGTCATTGAGGGTAAGTTAAGCAGAGTGATAACAGAGATATGGAAGAGAGCAAAGAAGTATATTTGGTACAAGAAATCAAGATGTAATCTGTATTGGTCAGAATCTAGGCAGGCGGTTTGATGGGAAATAGGACAATTGGAGAGTGAGCTGAAGGAGATGCAGAGCTGGCTGTTGTCATCATGAGAGTTTTGTCCAGAGTTGAAGGTTCCAGTGAAATGTCCCTGACTATGTCATTATATGGGGAAATGGACCATCAATTTAACTATCTGTTAAGGATGAGGGCAAGGCGAACAGCCTCCACCAGAAATGAAGGAAGAGTAGATAGAAAGTAGGATTCAAAGCAAAAAGGGGAGTATTGAGACACCACCTTTTTACTCAAAGCACTCAAGAAGGATAGAGTATTGATGGTATTAAAAATGGTACTGATCTCAAACAGGATAAGAAGAATGAGGGATCCATTGTCAGTATCAGAAGTAGACATTGACCCCTGAAGTAGGGCACATTGTAGAATGAACTGGTTGAAAGCCAGGCTGACTTGAGAGGTGATCGAAAAGGTAAGAGAAGATTACTCTCCCTTCCCCCGCACCCCCCCCTCAAAAAAAATTGACAGGACAATCATTTGAAAGTGGGGAGGAGTAAAATGACTCTCTTCAGAAAAAGTGATGATGAGGAAAAAGTAGTGTTGGTGATCCTTTTTTGAGGCAAAATGGAAAGATCCAGTGTATAGATTGATGATGGTGGCATGATATGAGGCACTAAAGAAAGAGAGGTAACTAGACAGCTACTGAGTTTGGCAGGAGGTCCTTTGAAGAGATGCTTTTTAATCAGAAAAATGAAAAGCTGACATTTATGCACAGATGCTGCAATGGAGCATAGCAGTTCAGAGATTCTGCTTAGATAAAACATCACATTATGCAGAAGACTAAAACATGAGGGACAAACTAATTGTAGGAGCAGCAGTTTTCTTATGTTTTCAGTCTTCCAGTGTCCCAGCTCCTGGATGATAACCATTGGTACTTGTACTGCACTGGCAAAGAGACAGTAGAGCAAGCAACCTTAATACTGGCATTTCCTAACTTTGAGTACAACCTTAATGTTCTTTTAACATATTTTTGTGTGTGGGTGTGTAATATTAAATTATACTGGTAGTTTAACTGTTCTTAAAGTTTCTTTCTTAGAATGAAATCTATCCCAGACTGAGTTGTGTTTAGCACAGCTAAGCAAGGGCAAAGATCTGCACTGGTCCCCAAAGGTTGTAGCATTCCGGTCATGTACTGGTATGGCTTTTGTGTCAGGAGCTTTGGGAATAGTGTAGAAATGGTTATGGTGGATTCTCCCACATTGGAGGAATCCTTTGCTGTCTGGTTTGTGCCGTTGGAAGAGATCAAAGGGGCCATTTAAGGGCATGATCTGGTCTGTAGTTTTAAATTTGCCATCATGTCCCCTTTACTAATAGTTTCAGGAACTCCATGCACATAACAATGATGGAAATTGTTTGCTTATAAGAAAGATTTAGAACCAAATTCATCCCTGATTTAACTTCATTGAAGTCATTGGTGACAGAACTAGCTCTTGAAGTCACTATAGTTAAATCAGGGACAAATTTGGTCCTTGCTCTCCCTCCTTATTTTAATACAACCTTAAGAAGTTCAGCACTTTGGTAGTTATACAAGGCTTTTGTTATAACATGGGTGACTTTAGTGGGATTTTACATTTTTTAAGAGCTAATATACCGTATGGTAGTCATGTTTCAAGATGCTGGAGTAACAGAGCTATGAATGAGTGTGCACCCTCAGAAGCTGAGTCCTTTCCGTTTTGCATTATTCACTGAAGAAAAGCAACAGGTAAATAATTTTAATTTTCTTCTTTCATATTATTTTCAGGTGTCTATTGATGGAAATGAAAGTGTTAGTAGCTCAGGAATGATAGGTGAAAATGAACAAGAGAAAAAAATGCAGGTATGTAACACTGTACAATATAATTGGATCTGCTGGATTTTTATTTTCTCTGTCTCTTCTATGCCCAACAGTCTTTACAGTGCAAGTGTTCACCTGCCCCATAACAGCTGGAAGCATGCCAAATCATAGGGGCTGGAACTAGGGGTGCAGGGGGTACTGCAGCATGCCCTGGCTTGAAGTGGTTTCCACTATATACAGGGTCTACAGTTTTGTTCAATGGCTCTCAGCACCTCCACTATACAAATTGTTTCAGCACTCATGCGCCAAATATTTAGCTCTGAGCCAGGTCCTTGGGCTGCCTATCAGGAGTTATCTGACGCCAAACCTGTGCAGATGGCAGGCTCCATTTCTCCTTTTATAGAAGAATAATTCACAGGATTTAAAAAATATTTACATTCAGTCACCATCACCAGCTGCCACTCCGCCAATGTATACAGTTTGGGGACACAATGCCCCCCCAACACTGCCCATGGCAGGCCATCTAGGACTGTGTCACAGCCCAGCTTTGGGCTGTGGCCCACAGTTTGGGAACTCCTGATCTATACCGAACTCCTGCCCATTGCAGGCCATAGAACCTCTCCCATCCACTCCTGTAACAGACCCATAACCTCTGGCTGAGTTACTGAAGTCCTCAAATCATGATTTAAAGACTTTGTTACAGAGAATTCACCATTTACACTAGTTTAAACCTGCAAGTGACCTGTGCCCCATGCTGTAGAGGAAGGCAGGCCCCCCCCAACCCCACCTGATCTCTCGCCTGGGGGAAAATTCCTTCCTGACCCCAAATATGATGATCAGTTAGACTCTGAGCATGTGGGCAAGACCCACCAGCCAGACACCTAGGAAAGAATTCTCTATAGCTGGAGATATTTGCTACTAGCAGTTGCAGATCAGCTACATGCTATTGTAGGCAGTCTCATCATACTATAACCTCCATACATTTATCAAGCTCAGTCTTGAAGCCAGTTAGGTTTTTTAACCCTTCTACTCACCTTGGAAGGCTTTCACTTCACTCCTCTGATTGTTAAAAACCTTCATCTAAATTCAAGCCTAAACTTACTGATGGCCAGTTTATAGCCCTGGTTTTTTGCGTCAGCATTGCCACTGAACTAAAATAACTCAGACTGAAGCAGAGGGATAAATATCGATCTACTCACCAGAAAAAATCAATATCCGTCCCAATTAACAGTTCCATCCAGGGTTCTAGCCTCTCTTGTCCGGTGGACAAAGCCGGAGGAAGTTCAAGTGGGGACTCCTTTCCTCACACCTACACCTGAGGTGAGTATCATTACAGATACTTGCCTCTTAAATGAGGGAGGTCATATGAACAATCATACTGCACAAGGCAACTGGACCCCTCGGGAGTCCAGGTTGCATATCAGTTTATTGGAATTAACAGTAGTCTGTTGGGTCTGCAACACTTTCCTCCCACTCATTCAGTCATGACATATCCAGATAATGTCAGACAGTATGTTAACTGTCTTCTACATAAACAAGCAGGGAGGAACAATATCCCTTCCTCTGTGTGTAGAGACAGTAAACCTCTGGAACCAATATATCAGACATCAAGTAACCTTTTCTGTGGCATAGTTACCAGTTGTGCAGAATTCCCTAGCACTGCGATCCTTGCTATTCTAGAATATCTACTTATCCTGTTAGCTCCTTATGGGGTCATTTAGCAGCAATCAGTGCTTTTCATTTTCCTGTCAGCGACTGTATCATCTTCACTCATCCCACGACAAATAGATTCCTTAAGGGACTTCTTAGATCCTTCCCATGATTGGTGAAGCCAAGACCTCAATGGGACCTCAACCTCATTCTTTCATCTCTCACCAAATCTCCTCCTGAACCTTTAGCCACATGGACCATGACCCATCTCTCAATAAAAGTTGCCTTTGTAGTCGCCATCACATCAGCCAGAAGAGCACTGAGCTGGAAGGACTCATGGCAGACCCACCATATACTATCTTTCATAAAGAAAAGGCCTTTTTTTTTTCCCCACCCCCACCTGAAATTCATCACTAAAGTAATTTCAGAATTTCACATGAGTCAAACCATCTCCTTACCAATTTTTTTTTTCTAAAACTGCATGTGTTTGATGAGGAGAGATGGCTTCATTCTCTAGCTGTCCAACGAGCACTGGCCTTTTATCTACAGAAGCACAGAAAGACACCTAGACTTTTTGTTACCATAGCAGAGAGGTCAAGATATACATTCTCAGAGTCTTTCTAAATGGATCTTTGGCTGCATTATTCTTTGCTACGAAACTAGCTCACATACCTCCCCCAGAGAGGGTGAGGGTCATTCCACCAGAGTGCAAGCAATCTCTTCTTTATCTGTAAGAGATGTACCTCTACTAGAGATATGTAGGGCAATTATCTGAAGCTCCTTCCACACCTTCACAAGACATTATGCTTTGGCGAGTCTTCAACTACAGATTTAGCTGTGAAGACTGCAATATTACACTCAGCCATCACTTCTGTGGCCTCGCACACACTTCCAGTTTGACTACTGCTTACTCATCTCTCATGTGGAATACATACAGGGACCATCACCCAAAGAAGAAAAGGAGGTTTCTTGAGGGTTTTTAAGATGTATAGTCCCTATTTGCATACCATTACCTGCCTTTCTTTCCCTCTGCTGCGGATATTCCTGGATTTGTAGTAGGAGAGGGAACTGGAGAGGTGCCAGCCTTATGCCCTCAGTTCAGAGCACAAAGAGAACAGCGCGTGTGGGGACCAATGGACACTGCTTACTAAAAATCTCCAGAGTCAGGAGCATGGTGCCCCACCTTCCAGGGCTAAAGCTGAAGCCTGAGGACTTCAGCCCTGGGCTGTGGGGCTCAGGTTACAAGCCCCCTGCCTGGGGCTGTAGCCCTTGGGCTTCAGCTTTGGTCCCCCCACCTGGGGTGGTGGGGCTTGGACTTTGTCCCCCCTACCTGAGGCAGGCTCAGGCTTCGGTCCCCACTCCTAAGGTTGTGTAATAAATTTTGTTGTCAGAAGGGGGTTGCGGTGCAATGAAGTTTGAGAACCTTTGGGTTAAGCAAATCTACATCTAGTTTTTCAGCTTCCAGTTATCTCATAAAAGGTGATGAAGTGTGGCTGTTCTTTTCCTTAGGGAGACATACTGGGTATATGCCTCCAGACACTCTCTTCCGTCTTCTTGGTAACATTTCATTCTTCTACCAAGTGCCCCCCACTTGTCTCACAGATTTGGGCAAGGGAGCAGCAAAGGAGGCCTTGATCCAAATCAACCCTGTAAGGAGCAACATAACATTTCTATTCCTTTTGAAAATAAGACTGTTTCATTGAGTTCTTAGTGCCACTTAAAGTTTAAAAATCTTTCCAAAAGGGAAGTCTTCCCTCAGAGGTTCTAAAGGTAGTGGGAAAACTTGGGTGCAATTTCTGAAGCTAGGCCCAATGAAAGATTCAGACTTCTGACCCCTTAAACATAAGTGGGGATGATGGTCTTTCTCTTCACAGGGTCTTTTTGTAAAGAAACAGAATAAGACAAGGAAAGAACAGAGTTGCTTCTTTACTTTAAAAGGTCACAAACAAAAAAAGTAATTAAAAAAAAACAATTAAGTATTTCCTCCTACATCAAAGAAGATCCCTGTAATTCCTGCTCACCTGTCTAATAAGGACATGATTTAGATGGGGTGGAGAATTTCCTAACAAAGTGAAATTTGTGACTCCACCCATGAAACACAGGAAAATTAATATTTGATGATGACCTCCAAATATTCTGGTTATAAACTCCTTTGAAAGCCAAGTCAGAGAAGATAAAGATTTAGAACTGGACGTTGTCTGCATACCAAAGGCACTGGAAGCTGACATCTCCTATGCCAAAGTGATGTTGGAGAACTGGAACCAAAACTTGAATAATTTTATCCCCAAGGTATGAAAATTCCTTCACAGAAAGAAATTTGATTCTGTAACTTAGTGGAGACAGCCTAGATTAAGTCATGTTATCCATCACTCTAAACTCTACTGTTCAGGACTTCATGGGTGCTGGTATGGGGCCTCTGTTTCAGCAATCAAGGACAAATTAGTATGCTACAGTTCTATTTGATCATTAGTAGCAGTGTACAGTCAGCTGAATGATAGTCTCCCATTTCATCACCAGAATTTCTTCAGAGAGGAGGCCATAGCAGTGTTTGCAGAGTAACCGGTTTCCAATAGCAAACTTGCTTGAGAGGCAAAATGCTGAAAACAATTTATTTTTCACTTTCTAAAGTCCCCTTATTAATTTTAGTTATACTTAGTAGTAGTAAACTTTTGTGAGTGCTAAGCCTGGTAGTTTCTTGGCACCAATATTTTCAGATAGTCTATGGGTATGGTGTCTAACCTGTGGCCCCCAATGGCAACTATGTTAAGAAGAAAATTGATTCTCTGCCCCAGCCTCAACACAGAGCAACTTGGGGTCTACTGTAACTTTGCACAGGTTGGCTTTGGTTCCCAAAGAAACATGTAGTAGCTGAAGAGAGCCAGAGCACAGCATACTCCAACCCAGAATGAGACCTGATTTTCAGAAAGTGCTGAGTACCCATTCTAAAAATCAGGCCTCTTTGAGGTGTCTCTAGTTAAGGCACCCAGAAAATTTCTAGTCACTTGACCGTGATTTCATCTAAATTCAGGTTGGTGTCTGCATGTTTATTAGAGAAATGATACATTGAAATCCTCAGCTAAACAATAAAAACATGACACATGAGAGAGAATCATGGGCATTAGTTGTCCAATGAGGCACCTTTTTGAGCCATTAGATTGGTTATCATATAGCTATTTTTCTGATGGTAGCAAGTTTAGTATGTAAAATTAGTGAGTTATTGGCTCAAAAGATTGGATTAATTTTGATGTCAGGTGTGTTCTGTTACTTATAACTGTGTTGCATATACAGAATCTTATTTCATGTGGGTGAAGATAAAATAGCTCATTATCAGCAGCATTTTAAAAACAGAAACTTAAACCCAGCTGTGTATTTCAGAGATACTTTTCCCAAGGACACACTGATTTTAGACTTTAAAGGGACACTGTCAGGATAAAAATAATATTTAACAAAAATATTCCCTCGCATTTGTTAATATTAATACCATACATGATTAAAATGAAATAATTTTAACAATATAATTTACTTTTTCCAATTAACCTGATTTGCTTACTTTTTGCATTTTCAGATTGGACAAGGAAAACAGATTAGTTAGTTTTGCTTTTGTTTATAATGGATTTCAAATCTATTTTATGTTCTAGTTCTTATTCACCAGTGCAGTGCGTTGTTCTTTTGGGTTGCAAATACTGCCGGGCAATATTTAGATCCAGTGTTTTCACTGAAATACTAATAATTTAAAATCTGAACCCTAGCAGTTAATATTTGGTCACATAAACCTTTTTTTTTTAAACTGATATTTTAATATATTATTTAAAAAATGTAAATTGGGAATTGCTTCTGTTACTGATTAATATTTAAAATAAAAGTTATGAGTGTCTGCAATTGCATATACATTGTATTGTAATTTAGAGATAGCAGGCACTTTCAAGTAGAAAGTACGAAGCACAGCATCTGAATGTGTTCAGAGAAGCACTTCCTTTAGCAGCCTTCCCATGAGTTTGGACAAGTGTTATAGCCTAACCCATTCACTTCCACTAGATTATTAACATGAAAAGCGAGTCCAGAAAGAATGTGAACTTTCTTTTCACTGTTTTTTTTTTTATTATTCACTTATGCCATTATCATTTATTAGTTGAAAAGAAATTAATTTCACAGGCTTCTGTGTTATGTTTCCTCCTTTCACCACAAAATTCTGTTGGCCAAAATTTTGCAGACTGAAGTGCAATGTTACTCTTAACTTTTGAATAATTGTTTATTTATTGAGCCCTGGTTGTATTCTCAGCCCATATAAACCTAGAAAAAGACAGTTCCTGCCCTTAGGAATTGATAATCTAACCAAAACATAGATTGCACAGTCCAAATATGCAGGTATAGAGGCTCAAGGTCTAAACTTCAAGCCAGAAATGTTTTTTAAAAAATTGTTTATTTTTAATTATTTGAGGGGTTATTATTTAAAAGCTTCACAGAAGAAGTGTGTTTTAAGGAATGATTTAAATAAAGAGAAATAAAGTTGCTTGGTAGACCAGGAAATTCCAATTTCAGGAGCTGCATTGAAGAAGGCATGAAGACAAGAATGGGAGAAGGAAATGAATCTTACGGGACATTAGGGAGAGTAGATTGGAAGGAAGGCAAGCTTCAGGAGAAGAATCACCAAACACAATAAATGGCAGGGTGGACTGTGTCAAAAGACATCAACTAGAATTAACTCTTGTTATTTCTTATTTTGAAAATCTGATTTTTGTCTAATTGGTTATAAACGTCTTAAATGACTTCCATGTTGTTGTCATATTTGTTTTATCCTAGATTGTCTTACAAGGACATGGAACAAGAGTGACAGCTAAATCTCAGCCAAGTGGAGAGAAGGCTTTTCGCTGTGAATATGATGGCTGTGGAAAATTGTACACAACAGCTCACCATCTTAAGGTAATTGCAGAATAAGAGTCAGTGGATTGCAGGCATTCTTTGGTTATACAATTACATGGACAAAAATAATGGAAACGTACAAGAAGTCAGAGACAAGAGCATTCTTTTATCCTACGTTGAGTATACTGAAATCTCCATCAGTAGGATGTTCTAGATGCCCCAGTTCCTCCAACTGTCATGCTTAGTGTTCTGAGATGAGACCCTTTTTAGAAAGTTGAACAGGTAATGGACTTCAGAGTGATAGCTGTGTTAGTCTGTATCAGAAAAACAATGAGGAGTCCTTGTGGCACCTTAGAGACTAACACATCTATTTGGGCATAAGCTTTTGTGGGCTAGAACCCACTTCATCAGATGCATAGAGTGGAAAATACAGGAACAGGTATAAATACATGAAAAGATGGGAGTTGCCTTACCAAGTGTGAGGTCAGTCTAATAAGACAATTCAATTAACAGTAGGATACCAAGTGCACGAAAGCTTATGCCCAAATAAATTTGTTAGTCTCTAAGGTGCCACAGGTAATGGACTGTTATCAGTGGGCCAGCAAAATACATCCCACACTTTGGGAAATGCTGCCAGAAAACATGAATTAAACAAATGCATCACAGCTGAGAACTGGGAAGACCAGCAGGAAAAAAGGTTGAATGTAAAGGTTGTCAATCTTCTGATTGTCAAAGCAGGATGAATGCAGATGTGTAAGGTTCCTATATTGCAAGTATCAAAAAGTATGTCACGTTTTTCATCAAGATAGCAACCATCAGCAGTAGCCTAGAGATGCTACAATTAGAATTTAATTTCCATGTTTATATATGATGGGAAGCTCTGCTCTATGACTTGAATTCCCATATTGCTGTATTGTGATGTTTAATTCTTTAGAGTGATCAAATATTCAAAGTTGAAAAGTTGGAACAGCTCTTGTTTCTCTACTCACTCCCTGGTTCCCTTTCTCAATCCCGTGCTTAGCTCTGGTACACGGAACATGTAGAGAAGTACAGATGACAGCTAGGTTAGTCACTTGCAGATGGGGGAGGGTGCAACCTTGCCAATGATAGTGCAGTCTAGAATCAGTCTCTCACTCCATGTGAATCTAATCCTGTGATGGTGTCCTGGCTAGATGTCTCGTGCAGCAAGGGGAGGATCACTGGGAGGCCTCATAGGAATTGAGGGAAGATTGGAGTGTAGGGTTGCCAACTTTCTAATCGCACAATACCAAACACCCTTACCCCACCCCCTGCTCTGAAGCTCTGCCCCTACCTCTTCGCCTAAGCCCTGCCCCCTGCTCACTTCATCCTCCCTTCCTCCGTCACTCGCTCTCCTGCATCCTCACTCACTTTCACTGGGCTGGGGCCTAAGACTGGGGTACGGGAGGGGGTGAGGGCTCCAGCTGGGGTGCGGGCTCTGGGGTGGGGCCAGATATGAGGGTTTCAGGGTGCAGGAGGGGGCTCAGGGCTGGGGTAGGGTATTGGGGTACAGGAGAGGGTGCGGACTCTGCCTGGGGCTGTGGGCTCTGGGGTGGGGCTGGGGATGAGGGGTTTGGGGTACAGGAGGGGGCTCAGGGCTGGGGTAGGGAGTTGTGGTGCAGGAGGGGGTGTGGGGTGGGGGCTCTGGCAGGGGAGGAGGTTCTGACCTGGGGCAGAGGGTTGGGGTGCAGGCAGTTGTGAGGCTCTAGCCAGGTGGCATGGCCAATGGGAGCTGCAGAGCTGGCATTCGGGGCAAGGGCAGCGCACAGAGCCCCTGTGGCTCACCCTGCGCCTAGGAGCCAGACATGCCAGCTGCTTTCAGGAGACACGCAGAGTCCAGGCATGCAGGGAGCCTGCCGTAGTCCCACTGTGCCGCTGAACGGACTTCTAATGGCCTGGTCAGCGGTGCTGACCGGAGCCACCAGGGTCCCTTTTCAACCAGGCATTCCAGTCGAAAAGCAGACGCCTAGCAACCCTATTGGGGTGGAGTGTAGCCCTTGAGACAGACGTGCACACAGCCAGACTATTGTCAATATTGCCAGTTCAGCTGTTCAGTGACCCTTTCAGTTGGCTATTCTGCACGTTTACAAAAATAAGACAAATCACCTGTTTCAGTAAAACTGATCAGGGCATCAAGTCAGATCATGAAAACAGAGACATTACTACTTTTCCAGAACACATCATTATCCTATTTTAAAAAAATCTTTATTATTGTTTAATAAAAGAACACTTATTAAGCAGTGACTCTAAGAAGAGAGACTAAACATGTAATTTTTGACAATGGAATAGTTTTTATATTCAAGAAAGCAAAATACTGTATTATATCAATGTGGTGGATGTCTTTTAACAGGTGCATGAAAGGTCACACACAGGAGATCGACCATATCAGTGTGAACATCCTGGTTGTGGCAAAGCATTTGCAACAGGTAATGTTTTGTGGGAGTGTTTTCCCCTGTTTTTTAGTGCCTGTCTGTCTCCTTATAAGACGTGTTTTTGTTAATGCAATTTTTAAACTGCTATGCGACAAGGCTAGATTTCAGTCCATTTATGAGAAGTGGGCATGTTTTCAGTTAACGTAGCTTAGTAAAATGGAATGAGGCTTATGGAAAAGAGTATTTTGAATGTTATTGAAGCAAAAATGTAATGAAACAAAGAGAAAAAAGAAAAAAATGTGTAATCTAGCATCCTATTATCAGTTTCTACACTATAGACAGAAAAATCTATTAATGTGGAATAAGTTTCATGAGTTAAATGAGATGAAAATAAAAAGGCTCAACTTGCTGGCTGCAGACAAGGATATCTGAACCTCTGATCCCCAGTTGAAAAGAATTTTGATAGGAGATACTCTGTTTCACGTGGTGTGATTGATCTGGTTCTTTTTCACAGTCATATCAAGCAGTGACATTTCTCATAAAATAAGTGAACTTTACAGCTCATACAGACTAGTCCATTTATGCATGACATTTCATTTAATCCTGTAAAATGAAGTGATAAGATGAGTAAGTAAAATATGGAGGATAGTAAAACAAGCAGTGGCTGTTTCAAAACAATCTTTTCTTGGTTCTTAAACATGATTGTAATACATAGAAACAAAGAGATGGGGTTAAAAAAAGCCTGAAACTTGAAAGATTAAGAAGATTGCACGAAGAACTCCTTCCATTGTAATATAGAAAGCCCGGTTTCTTTGTAGGCATACTAATATAAGCAATACTGGGCTGAAAGGCCAACACAGAAACAAGCGCACTTCAGTGACTTCACATAAATTTAGTTGCACCGTGTTTGTAAAACAATTTTAAGATTATAGTACAAGGGTGGCCAAATTTACTGACCCTCTGAGCCACAAATGACTGTCTTTAGAAGTTTGAGAGCTGGGGCGCACCTGCCAGAACTCGGGGCTTCAGCCCCGTGAGAAGCACCTGTTGGCTCAGGGCTTTAGCCTTGCGGGGAAGGGGGTTTCAGGCCTTCAGCTCCATGGGAGATACCTCCCATTGCTTGGGGCTGAAATCCTGCTCCTGCTGAAGCCCTGGCAGGTGTGCCCCGTGGGGCCGAAGCCCTGAAATCCCCCTCCCCGCTGGGCAGAAGCCAGAGGTGATGTGTGGGGAGGGCACATGGGGTCACGTTCCCTCCCCATTTCCCTGCCCAATTTTTGCTAGGGTTTTCTGACCTCACTCAGTCTCATAGTGTTGCCGGGCCTCCTCCCTGCATGGCAGCTGCTGGAGCTGGCAAAACTGGGAGCTGTGACCATGGGGAGAGGCAGCAGTAAACAGATAGGAACTGCAGAGAGTGCCACTGCTTTTGCTGCTGCCTGTCCCTGCAGCTCCCAGCTGTTTGCAGCTGCCTCTCCATGCGGAGCTAACACCTGGGAGCTGCAGGGAGGGGCCACTAGGGTAAGAGCGGGGGATGTACCTGGGGGTTGTGACTCAAACTGTTGGTGAGGCTGAACCTTTACATTTTGTCCCCCCACTTTCAGCAGCCACCTATCATCTGGCAGAAGCCCCTCACCCCACTGCAGGGCAGAAGCCCTGAACTCTCTCTGCCAGTCTGGTAGGTGGAGAATATGGGGGGCTCTGCGAGCCACACTTTAACTATGCAAGAGCCGCATGTGGCTTGCGAGCAGCAGTTTGGCCACCCCTGCTGTACACCATTGCAACAGACAGAAGGACAAATATATTACCTTTTTTTCTATTAATGTCTAAGCGTATTTTTTGTCAGTTATTGTAACAGTTGAGCCTGGCAAACCCTGCAGATGTTTAAATGCATCTTCATGGATTAAATGACCTTGATTAAATAGTAGTAGCTTTTCTGAGTTGGATTCTGAGGCTGTGTTTGTGTTGTAGAAGTAAGAAAGAACACAAGTTAGGGGACTGGCTAACTTGGTAGACTCACTTCATGTTTTCAAATAGTGTTTTTTAATAACTTCAATTGTTATGGAGATATAGCAGCAGCACACTGTAAAGTTAAATCAGGAAGCACATTCTGAGAATCCATGGCCTCTGCTTAGTAGAAATGTGTATATCACTATGGGGCCAGGGAAGATGCATGTTAGTCTGTCTTCAGCAACTCTTTCTGGGTTCTTTGGTTCCACATTTTTCTAGGGGACTAGAGAGAGGATGCTCTCAATGGAGTGTCCTCTGCTCAGAAACTAGCCCCTACCTTGTCACTTCACCAAACCCCCCATTTTGTTGTCCCTTCAAGGCACAGCGCAAGGCAGTCTATTTAGGGCCTAATCCAAAGCCCATTGAAGTGAATGGGAGTCTTCCCATTGAGTTCAGTGGTCTCTGGATCAGGCCCTTAAATTTCTCAGTATTATTATTTATCACAGGATTATTGCTCTTGATATTTGCCTTAGAAGGGGAGATTGTCTGTGGTTACTGCATAATGTGTTTCTAAAAATGAAATAGCACCCGGAGGCTTGACTGATGGGTGCAATTTTATAACTCAGAATAGTTGTTTGTAAAATAAGAAGCCAATAAATAAATGTGTGTGTCTGAATTCAGTGGGAGCAGTATTGGGCTCTGTCTGAAACTATTATGATGGGAGTAGCTGCTAAGAGAGAGAAAGCACAGATTGTTCTGGACTTTTTTTGTTTTTTTAAATAGGTTTGAGCAAAGGGTTGACCACTTCGGTATAATCACCAGAATTTGTCCCATTGTAAGGAAAAGGAGAAAATTTTGAAAAAAGTACACTTTTTTTTTTTTTTCTTAAATAAAGTGAAAGAGGATTTCTAAAATGCAAGCAGTGCTCTGTTGCTCTGGTTATGTGACCAATGTTTGGAGAGTGAGATGAATAGAAGAACTGATTTTTGTTATTGATTTATCAGAGGACTTCATAACTGGACTGGTTAGCACAGTTTTTGTGACCAGATGCATTCTGAGTATTAGATATATTTCTACTGCAGTATTGTAACATCTAAGATTTTGTTTGCCGCCCTCCCCCCTTTTCGACTTTTAAAATTGTCTTCAAGGTTATGGATTAAAAAGCCACGTCCGAACCCATACTGGAGAGAAGCCCTATCGGTGTACAGAGGAGAACTGCACCAAGTCATTCAAGACTTCTGGGGACCTGCAGAAACATATCAGAACCCACACAGGTACAAGGAGTCTTTACAATGGTCACGCGCTCTCTCTTGCGCTCTCTCTCTGCTTTCCTGGTTCTTTGTTTTAAATTAAAATCTATTTAGATAGGCCCACTATAGAAAGAATTTAACCCTTCGCTTATTGAGTGACGTGTACTTGTGAACTCAGAATAAGTATACTGTGCCTTAGCGCACAACTGCTCTCAAAAAGTCCCCTTTGAAACCTACTTGACAAAACAGTGTTTTAGCATTGCAAACACCGTTGCAAGTTTTTAGCACAATAATAATGCTCCTCATCTCAACATACAATTGTTTTTGGAACGGTGCTTAGGCCTTCGCACTGCTATTGCAGTTGCACTATCTTTGAACCAGGTGCATCACCATTGCATCTTACACTGACTGAGTCAGTCTGCACCTTTACAGTGCCACTGTGGATAAAAAGTACTAGAATTGCAGCTGCAGCAGAGCAATTACTCCTCCCAGTGCCAACTCTCAGTGCTGCTACTCATCCTCCAGCGACAGTTTTGTCATTTTGGAGCTAGCTGTCAAATATCTTGCCTACCAGCTGTGTGCAGGACCAAGAACTGTGGTACTCAGCTTGTCTTGGCTCTTCCTGTTTTTCCAACACCGTCAGAGCAGCAGGGAAGGACACAGAAAGATAATGCAAAAAAACAGCAAAAATATTTTTTATTAAAACTTTTCAGTTGTGTAAAAAATAAAATCTTTTGGTGTGTCCCATGCAGATGTGGATCACTTGAAAAATAAAAAGAACAAAAATCCCTTATTAGCAGCAGCTATATGCATGGAAGCACTATATGCACACAGCATCCACTTACTATAATAGTTGTTGTATTGATAGTTGTACATCTATGGAATGTCACCTTCACTCCTGAGATCTGAAAAAGGGACATAAATTTAAAAATACACAGCCAGGATTACAACCTAACCCCTACTCAATCTCTAATGCCACTAAATACCTCAGGATAGTGCTCCAGCACCTCCTTGTCCTTCCTCCCCCAACCAAATACCCTTGAAGAGAGATAGAAGAGTTAGCCCCCAGTTTATTAGATGGGGTGGAATAGTGGGGAGCTTGTTGGACCACATGGAGGACGTCCTTCCTCCAGACCCTGGCCTTGACCTCTCACATCTCTGGATTTTAGAGGTTAAAAAAAGGGAGCAGGAAGGAAACCCTTAGTTGTATTTCAGATCCAGAAAAGAGAATCAAAACCACAGGCAAACAACAATTATAAAAGCAACAAAGAATCCTGTGGCACCTTATAGACTAACAGACGTTTTGCAGCATGAGCTTTCGTGGGTGAATACCCACTTCTTCAGATGCAAGACTTGCATCTGAAGAAGTGGGTATTCACCCACGAAAGCTCATGCTGCAAAACGTCTGTTAGTCTATAAGGTGCCACAGGATTCTTTGTTGCTTTTACAGATCCAGACTAACACGGCTACCCCTCTGATACTTAACAATTATAAAAACTACTGAAAGAATAAAATCATTCCGTCTTCCTGGGCTGCCAGATCCAAAGTCAATCTGCCAGTGGGCCAAGGGACACTTGTGATTCTTCACAGTGGTATTTGTATGAGGGCATACCAATGTTCATCACCACCTCCTCCCAGCTCATATGCAGATCTTTGTTGAGAACTGAACCATATTAATGTAGTCATTACACAGTGCAGACAAATACACATTTAGATACCATAGGTTAGAGCTCTCTAAATTTTTAATAGGATGGACCCCATCTTAATAGAAAAATTGTCCGGTGGACTGCCCCCCTCTCATTTTTGCAATCACATATATTTGACAATTACAGCATTTGCATACATAGAAAAGTCATATTAGTAAAGAATGTTATGTATTTTAATGCAATTTAGCATCTGGAGTTGAGCCAGCCCCATGTAACCAGCCAGCTCTTCACAGACCACCAGCAAGTCTTTCACAGTCTATCGATGGTCCATGGACCATAGTTTGAGAACCTCTGCCACAGACATTGGATGCTGCGCCAGGAATTATGAATAGCTGCAACGGTCCACAGGCTCAGCAGTAGTTGCAGTGAGTTCTGTTTGTGGATAAACAGAGTGATGCACACAAAACAGAATGACTAATGTGGATGCACTGAACTAGTGCAAGTTGCACAGTGTAGTTCTCTTCTGTAGACAATGCCAGAGTCCCTCAACCCTGATTGGCATTGTGAACTAAAGCTGATATTGATCAGTGCAAGATCTGCTGCTAACAACAAAAAACACATGCCCTCATCAGTGATGAGGCACCTGACATAGTCTGCATGACCAAAACTGGGAAGGAAGACCCACAAGCCCTGGGTTGGTGCACTTTATTCCCCAGGTTTCTCCATGTATCTCAGACCTAGATAGCACAAGAAGGCAGGTAGTACTGCATTCATCTTTTCTGCAAACCTGAAATGCAAGAGATGTGCCTCAGGTAAGACCACTTCATTTGAAATCATTCATCTCACAGTAGAAACCAGAGCCAAAGCTAACATAGATTTTATGCTCACTTACAGACCATCGCAGACTAAAGGGTTCACAAGAGAGTTCACTGATACTTTGCCGGAGATGATAGAGAGATACTCCAGACTTGTCATCCTGGGAGATTTCAACAAGGCCACTGATAGAAAAGCCCAGAAACTCATCTCCTCACTTCCCTCCCGAAGATGTTCACAGGTCATTTCTGGTTCCATCGACAAATCCAGTCACATCCTGGACCTGACCTTCAGGCTCTGTCAGGTTAGAGAACATCACAACCTAGCCACTATTTTGGACTGATCGTTGTATCATTAGGGCAGTGGTCTCAGACTTTCCATTGCCCATCCAACAAGAAAGACTAGTGACCCTGATTCAACCATGAAGACTCATGGACTCCAACAAATTCCATAGCTTTCTAAAGGACAACAGTACCCCATCTGCAGAATGAGGAGTTGAGGACCTGGTGAGTCATTGCCATTCCACAGTGGTCTCAGCCACTGCTGTGCTGGCCCCCAGTTGATTCCCTTCTCCCCATCACCCATGCAGATCTTGGTTTTCTGACACTCTGTTCTGGATGAAGGGAGAAGGGGTGGAAACTTGAGTGCTGATAGTGGAAAACAAAGGCTGATTCAGATAGCATGAAAAAAAAATTCCTCAAAGCCTATGCTGTGGCTGTTACAGGCCAAGACCTCTGTTGAAGCTGCTAAATCTCACCCCAAAGAGCTATCCATTGTGGTAAACCTCTTCATCAGTCCTGAATGCCAACCTGCAACAGAGCCAAGCACCAAACACTGCAAAGATTGCCACTTTGCTGAAAAGATTATGGATGTTTTGAGAAGCCGTCTCAAACAGCATGGATCTGCTCCGCCTCCACTCACCAACAAACATCCCACCTGCATTTCCAGAGTTCAGTACATTCACTGAAGACGTTTTATATACCCTAAAGGAGACTCGTCGCAAGACTTGTGACTCTCACACATGCCCTTTTTGCTTGTGAAAGAGAGTTGTGAACAATGGGTGCCACTCCTGACTGAAATAGCCAATGCCTCATTTAGAGAAGGAATCTTGCTCCTTCAAACACCCAATAGTTTGACTAACACCTGAAGAAACCCACCCTGGATACTTAAGTCTTAGTCAGTTACCATCCTGCATCAAACCTCCCATTCTTAAGCAAGTTCAGAGAAGAGCTAGCAAAAGGCTGACCATGCTCATTTAACTGTCTCTAACATTCTGACCCAGCACAGTCTGTATTCAGGGCAGGACACAGAACCAAAACTGCTTTATTGGCACTGATGGATGATCTCCTCCTTTCAGTGGATGGGCATCCATTCTCATCCTGCTGGACCTCTCTGCAGTATTTGATGCTGTTGACCATGAGATTCTGCTGTCTCACCTGAGAGGGGTGACATGGGTCCAGGATAAGGCAATAAAATGGCTTGAGTCCTCCCTGGAAGGATGTTCCCAGTGAGAAGTGATGGGAAACTGCAGCTCTGTCACTAGACCCTCACTAGAGTTCCTTCCACAAGGATCAATTTACTCTCTGGTACTTTTCAACATCTACATGCAATTAGTAGGTGAACTGGTTAGATGACATAGATTCAAGTGCCAACAATATGCAGATAATACACATTTCTACCTATCCTTTACCACATACAATCACACTACTTCTACCAAGATGGCCCAGTGGTTGGATGAGATCAGTTCTTGGATGAAGAACAGTTGGCTGAAGCTGAACCTGTGAAGACAGAGGTGATGCCAGTGGGCAGAGGGGAGTATTTTGAAGAGAGAATAACCATGGTGTAGTCTCCATGGGTTGAAGATGCACATCCACAATTGGTCAGTTTAGTCTGTAGTGTAGGAGTACTCTTCGATCCCTCACTGATGCTGAATTCTGACATAGCAGCATCCAAGAGTAATGCTTTCTACCGTCTCTGTCTGACTAGGAAACTTCATCCCATTCTGGCCGACTAAGACCTAGCCTCAGTTGTTCATGCTCTCGTCTGGAGTACAGCAATGCAATATATCTAGGCAGGAACCCTTCAGCACTTAGAAAACTCCAGTTAGTACCGAATGCTATAGCGCATCTCCTCAAAATCACAGGCTACCTGGAACATCTCAGACCTGTCCTTGACTCTCTATATTGGCTTCACATAGAATCTTGAATCAAGTTCAAGGTCTTCAAAGCATTCCATGGCCTGGGTCCAGGTTACCCAAAAGATCTCCTAAAGCTCTGGGATGAAGACCATGAGGACAACTCTGCTCCTTTGTCCCAGTGGAACTCTCAACAGTAAGAGTAAAGCTCGTCTATGTGTGAGACAGAATTTTCTCGCGGGGTGATCCAAGACTGTGGAATGAACTCCCCCAGAAACTAAGGACGATCACAAATCTCACCAATCCACTCCAAGTCCAAGGCACATTTCTTTGACTTTTACTTCTCTAATATAAACACATAGCACCAGGTATATTTTTATTAAAAATAAATAAAGACACATTATCTAAACAGGACATTTCACTGCAGGTGCTTCTCCCTCTGGGGGGAGGAGGAGAGAACAAACAACATGAGACAGATTTGTAGCTATGTGGCTTAATGCACTACTGAAAGGTGTTCTGATACTACGGTGATGAGCGCTGTATAAAAACCTATATAGAAAGGAACCCTCCCTATAAATATTTAGCCTTTTCTTTTCCTTCTCCCTGATGAGACTCGTAGACTTTACTGTCAAGAGGGACCATTGTGATAATCTATTCTGACCTCTGCACATCACAGACCACAGAACCTTACCCACCAACTGCTGTAATATACCCATAATCTCTGTCTGAGTTACTGAAGTCTTACTGCAACTCACTCCCCAAACTACCTCAACCTGATTCTCCCTCTTCCTCATTGCCAGTTCTCCCCTAGGCCCACTGATTGCTGCCAGACTGGTTTCTCCACTTACACAGGGGTCTTCCCTGACCTCCCTGGTCTGGTTGAAAACTAGTAGTTGTGAGATGGTCAGCTGGAAGGGCATAAGAACATAAGAAAGGCCGTACCGGGTCAGACCAAAGGTCCATCTAGCCCAGTATCTGTCTACCGACAGTGGCCAATGCCAGGTGCCCCTGAGGGAGTGAACCTAACAGGCAATGATCAAGTGATCTCTCTCCTGCCATCCATCTCCATCCTCTGACGAACAGAGGCTAGGGACACCATTCTTACCCATCCTGGCTAATAGCCATATCTCCAGGAATTAATAATGGTTTCTGATAGTGGGGAGAAGAGCAGGTCTTGCTCTAGAAAACAGTTCTGACCTGCTTTCTGTTACTGTAGCCCTCTTTAAACTAGACTAACGTAGACTAGCTAACCCAGCAGACCCTGTGATCTGCCTTTGAAATAGCCATTTCCAGCCACCTGGAAACAGGTCTAACAGTTAAATTAGAAACACAAAGGGCTGGGTTCACAAACAGGTTGTCTGACATTCCTGTAGGCATTCTTTACACTTACACTGAAAAAACTGACTTTAAGAAAACACTGTTGCTGGGCTGGGCTGGCTCCAACTCCGCTCTTTTCTACCTGTAATTTGATGTGCAGTGTTCAAGGAAGAATTGTAGAAACCATAGCAACACTACATTGCGACATGCACATTTAAAACACACACATACATCCTTTTGGCAGGAAACTGACAAACTTTTCTAGAACTGCTGCTTTAAAGAATTACTTACAGTTTCCTCTGCCAAAAAGCTAACTGCTCTGAAGGTTCCTGGGAGTTAACATCTGTGTCAGGGCTCTTTTTTTATTTCTGTCTTACAATAATGATCCCTTCCCCTCCCTCCCCCATCCCACCCTTCCTCAGCATGTGGGGAGGCTACCAATATAAATAATTTATTACATGATTAAAAAAAAATCAATGTGGCCAATTCAATCAAGGTGGAAGTGGCCTATTCTGAACAGTTGACAAGAAGAAGTGAATTAGCACTGACCTCCCCACTTGGTAAGGCAACTCCCATCTTTTCATGTGCTGTAATATATATATACTGCCTACTGTATTTTTCACTCCATGCATCTGATGAAGTGGGTTTTAGCCCACGAAAGCTTATGCCCAAATATATTTGTTAGTCTCTAAGGTGCCACAAGGATGCCTCATTGTTTTTGCTGATACAGACTAACACGGCTACCCCTCTGAAACCTATTCTAAGGTGCCATGTTTAAAGTTCTATTACACAAAACAGATTTGTTTTAAAAAAAAATAAAGGCAGCCATGTCTGTAATTAATTTGCTTTGGTATTTTGAAGAAATAAACTAAAATGTCAGGGGTATTTATCTTTAGAAAGTTGTTTCTGCCCATGCAGAGTAATCATTTTTATTAAAGAGTTTTGACTATGAAAAGCTTTAAATTAAAAAAAAATCCAATTATATGCTAAATCACTAAAACATTTTTGACACTTTGTCAATTTCAGCTTATAAATGTACAAATTGTATAATATGCTTACATTTGATAATGTTTTTTTAAATAGTCTAAATGCATATTTACATATTAAAGAGCATTGAATGGGTAGGAGTCCTTAAAAGCTATTGAATAAATGATACACACTTGTAACACCTTATAAATATTTACACAGTTTGAGAATTTTGCTGAAAGGCTCTATGATTTCCCCAGTTTCAGCTAAGTATTTAGTAACAATGATTCAGCTAGTCTCAGCAGAAGATTTGTTGATTCAATATGTTCCTGATATTTGTGTTCAAGCCACAGAATGTATTTGCATAAAATACTTTTTCCCAATATGATCATGAGCTGTGGAAGACTTGTAAGGGCCAAAGATTCTAAATATTGTTGTATTCTAAATCTATCACTTTGATGCTGGTTGCAAAATGGAGAAGGATTATAGGCAGAGCAATTTTAAGAAAATACTAACAATTTTTTAAAAATACCAGTAAGCAGTTGGCAGTATGTGTCTAATAAAAATATATATATATTCCAAATGAAAGACTGAACCCCATTCTCTGTTGTGCAGGTACATGCTAGAGTAATTGAATTCTGCATATCTAAACTGCTCCTGTTGTTCAGTAGAATATTATTGACTTCCTGTTTTAAACTGATGTATAGTGGTGCTATGTGCTGTTATATAGCTACCATATTTACCCATAGAGGTGGCTACACATTAGTGATGAACTATCCATGCTTATAGTTTGTATACTTATTTTAAGGACCCAGGTCTGCAATCCTTATCCGAGAATTCCCTTTTTACACAAGTAATCCCAATGGTTGGCAGGATTTGGTGCTAAATTTATAAAGCATTTTTGGTTGTTTCAAGATGAAGATTTCCATAAAAATGTAGAATCATTTTCTTGGAACACCCACAATACTTAGATAGTAGGATCAAGCCCTAAAATGTTAAAACATTTTCTTAGGGATTTACGTGGTTCAATTGGGCACACTAGTTGAGCTCCATAATAACAAAAATAAATTAAAATAGTTAATTTCATGGTACCATATTGGTTAAAAAATAATATAAAGCAGTTCCAAATAAATCTTGTAAAATGGACACAAAACATATCAATATTTAACTATTGAGGGCATAGCTGCAGTTCTCTGCAAATCCTTCATACAGCAGGATATTGTGTTGTCCATATACTGCTTATCAAAAGAATGTTTTGAAATATGTGTACAACCAAACCCTAACCCCTTCGCATGATGTTTATTTATTAGCAAAGGCCCTAATCCTGCAATTTTCATCCACGTGGGTAAAATCCCTGGGCCCATGTGACTCCTAGTGGTCATTTGGATCCACCCAGGCAGATGTGATTACAAGATCAGGACCGAAGATGGTAAAAATCAAAATAAAACTCTGTTCAAACCTTCTCCCAGACATGGCTTCTTCTAGGGGTCAGCCCACATTCTAAATGCTCTCTTTTTTTTTTTTTAATATAGGTGAGGTTACAAATCACCTCCCTCAGTAATTCAGCAGAACCAGATTAACTATTTTCCCAGCAAGACCAACACCTGCTGACAGAGTGGAGTGTTTCAGGCAAAGACTGCCAGCCTCTTACATACTTCAGTATAAATTTATTTCTTTCCTTCCTGTAGTATTTAGGACACCAGTTCTGGTTCTTAAATAGCAAATCATTATAAAAAAGAACACCATTTTTAAATGCTTTAATTATGATTGACTAAGAGTGCTACAACTCTTCAAAATCAACTTATGCTGCATGTAAAAGTTCACATATTAGAAGTTTAAATTAATTTTGTGAAATAAAGTGAGCACTGTTGATTAATTTATTTCTATAAAATGCTGGTCTTCTCTGTGTCTTCCACAATATTTGCACGTCATTGTGTCGTCATGCATTTATACAGTCCTTAATAGTAGAAAAATTATATTCTTCAAGTATGTATCAGTGTGAATCCCACTGTATGTATTCATGCACCAGATGTGTGAGAAACCAGAATTTCTTTGAAAAATAGTGTCTTTCGGGGGCCACTCATGCCCTCTGTGCTTTCTCATGCCCCCATATGAGGGCATAAAGGGCAGTGTGGCTGCAATCGTCCCTCAGTTCCTTCTTACCACCCATAGCAAAAAGATGGAACCTGGCAGTGTCTGACCTGCTAATTTTAGCTTTGGCTAAACCTTCTGAAGATCCTCTAAATATAATATCTAATATTTTCAGAAGTCTTCTGATTACCTTGATTTTACCGGGGCCCACCAGCTAGTCTTTGAAACATGGGCTTTGAATTGTGAGGGAACTGATAGAGGCTGATGGCTCTCCTGCCCTTTATGCCCTTGTATGGGAACATGAGGTGGCTCAGGGTATATGCATTGTCCCAAGGACACTGTTGTTCAAAGAAATTCCAGCTCTGCATGCATAAGGCACATGTGAAACCAACAGTGGGATCCACACTGATTATAGTATCTTGAAAAACCACAGTTACTGGAGGGGAAGTAATCATTCTTTCCTTGCACCCTGTCTTGAAATGTTTTCTATGTGAGGTTTTCTTTCACAGTAAGACTGGGCTAAAATATGATCTATAAGAAATACATGAGAAATCATTAATCGGGCACTTTAGAATCCTAAATTTAATCTAAATCCAGTTACTTATTTTTGTAGTGGTTTATAACTTTACGTATATACATTTCTATATTTGTTCCAGGTGAAAGACCATTCAAATGTCCCTTTGAAGGCTGTGGAAGGTCATTCACAACATCCAATATTAGAAAAGTTCACATCAGGACACACACTGGTGAAAGACCCTATTACTGTACAGAACCAGGATGTGGGAGAGCATTTGCCAGTGCAACCAATTACAAGAACCATGTGAGAATACATACAGGTATGTGAGTGACATTTTGTTTGAAGAGCAATTTGCTTTTTAGCTGCTGTGATTTTCTTCTTGGTGGACCGATTATTGCTGCACATCAGAACTGGGATAGAAAGTTTCTTATCGTGATGTGTCATGGTTTTTGTTATTTTATTTAACCTTTTTCTCCCCTTTGACCAGCCACAAATGGTCACTGTAGGGTCTATCATGGAGCCATTATTCCATCAATGGGGGACCCCTGTGTTTGACTGGTTTGCCCCAGAAGACAACACCAAATGACCAAACTTCTGCTTAAGTGGAGGTGTGATTTTTCTCATCCTGCTCTTAACACAGTTGTACCTAGGGCCTAATCCAAAGCCATTTGAAGACAGTGGAAAGATTTCCATTGATTTCCATAGAATCCTAGAATATCAAGGTTGGAAGGGACCTCAGGAGGTCATCTAGTCCAACCCCCTGCTCAAAGCAGGACCAATCCCCAACTAAATCATCCCAGTCAGGGCTTCCAAAGGACTTTGGCTCAAACCCTTAGTCCCTTAGGTTTGCCTTTATTGTTAAGTAATGTAAAGCACAAACCTCAGCCTGTTGTTGGCTGTTCCTGGAGTTTTTCTCTCTTGGACCACTCTCTCCCTGCCCTTATTTCCCCCTCCCTTGTGGAAAGAATCAACATCTTCTGTTGCTCTTTGAGAGATGCCTCTGGGGGTGCTCCACTCCAGGTGTTGGTGCACCCCTGCGCCTTCTCTCGGAGGTTTTTACAGCAGTACTCGCACACGACGTGCTTGCCTCACGCACCAACTGTGCTTCAATAGCGTGCACGCGGCCTGGGCTCCTCAGTTCCTTCTCTACCATCCGCAGCCTGAGACGGAGCTCAGCAATCTCACTCAATTATTTTTCACTTAAGATAGTTAGTTGTTTATGCAGTTTACCTAGTTTTTTTAGTCAGACAAGTTTCATTTCTCCCTTCATCTCCAAAAAAAAATAATTCCTTCCCAGTTTTTGCTGTCAGGTAGTTAGATAGTTTATACCAGGGTGGGCAAACTATGGCCTGCGGGCTGGATCCGGCCCCTCAAGGCTTTGGATCCGACCCGCAGGATTCCCCCCTGTGGCGCCTTGGGCCCTGCACCGCTCTCAGAAGCAGCTGCCACCACTTCCCTGCAGCCCCCGGGTGGGGGGGCAAAGGGCTCCGTGTGTACCCCTTGCCTCCAGGGACCGCGGCCCTTCAAGCAGCTCCCATTGGCCGGGAATGGGGAACAGCGGCCAATGGGAGCTTTGGGGAAGGTTCCTGGAGGCGCGGCAAGGGCAGTGCACGCGGAGCCCTCTGTCCCCTCTCCCCCAGGGGCCGTGCGCTTCCTGGAGCAGCGCGGGGCTGGGGACGGCAGGCATGCAGGGAGCCTGCCCTGGCCCTGGTGCACGCCACTGCCACCCCGGCGCCGCTTTAGGTAGCAGCACCGGGCCTGAGCCAGAACCCTTCCTGAATCCTACCCCCAACTCCCTGCCCTAAGCCCCCTGCCTGCACCTCGCGCCCCTCCTGCACCCCAACCCCCTACCCTGGGCCCCCTCCTGCAGTCCGCACCCCTCCTGCACCCCTGCCCTGAGCCCCCTCCTGCACTCCGCACCCCTCCTGCACCCCAACCCCCTTCTCTGAGCCCCTTCATACACCCCATGCCCCTCCTCTGCCCCGAGCCCTTGCCCTGAGCCTCTTCCTGCACACCGCACTCCCTCCCACACCCCACGCTCTTCCCGCACCCCAACACCCTGTTCTGGCCCTGCATACAGTTTCCCTACCCAGATATGGCCTTCGGCCCAAAAAATTTGCCCACCCCTGGTTTGTACTATACCTGGCTCACCATATTTTAAGAGATGCACTATGTGCAGAGAGGCCATCCCTATCTCTGATGGCCATTCTCAGTGTGTTCTCTGTTTGGGGGAGACCCACATCCCCCACCAAATGTGCCCACTTAAGTAAACTGAAGACTAGGGCATGAAAGGATAGAGCCCCGAGGCTCAAGTTAATTCTAATGAAGTCCCTCAGACCTGCCTCTGACCCAGATCAGGAGTCCTACTCGAGATACAGCCCTCCTAAGTCCACTAAGGAGAAGAAAACAGCAAAAAACTGGCCAGCTTCATCACCTCACAGAGACCAGCGGGCATCCAAACAGTCTCTGACCAGGTCTGTCTCGTCAGCGCTGACTGCTCCACGGCTCAGCACATATGATGCTCTGGAGACCTCCAGCACCGTCCATACCCCAGCTGCTGCCGGTATGCACCACTCCGGTACTGAGACTATGGGCTTAAAGTTGCGTGCGTCTTCTAATATGGCACCACACAGCACCGCAGAGGACTCAGTGCCGACTCAGCCGAGCCTGCTCATGCTACACTTAAGTACGGTTGCTGTCCCAGCACCGACACTTCAACCACCTATTACTCCGCATACGGCGCAGCACCAATCAGCACTGGCCGACCCTGAGGCACAGCCAGAGCACCCAATGTAATATATTCCAGCTCCTTCTACCTCTGCACCACAATTTATTGATTCCAGCAATTTGCTAATTTCACCAACTCCAGATTCCCCACTACTTGGTACCGATCTCTCACTGGCACAGTCGGCACGGCACCGATAGCTGTCCCCTGTTCCCCCTCACTTTTCTAGTGATAAGGATGATGAAGTGGAGGGAGTTTTTTCACCACACCATTTCTCTCCCCTTCACACTCCTGCTAGCATGGGACTAAGGAGACCGAAGTCCTCATATTCCAAGGACTTACCACCATGGTATGGACACCTGTGGATGGGACCACCCATGCCCTTCCCCGGACAATGGCATTACTGGAACCCATGGGGGTCCTACAGCAGGCAGCACAGTAGCCAGCCCAGCTCACGCAAAGGCAACACTAGATCTCCTCCTGTACCTGTGCACACTTCTGTGACAGATGGATAGGAGCAACCGGCAATGGTGCACGCAGATGAGGCACCTGAATCCTCTCCAAATAATACTAATTCATCCACCTCACTGGACAAGGCTATTATGTCCGTCGTCCTCCCGCACCACCACCCCCACCTCCCCAACAACAGCAGATGATTTTACTCATTTTCAGAATCTCATCAAAAGAGTGGCTAATGAGCTCAAGATCATTCTAGAGGAGGTTTTGGAGACTCAGCATGAGCTGATCGACCTCCTCTAAGATCGCCCTACCCATTAATGGAGCCATTATGGACCCTGTCAAGAATATGTGGCAAACCCCAGCCACCATACCCCCTACCTCCAGGGACTCAGAATTCCTTTTCATGCACTCAGCACCAAATTCACTGGTAGTAGAAACAGCCAACCAATTGAACAAACAGCAGCATTTCCTGTCCACTCCCTCTGACAAGGTCAGCAAAAGAATGGACCTGCTCGGCCGCAAAGTTTATGCATCATACATGCTACAATTTAGAGTGGCAAACTATGCGGCCCTACTGGCCAAATATGATCACAGAAATTATGGGAAACGCATGGATTTTATTAATGACATCCCAGAGGACGAGAGACAACAATTCAAAGCAGTAGTCTCTGAAGGACAGATTATTTCCCATGCGGCATTGCAGGCTGCCCTCAATGCTGCAGACACAGCTGCCAGATCCACCGCAACAGCCATAGTGATGCATCGGGCTTCATGGTTTACCTCTTTTTCTTTCCCACGCAAGATACAAAACATCGTGGAGAATCTCCCCTTCGATGGCGAGAAGTTATTTGCAGCAAAAAACAACGAGGTACTGCACACCATGAAGGATTCCAGAGCGGTGCTCAGATCCTAGGCACCCATACACTGGCAACTAGAAGAAGATAATACAGGTATCAGCCTTACCCAACGCCCACAATACCTGGCCTGCACACAACAGCCGAGGCCATACGACCACCAGAAGGAACATTGCTAGAGACTCAGGCATCAACGATGACGCCTCATAACATTGGCACCGTCCCAACTCCCTCCTCTAATAAGCAGTTTTGAAGCCTTGGTCGAGGGTATAGAAGACCTCCCACCCACTCCAGCACTTATACTTCTCATCCAACCTTTTGGTCACCATTTGCTCCCATTCTACCACAACTGGCGAGCCATCACTACAGATAGATGGGCCCTAGAGGTCATCCAATTGGGCTATTCCATCCCCTTCGTGTCCATACCCCCCACCCACCGTCTACCCTGTCCCTCTTCAGGGACCCCTCTCACACGGTCCAAGATCATCTTCAAATGGAGCAGTGGAGACGGTGCCCAATTAGTACAGGGGAAAGGATTTTTATTCCCACTACTTTTTGACAGAAAAGAAAAGTGGGGGATGGCGACCCATTCTCAATCTCAGGCAACTCAACAAGTTTGTCAAAAAGAAAAAATTCAGAATGGTTACCCTCACAACCATAATTCCAGCGCTGGAGCAGGGAGATTGGTTTTCAGCCCTGGACCTGGAGGAGGCTTATTTTCATGTAACTATACACCCTGCCCACAGGCGTTTTCTCAGATTTGTCATGGGGTCAAATAACTATGTTCTGCCCTTTGGACTCTCAACAGCACCCCACGTCTTTTTTTTCCCCAAGATTCTCACGGTGGCAACAGCACACCTATGGAAAAAAGGAGTTCTAATTTTTTCTTACCTGAACGATTGCCTGCTCAAGGCGCCAACTCTTGGGGCAATCCAAGTCACGCAGATGCTTCCAGGGTCTTGGCCTACAAATAAACAAAAACAAATCCACATTAACTCCTACTCAATGACTAGAGTTCATAGGCACTTGCCTCGATTCCATAACCGGACTTGCATATCTCCCATCCGACAGATTCATAAAGAATCTTGTTGCCAAGTTGCAAAACAGTCCGCAGGTAATTGTTCAGGACTGTCAGCAACTTCTCGGCCATGTGGCCTGTTGCACTTTTGTGGTCAAGAATGCATCCCACTACATGCGATGCCTGCAGAATTAGATGACCACTGTCTACAGACCAAATGTGCATAGCCTAAACATACTTCTATCCATACCTACCAAAGTCAAGGACTCACTCACATGGTGGACTTGTCCACACAACCTCTGCTTCGGAGTCCCGTTCGTGCAGGAGTTCCCCTCCATTATAATTACCATAGATGCTTCCCTCACGGACTGGGGAGCACACATGGCACACCACACCACTCATGGACTCTGGTCCCTTACAGAAGCCTCACTACACATAAATCTTTTAGAGTTCCAAGTGGTCCACAACACCTGCCTCCATTTTCTCCCATACATCCAGAATCAACATATCAGACTCATGATCGACAACATCGCCTGCATGTTTTATATAAACAGACAAGGGGGAGCTCGATCCCACTCGGTCTGCATGGAGGCTATGAAACTTTGAAATTGGTGCCTCCGACACAGTATCCAAATTTCAGCCTACATACCTGGTTCACTAAATATGACTGCGGACGAGCTCAGCAGATCTTTTCCAGTAGATTATGAATGGGAGATAAATGATACAACATATTCAAAATATGGGGCTACCTGTGACTGGATCTTTTTGCAACCGTGACCAACAAGAAATGCCCGGATTTCTGTTCCAGAGCAGGCCTAGGAAAACACTCAGTGGGAGACGCATTCATCATCAAATGGAGCAACAGTTTCCTATACATGTTCCCCCTGCTACCAGTTCTTCACAGGGTATTGCAAAAAATGTGAGCGGAGAGGGCCAGGGTCATACTAATAGCCCCTACGTGGCTCAGACAGGCATGGTACCTATTTTTAATGAGGATGTCGGTTTGCCTGCTGATTCTACTTCCTCTCCTCCTTCCAAACTTATTATCACAATGCAGGGGTCAACTACACCACCCCAGTGTAACAGTGCTGTGCCTCAAAGCATAGCTCCTCAGTGGCTCTCTAATGAGGAACTAGACTGCTCTGAACAGGTACAAAGAGTACTATTACATAGGTGGTACATGTGGATTTTGTTCTGCTATCTACATAAATGGAATAGGTTCACACACTGGTGCTCCACCAAGCAAACCGCTCCTGCTTCCACCCCTCTTTCACTAATGCTAGACTATCTGAGCTCTCCTTTAGCTCCATAAAGGGGCATCTAGCGTCAATTATGGCAGTTCACAATAAGACCGGAGACACTACTCACTTTGCCCACCCCATCACAACGCAGTTCCTCAAGGGCCTCCAGACACTATACCTGGACATTAGACCACCCACTCAACCTTGGGACCTGCACTTGGTCCTCACATTATGTGATGCACCATGCATTTGAGCCACTTGCAACATGCTCCCTCCTACATCTATCCATGAAAACTGCATTTTTAGTTGCCATTACATCTGCCAGATGTATAGGAGAACTTCAAGCGCTTATGGCTGAACCACCGTACGCTATATTTTTTAAGGACAAAGTGACACTCTGAACGCATCCTAAATTTCTCCCCAAGGTGCATTCCTCCTTCTACCTCAAAGAATCTATCACTCTACCAACCTTCTTTCCTAAACCGCATGCGAACACTTGAATCAGCAGTGCATGCACTCGACATGCGCAGAGCATTGTCCTTTTATTTTGATAGGACTAAGCCCTTTAGGGCTTCCCCTAAACTTTTCATTTCAATCGCAGAACGATCTAGAGGCAAATCCATCTCTACCCAGAGAATATCCAATTAGATAGCAGACTGCATCCGCCTGTGCTACCAACTAAAGAAGATAATCCTCCATCTTCTGTTAGAGCACACTCCACCAGATCTGCGTCAATGTTTGTGGCATTCTTACGCAACAGCCCCTTCACAGATATTTGCAAAGCCGCCACCTGGGCTTCAGAGCATACCTTTGCTTAACATTATGTTCTTACTCAGGGTCCTCTGACGACATTCGAATAGGCCAAGCTGTGCTGTCTACAGCTTTCTTACCAGATCCGAAGTCCCTTCCTCCTTAAGAGATACTGCTTTTCAGTCACCTGGAGTGGAGCACCCACAGGGACATCTCTCGAAGAAGAGGAGGTTACTCACCTGTGCAGTAACTGATGTTGTTCAAGATGGGTGTCCCTGGGTGCTCCACTACCCACCCTCCTCCCCTCTACTTTGGAGTTTGGCGCGGTCTCCGTTGTAGAGAAGGAACTAAGGAGCCCAGGCCACACACGCTATTGAGAGACAGTCGGCGTATAAGGTAGGAACCGCACATGTGCGGCCCGTGCGAGTACTGCTGTAAAAATCTCTGGGCACAGGGGCGCACCAACACCTGGAGTGGAGCAGTCATCTTGAAGAACGTCAGTTACTGCACGGGTGAGTAACCTCCTCTTCTGGACCTAACAGGATCCACCTGGTCTAGCTGCTAGGATTAATCAGCAGAAGTAACACTGCATCCATGTGCAGGGTCCTACAGCTCTGTAGCCATGATTTTTTGTATCCTCCTGGTTTTCATTGTTAGTAGGGATGAATAAATCTCCTGGAGTTGAAGATTTTGTATACCTCTTGAACTGGTTTTGGGGTTTGAGTTTGTGTTATATTAATTTTAAGTGAAGAATGTCATTTCTATTTAGCCTTAATCATTTTTATATATATATATAAATCCCATAAAATTCCTGTAGAGCTAAAGAGACTGAGGTTTGGGACTCTAACTTACCCGACCAAATAACACATTTCATCTTTGAGGGAGGATAAGTGCAGAACTTCCTATGAAGTCAGAGGGGCAGCTAATGTAAAGAGTTAGGGCAGAATTGTGAGTACTGTGCCAAACTGAGGGCTATATTGGCATCTTGCCAGGAGCTTGGGGAGCCCACGTGTTATTTTCAGATAGCGGAGCAGATTGCAGCTACCCTCATCTTTAGTATGAATATCTGGCACATAAAAATTAGGAGATCCAGCATGCATGGTCCTTCTTGATTTGAGTGGCCTCCTCAGATAGCATGGTAGGGCCAGCCTGTTGTGGCAGCACATCGGTATTAAAGAGGACAGCCATGCATTGCATTGTGGCCATTGCTGCGTTAGGAAAGGAAGCTGGAGAACGCATGACTGACCTGGGTGGTAGTAAAACTGTGTCATTAAATGTCTGTGTAAGTGGCAGGATATTTATGGTCCGGGTTTTCCTGCATATACTGGTTATAATTTTCTTCATCCCTTTTGTCTTTCCCTGTAGGCGAGAAGCCCTATGTCTGCACAGTTCCTGGCTGTGACAAACGTTTCACAGAATATTCCAGTTTATACAAACACCATGTTGTACATACTCATTCCAAACCATACAACTGCAATCACTGTGGGAAAACATACAAGCAAATTTCCACACTTGCTATGCACAAGCGGACAGCGCACAACGACACAGAGCCAATTGAAGAAGAGCAGGAAGCTTTCTTTGAGCCGCCTCCAGGTTTGTGTTTGGTGTTCCCAGTCTCTGATCTTCCTCCCATAGTAGCAAAACAAGATTGCGTCCAGCACACGCCTATGACTATCAGTATTCCACAGAGCCAGGGAAATTAAAAGACAGGTGTGATATTTTCTTCAGTAATACTTTGCACTAACTAGCACCTTTTATCTGAGAGTACTAAAGTGCTTTACAAACACTAAGTAAACATCAAAATACCCGTGTGAGGCACAGTAGATAGATATTACTACATCCATCTTATAGATGAGCATTCAGGCGCTGAGAAAGTAATTGACTTGGTCATAAAACAAGTCAGTGGCACAGCTGTGAATAAAACAGAGAAACAGCCTTCCTGTGCTCTAACCACTAGATCACACCCGTCTATGAATATCATTTTGAAGCAGGCCCGAAAATGGATAAAATGTTTATATTACATCCTAAAGGATTATTCTAAGTATATAAAACACCATGTGTGAGAGTCTATGCTCTGATCTTAAAGATGCAACCCTGGAGAAGGGAGGGAAAAAAGTGGCTTCACACTATCTTTGCACCCTCCTGATTTTGAGCTACTCCTGAGACCAAAGTGGGCTGCCCTAAAGTTACAACAGCCTTTCTGTGCTGCCCTATGGGTAGTGGGGCTGTTGAGAACGCCCACAGTGCTATGCTCTATGGATCTGCCCCCAGCACAGCCCATACAAGATGTCCATTTACTGTTGTCAAGCAGTTTTTCTGTATGGAGGAGCACTACGTAGAAAACGGTCTTTACGGTACTTTAGAGACTAAATCCAGTCAGAGTAAAAAGTCAGACTGATTGGAGTATGAGAAAATGCATTTTCTTATTGCAAGAAAACAAACATAATTTTTTACATTCTTATTTTAGCTGGTGTTGGGGTTGGATATAGGGTAGATGTAAATAAGTGATCTATCCTGACTGGAAAAGCAGTTTTACTATTTGTATATGGGAGACTGCAGTGAAACCCTTCTTAAGTAAATTGCCGCATTCTGATTGCTACTTACAAAGGAAAGATTAGAATGGAAGATGTCTATTTGCCAAGGTTAAACATTTATTAAGATAATATACTGTTATATCAGTCCTCACACAATGATGCCACTCTACTCCTCTGCGGTTCAGTGTGTTCGTTAATGAATAATTCTTTTAATGAGCTGCCGATTGTGTGTACATCAAACCTTAGTATGTAAAGGTTAATGTTTAATTAAATGAATTGCAGTATTGTTTGCCACCCTTTTTAATATTATCTTTGCTTATAAACTAAGTAAATATGCCTTAAATACCAAAATGTCTATTTTCTTTTCAATGCACAGGATTTATATGCATTATTCTCCATTTAAAAAGTATGCCCCACACCTAGTAAAACAGTCACTTGGAGCATTTATATTTGATTTCAATAGCAGTTTCCATTTCCTTCTCTCTCTCTCGCTCTCTTCCCGTCCCCTCTTTACAACCCAGAATTTAAAAATTTTTATCCAGAAAGTTGCTTTTTTCTTTTTAGCTTTGCTCTTATTACTATTAGTATTTGCAGAATGTAACATATCCTCCTGCCTTCCTTTTATGAAATAGGTCAAGGTGAAGATGTTCTAAAAGGCTCCCAGATAACCTATGTGACAGGTGTAGATGGGGAGGATGTCGTTTCCGCACAAGTTGCTACAGTTACTCAGTCAGGGCTCAGTCAACAAGTTGCATTAATTTCCCAGGATGGGACCCAGCATGTAAGTATTCACCATGGTAAAGAATTTGCTAATAAGAGGATAGTAGGAATTAAAGCTGTTATTTATCTTCAGATATTCCATTATGCCTACTTACATTAGAGTTAAAATCCCTGAATAATGGATGTTTGTATGTATTAGGTTTCAGAGTAGCAGCCGTGTTAGTCTGTATCCGCAAAAAGAACAGGAGTACTTGTGGCACCTTAGAGACTAACAAATTTATTTCAGCATGAGCTTTCGTGAGCTACAGCTCACTTCTTCGGATGCATAGAATGGAACACACAGACAGGAGATATTTATACATACAGAGAACATGAAAAGGTTGAAGTACGCATACCAACAGGAAGAGTCTAATCAATTGAGATGAACTATCATCAGCAGGAGAAAAAAAACTTTTGAAGAGATAATTAAGATGGCCTATAGAAGGTGTGAGGAGAACTTAACATAGGGAAATAGATTCAGTTAGTGTAATGACCCAACCATTCCCAGTAACAGGGAGTTTCGCAAGGGAGTTCTCCAGGTGAAGGAGGAGCTAATACAGCATCTGTGGGGTAAGTGACTGTCTGTAGTGTGTGTTTGTTTGTGTTTGGGGGTTACTTGCTGTGTGCTGAGCTTGTGTTTGTCAGTCTGTTTGTTTGTTTGTTTGTTTGTTTGAGGGACCATGTGCTCTGGCTGGCAGTTGGAGGCAGGTTTGAAAGCTCGAAGCCTCTGGTAATTGGCTGAGCCTTAATCAATGGGCAGGGCATTCACTCAGGCCAGGGCTTTATAAAGCTGCGCACAAGCGACCAGGGGCTGCTAACAGGGAGTTTCGCAAGGGAGTTTAGAAGGGGAGTGGGAAGGGAGCGGGAGTCCCTCGCCAGCCCTAACCCCTTCCCTGTGGTCCCCCTAAAATCTATAAACCGAACCACATTTCAAAGCTCCCTTCTGTAAACCACCCTTCCATTAACTAGGAGACAATGCAGGCAGAAGCCCAGCAGCAGAGTGGGGGCTATCCAGTTTATTGCACTGAGTGTTGCATGTATGATTACCTGCCCTGTGGGCGGGTGGCGTATGTGTGCAGTCGGTGCAAGGAGCTCCTGGCCCTCAGAGACCATGTACGGGCTTTGGAGGCCAGGGTGGCGGAACTGGAGGAGCTAAGAGAGGCAGAGAGGTATGTTGATGAGGCTTTCCGGGACACTGTAGAATTGTCCCACCTCCGCTCAGACAGCTCCTGTGCTGTTGAGGAGTAAGAACAGCCCAGGGAAGTAGAGCAGTCAATGGGAGCAGAGGGAAACCTTTCCCGTAGTCAGGACCCTCCTTCCAGATGGTGCTGGGGTTGCCTCTCGCACTGAGGTTGCCTCTCCAGGGGAGGGAACTCCAGTTTCTAGGAAAAGGCAGGTGTTAGTAATGGGAGATTCGATCATTAGAAACATAGATAGCTGGGTTTGTGATGACCGGGAGAACCGTATGGTGACTTGCCTGCCTGGTGCGAAGGTTGCGGATCTCTCGAGGCATCTAGATAGACTTATGTGTAGTGCTGGGGAGGAGCCGGTGGTCATGGTACATGTAGGTACCAATGACATAGGGAAGGGTAGGAGAGATGTCCTGGAAGCCAAATTTAGGCTGCTAGGGAAGAGACTGAAATCCAGGACCTCTATGGTGGCATTCTCAGAAATGCTCCCAGTTCCACACGCAGGGCCGGGTAGGCAGGCAAAGCTTCAGAGTCTCAATGCGTGGATGAGACGATGGTGTAGAGAGGAGGGGTTCACGTTCATTAGGAACTGGGGAAACTTCTGGGATGGGAGGAGCCTATACAGGAGAGATGGGCTCCACCTAAACCAAAGTGGAACCAGACTGCTGGCACTAAACATTAAAAAGGTTGTAGAGCAGTTTTTAAACTAGGAGATGGGGGAAAGCCGACTGCTGCAGAGGAGCGTGTGGATCGGACACAGACTTTTCTTAGGGGAGAGTCTGATGATAGAGAATCTCCAGGTTATAGTCAGGAGCAGAGGACTGAAAAGTATAATGTAAGGGCCGGATCAGATGATAAACAGTCACATAAAAAAGAATCTGGCACATCAGAAAAAGGCAGGCTAATAAACAGGGACAAGTTTTTAAAGTGCTTGTACACAAATGCCAGAAGTCTAAATAATAAGATGGGTGAACTAGAGTGCCTTGTGATAAAGGAGGATATAGATATAATAGGCATCACAGAAACCTGGTGGACTGAGACCAATCAATGGGACACAATCATTCCGGGGTACAAAATATATTGGAAGGACAGAACAGGTCGTGCAGGGGGAGGAGTGGCACTATATGTGAAAGAAAGTGTAGATTCAAATGAAGTAAAAATCTTAAGCGAATCCACATGTTCCATAGAGTCTCTATGGATAGAAATTTCATGCTCTAGTAAAAATATAACTTAGGGATCTATTATCGACCACCTGACCAGGACAGTAATAGTGATGATGAAATGCTAAGGGAAATTAGAGAGGCTATCAAAATTAAGAACCCAATAATAGTGGGGGATTTCAATTATCCCCATATTGACTGGGAACATTTCACTTCAGGACGAAATGCAGAGATAAAATTTCTCGATACTTTAAATGACTGCTTCATGGAGCAGCTGTTACGGGAACCCACAAGGGGAGAGGCAACTCTAGATTTAATCCTGAGTGGAGCGCAGGAGCTGGTCCAAGAGGTAACTATAGCAGAACCGCTTGGAAATAGTGACCATAATACAATAGCATTCAACATCCCTGTGGTGGGAAGAACACCTCAACTGCCCAACACTGTGGCATTTAATTCCAAAAGGGGGAACTATACAAAAATGAGGGGGTTAGACAAAAGTTAAAAGGTACAGTGACTAAAGTGAAATCCCTGCAAGTTGCATGGGCCCTTTTTAAAGACACCATAATAGAGGCCCAACTTCAATGTATACCCCAAATTAAGAAAAACAGTAAAAGAACTAAAAAAGAGCCACCGTGGCTTAACAACCATGTAAAAGAAGCAGTGAGAGATAAAAAGACTTCCTTTAAAAAGTGGAAGTCAAATCCTAGTGAGGCAAATAGAAAGGAGCACAAACACAGCCAGCTTAAGTGCAAGAGTGTAATAAGAAAAGCCAAAGAGGAGTTTGAAGAACGGCTAGCCAAAAACTCCAAAGGTAATAACAAAATGTTTTTTAAGTACATCAGAAGCAGGAAGTCTGCTAAACAACCAGTGGGGCCCCTTGATGATCAAAATACAAAAGGAGCGCTTATAGACGATAAAGTCATTGCGGAGAAACTAAATGGATTCTTTGCTTCAGTCTTCACGGCTGAGGATGTTAGGGAGATTCCCAAACCTGAGCTGGCTTTTGTAGGTGACAAATCTGAGGAACTGTCACAGATTGAAGTGTCACTAGAGGAGGTTTTGGAATTAATTGATAAACTCAACATTAACAAGTCACCCGGACCAGATGGCATTCACCCAAGAGTTCTGAAAGAACTCAAATGTGAAGTTGCGGAACTATTAACTAAGGTTTGTAACCTGTCCTTTAAATCGGCTTTGGTACCCAATGACTGGAAGTTAGCTAATGTAACGCCAATATTTAAAAAGGGCTCTAGGGGTGATCCCGGCAATTACAGACCGGTAAGTCTAACGTCGGTACCAGGCAAATTAGTTGAAACAATAGTAAAGAATAAAATTGTCAGACACATAGAAAAACATAAACTCTTGAGCAATAGTCAACATGGTTTCTGTAAAGGGAAATCGTGTCTTACTAATCTATTAGAGTTCTTTGAAGGGGTCAACAAACATGTGGACAAGGGGGATCCAGTGGACATAGTGTACTTAGATTTCCAGAAAGCCTTTGACAAGGTCCCTCACCAAAGGCTCTTACGTAAACTAAGCTGTCATGGGATAAAAGGAAAGGTCCTTTCATGGATTGAGAACTGGTTAAAGGACAGGGAACAAAGGGTAGGAATTAATGGTAAATTCTCAGAATGGAGAGGGGTAACTAGTGGTGTTCCCCAAGGGTCAGTCCTCGGACCAATCCTATTCAATTTATTCATAAATGATCTGGAGAAAGGGGTAAACAGTGAGGTGGCTAAGTTTGCAGATGATACTAAACTACTCAAGATAGTTAAGATCAAAGCAGATTGTGAAGAACTTCAAAAAGATCTCACAAAACTAAGTGATTGGGCAACAAAATGGCAAATGAAACTTAATGTGGATAAATGTAAAGTAATGCACGTTGGAAAAAATAACCCCAACTATACATACAACATGATGAGGGCTAATTTAGCTACAACGAGTCAGGAAAAAGATCTTGGAGTCATCGTGGATAGTTCTCTGAAGATGTCCATGCAGTGTGCAGAGGCGGTCAAAAAAGCAAACAGGATGTTAGGAATCATTAAAAAGGGGATAGAAAATAAGACTGAGAAAATATTATTGCCCTTATATAAATCCATGGTACGCCCACATCTCGAATACTGTGTACAGATGTGGTCTCCTCACCTCAAAAAAGATATTCTAGCTCTAGAAAAGGTTCAGAAAAGGGCAACTAAAATGATTAGGGGTTTAGAGAGGGTCCCATACGAGGAAAGATTAAAGAGGCTAGGACTCTTCAGCTTGGAAAAGAGAAGACTAAGGGGGGATATGATAGAGGTATATAAAATCATGAGTGATGTTGAGAAAGTGGATAAGGAAAAGTTATTTACTTATTCCCATAATACAAGAACTAGGGGTCACCAAATGAAATTAATAGGCAGCAGGTTTAAAACAAATAAAAGGAAGTTCTTCTTCACGCAGCGCACAGTCAACTTGTGGAACTCCTTACCTGAGGAGGTTGTGAAGGCTAGGACTATAACAATGTTTAAAAGGGGACTGGATAAATTCATGGTGGCTAAGTCCATAAATGGCTATTAGCCAGGATGGGTAAGAATGGTGTCCCTAGCCTCTGTTCGTCAGAGGATGGAGATGGATGGCAGGAGAGAGATCACTTGATCGTTGCCTGTTAGGTTCACTCCCTCTGGGGCACCTGGCATTGGCCACTGTCGGTAGACAGATACTGGGCTAGATGGACCTTTGGTCTGACCCGGTACGGCCTTTCTTATGTTCTTATGTTCTCTGTTTAGGCCTCAGTTAAGTGTGTCTAATTTGCATATTAATTCAAGTTCAGCAGTCTCTCTTTGGAGTCTGTTTTGAAGTTTTTCTGTTGCAAAATTGCCACCTTCAAGTCTGTCACTGAGTGGTTAGAGAGGTTGAAGTGTTCTCCCACTGGTTTTTGAATGTTATGATTCCTGATGTCAGATTTGTGTCCATTTATTCTTTTGTGTAGAGACTGTCCGGTTTGGCCAATGTACATGGCAGAGGGGCATTGCTGGCACATGATGGCATATATCACGTTAGTAGATGTGCAGGTGAACGAGCCCCTGATGGCATGGCTGATGTGATTAGGTCCTATGATGGTGTCACTTGAATAGATATGTGGACAGAGCTGGCATCGGGCTTTGTTGCAAGGATAGGTTCCTGGGTTAGTGTTTATATTGTATGGTATGTGGTTGCTGGTGAGTATTTGCTTCAGGTTGGGAGGCTGTCTATAAGTGAGGACTGGCCTGTCTCCCAAGATCTGTGAGAGTGAGGGATCATCTTTAAGGATAGGTTGTAGATCTTTGATGATGCGCTGGAGAGGTTTTAGTTGGGGGCTGTAGGTGATGGCTAGTGAGGGATAGCTCAGTGGTTACAGGGGGGAGGGATAGCTCAGTGGTTTGAGCATTGGCCTGCTAAACCCAGGGTTGTGAGTTCAATCCTTGAGGGGGCCACTTAGGGATCTGGGGCAAAAATTGGTCCTGCTAATGAAGGCAGGGGGCTGGACTCGATGACCTTTCAAGGTCCCTTCCAGTTCTAGGAGATTGATATATCTCCAATTATTACCTTATTACCTAGTGGCGTTCTGTTATTTTCTTTGTTGGGCCTGTCCTGTAGTAGGTGGCTTCTGGGTACTCTTCTGGCTCTGTCAATCTGTTTTTTCACTTCAGCAGGTGGGTATTGTAGTATTAAGAATGTAAGAAAGTACTCCTGTTCTTTTTGTATGTATTAGGGCCAGGTTTCACAGCTGGGTCAGAATAAAAATAAGTTTAAGATTGGGCTTCCTCTGGAATACACAGTTTAAGCCTTGTTTGTTTGTTCTGAGCAGAATATGAATACAAAGCCTTTTTGGCCTTCACAACATCCCATAGCAACAAATTCCACAGGTTGAATGTGCATTGTGTGAAGAAGTGCTTCCTTACATCCGTTTTAAACCTGCTGTCTATTATTTGCACCAGGTGACCGCTAGTTTCTGTGTTATGTGAAGGGATAAAAAAATTATTTCCCTATTCACTTTCTCCATACCATCCAAGATTTTATAGACCTCTATCATATCCACTCTTAGTCATCTCTTTTCCTAAAATGAATAGTCCCAGTCTTTTTAATCTCTCCTCATATGGAAGCTGTTCCATACCCCAATCATTTTTGTTGTTCCTTTTCCAATTCTAATATATCCTTTTTGAGATGGGGTGACCAGAGCTGTACACAGTATTCAAGGTTTGGGTGTCTCATGGACTTATATAGTAGCCAGGGGTGAAAGTAAAATACAGCTCTTACTGGTACGGGACCCACTCTGGATTTAAGCCATGCAGCCAAATGCCTATTCTATTGTGCCCTGCCTTGGTCTCCTCTCCCCCCTTCCACCCCACAACAAATGTGAGTGAAATTAACAAGGATGCCAAAAATGGCCCATAATCCGTGGTCTGAACTGCGGAGTGAACAGCTAAATTTAAGCTGTTCTTATGCAGGCAGCAGGCGTCCTGGGCAGGCTTCTCCCTCAGCCAGTCCCCCTGCTCCCTGCTGCAAGCTAGAGGGGAGCTGCTGCAGCCCCTGCTGAGTGCGAGGGGTCGGGGGAACGCGTTGGCAGCCTGGCTGGAGGAGGAGGGAGGAGAAAAACCAGTGTGACAGTGAGTTTTCCCTTTCCAAGCTTTTATTAACTTTGTGTTTAAACTGTTTTTTATGCAGCCAGAAGAGGTGAAAGTAAGCCAGTACTGAATGCTCCACTTATTTGCCAGTACACTGCTGCACCTTTTTTTACCGGTACTCCGTATTGGCTTACTTTCACCTCTGATAGTAGCATTATGATATTTTCTCTCTTCTTATCTATCTCCTTCCTAATGGTTCCTAACACTCTGTTCGCTTTTTTGACTGCCACTGCATATTGAGCAGATGTCTTCGGAGAACTATCCACAGTGACCCCAAGATCTCTTTCTTGCGTGGTAACAGCTAATTTAGAACCCTCATTTTGTATGTATAGTTGGGATTACGTTTTCTAGTGTGCAGTACTTTGCATTTACCAACATTCTGTTTCATCTGCCATTTTGTTGCCCCGTCACCCTGTTTATTGAGATCCCTTTGCAATTCTTCTCAGTCAGCTTTGGACTTAACTACCTTAAGTAACTTTGTATCATCTGGAAATTTTGCCACCTCACTGTTCATCCCTTTTTCCAGATCATTTATGAAGCTGTTGAACAGCTCAGGTCCCAGTACAGATCTTTGGGGAATCCCACTATTTACCTCTTTCTCTCCCTTTGTTTCTTGTCTTTTAACCAGTTACTGGGGATCTTCCCTCTTATACCATGACTGCTTATTTTGTTTAAGAGCCTTTGGTGAGAGACCTTATCAAAGGCTTTCTGAAAGTCCAAGTATACTATATCGACTAGATCACTCTTATCCACATGCTTGTTGATTCCCTCAAACAATTCTAATAGATTTGTGAGGCACAGTTTCCCTTTACAAAAGCTGTATTGACTCTTCCACAACATGTTGTGTTTATCTGTATGTCTGATAATTCTGTTCTTTACTATAGTTTGAACCAATTTGCCTGGTACTGAAGTTAGGCTCACTGGCTTGTAATTGCCAGGACTGCCCCTGGAGCCTTTTTTAAAAATAAATGTTATGTTAGCTACTCTCCAGTCATCTGATACAGAGGCTGATTTAAGAGAGAGATTACATACCATGGTTAGCAGTTCTGCAATTTGATATTTGAGTTCTTTCTGAACTCTTGGGTTAATGCCATCTGGTCCTGGTGGCTTATTACTATTTGTTTGATCAGTTCCCTCTCTCAGGGTTGGAAGGCCTTAGAAGCTTTGCAGGCTTATTTTGCTCACACTCACTGCCACACCCCATAATAAGAACTTCTTTGCATAGGGCCTGGTTTCTGAGGCTTCTTGAAATTCCTTAATAAGCTGTTATGATCTCACAGGTCCAGACTTTACTCTTGTCCAGACTCCTGACCTTCTGAATGCAGGGGCTTTCCAGCTCTAGTGCTGCTGGACAGTTCCCATCACTACTAACTAGGGCAGGCTTCAGTCACTGCCAAGAGAGGAACAAAAAGAAGTGCACTGACACTGCCTCAGCACAAAGATCTCTACAGAAAGTTTGTTTTCATTTAAGTGGTAAATAAGGAACTTAGTTGAGATAGGACGTTGCCATAAGAGGTTCATCTGTTTTATTTCTTGTTTGGCTCCTGCAACACCAACAAGACGTATCTGGGAAAATTCTTGCTTTTTATATTTCAGCAGGGCAAGCAGTTGATATATGTATTTAGATCTGAAAAATACCTCCCAAATCTGAATCAAAGATGAAATATACAGTTCTGCCGTAACACTACAGTAACACTGTTGTAGTGTTTTAGACCATTACTGTAGTGAATTTTTTATGCCCAAAGGTGAAGGAGTGTGGCAGCCTTAACACAGAAATTCTTTGCACTTGTTCTTACACCTCAACTTGACTTTCATTTTTGGATTTCTTTTCTGTTTGGTAATGCATGTGAGACTGAAAACGTAAAATAAATACTTACGTCTTTGAATTCTTAAGAAAAATTACAATGATGTTTTACCAGCATCTCCTAAGCCAAATGAAAATACAGGTGTGTTTGACGCTTCTGTTAACAAATGTAAAATGGTATTATGTTGAGTTCACATCTCCAACACTTTTAGTGAAAATTTTAGTTTATACTGTTCCTTATGCAAGACACTTCCATGGACTGTCTATAATGTCTGAGGTTAATTTGGATGTGATCTAATTAAAACAGAACTACTAAGCAGTTCTCTGACTGAAAAAGGATACATGCTGCTGTTACCTATTGCAGTTTAGTTTTATTTCTGTAAACATGCATTATGAATTAGGAAACGTCTGAAAGATTGTGGGATAATAGATTCCAACTGGTAAAAGAGCTGGGATGGTGACACTTTTTGTCCAAGAAGGCTTGGGGAAGTAAAGTGGTTTGGAGGAAATGCAGGAACAAGCACAGCAGGAAGAGTGGTGATGGCTTTTAGAGTCTATAGCCAGTTTAGCTTAAATGTGATGGCTGGATAAAGTAAATTCTTCAATGCTACTGAGAACCGACTGCCTTCTCAAGGATAGTTCTGGCTTGTTGTTCATTAACAAAGAAATTGTGCTACCAAATGGCAGAAGCGTATTTTATAAACACTATTACATTTTAAGTTTGTGTTTTATTTAAACTCCTATTTGAAAATATTTACAAATCTTGGATTGTAGTCTGAAAACACATTGCCATATGACCCAAAGTTAAAACTCATTTAAGACTCAATCAGCAATTAAAATAAACTTGTTTTAATTCAAAAATTACATTGTGTTTCAGGTCAACATATCTCAGGCTGACATGCAGGCCATTGGAAATACTATCACTATGGTAACACAAGATGGTACCACCATCACAGTCCCTGCCCATGATGCAGTCATTTCTTCTGCAGGAACACATTCTGTTGCAATGGTAACTGCAGAGGGCACTGAAGGACAGCAGGTAAAATGTTTTTCTGTATACCTGTGTCTTTTTTTCTAAGATATTTTTAAATATATACATAAAGACACTTGAAGTATTATCTGCTTCACACAAACATATCTGATTAGAGCAAAGCTTTCCATATCATTCCTCTCATAATAACATGGTAATGCATTGTTCTTCTTCGAGTGATTGCTCCTATGCATTCCAGTCAGGTGTGTGCGCCGCGCGTGCACGGCTCTTCGGAACATTTTTACCCTAGCAACTCCGGCGGGCCGGCTGGCGCCCCCTGGAGTGGCGCCGCTATGGCGCCTGTTATATACCCCAGCCGGCCCGTCCGCTCCTCAGTTCCTTCTTACCGCCCGTGACGGCCAGTTGGAACTGTGGAGTGCTCTCTGTCCTCCACAACCCTAGCTCTCGCTACTTTTTCTGTACATAGTTGTTTCATTACTTAGTGTAGATAGTTCGTTCAGTTAGTTAGATAGTTTTAGGATAAGGATAAGGGGGGTCTTCCCCCCCTTTTCCTCTACCGGTGCGGGCTCATGCCCAAGGCACCGGGCTTTAAGCCCTGCGCATCTTGCCAGCGGCATATGCTGGTCGGGGATCCGCACGACTCCTGTCTCCGTTGCCTCGGGGAGAGTCACAGGACAGATAAGTGCCCTATCTGTTCGGCATTTAAGCCCCGGACGCGTAAGGAGCGGGACATTCGCCTGAAGCAGCTCCTGATGGAGGCGTCGCTCCAGCCCCCAGCACCGACCGCGCCGGCACTGAGGGCTTCATTGGCGCGTAGCGCACCGGCGGCCCCGAGCTGCTCCGGCACCGAAGCTCCTCGACCTCAGCCGGCGGCACTGGCGACCCGGCACCGCTCCCTCTCGCCATCCAGGAAGCGTAAGCCAGCGAAGGCAGCTGCAAAGACCCACGCTCAGGGTCAAGAAGCCCAGCCAATACCACCACCTACAGTACCGGCTGTGGCCGTGCACAGGACGTGCACCGTGCCGTTGCCTCCGGCGCCGCAAGGGCCGTCGAGTCCGGCACCGCCACGCTCCCCGGCGCTGACCGCGGTTGAGCTGCAGCTGCCATCCACGCCTGAGACTTTCTCAACGGCGCGGGAGCTCATAGAGCTCACAGAGGCACCGAGCCTCCGGCCCCCGGCACCGCCGGTGCGGGCTGTTGTATCGGTGGGAAAGCCGGCGATGATGATTCGGCCCCCTTCTGCGGATGGAACGGCACAGACGGCGCCCCCGGTCCCGTTCCCGGTCCCGACGAAGGTCACCGTCCCGCCGCTCAAGATCCCGGCACCGCTCACCATCGCGGTACCGGTCGCCGTCTCGACGCTGGTCGCAGTCCCGGTACCGTTCAACATCGTGGTACCGGTCGCACTCCCAGCGTCGCTCCAGGTCCCGATCGCCTTCGCATCGGCACCGACGGAGGTCCGCTTCCCGGTACCGTTCCCGGCACCGTGACTCTCGCAGCCGCTCCCGGCACCACCGGTCCAGATCCCGGTCGAGCTCCCGGCATCGGTCAAGCTCCCGGCACCACGGCGGACGTTGGTCTCGGTCACCATCCCGGTACCATGATGACCGGCGATCCTCGGCACCGTCCGGGGACAGGCTGCCACTTTCAACGGCGCAGTCCATCAGCGCCTCTGCACCTCCATGGCCATCTCGCCCCGCGTCGGTCGCTTCCGGGGCAGGCAGCAACAGGCACCTTCCGCCTGCTCCGCATGGTCAACCTCAGGGTGCACAGCAGTGGGGCTTCTGGGTCCCCTGGGCCCAATACGAGACTCAGGGGGTGCCTTTCCCTCCAAGGGCCCCTGCCTCCGGGAGCAGGGTACCAGAGACCACCGTAAGTAGACCGCCCCCTTCGCCACCAGGTTCGGTTTCGATACTGCCCTGACCCCCAGAGGCATCCTCAGCCCGAGCCAGCCGACCAACCGTTAGAAGATCCATCTACGGAGGCTGTAGTCCAGGGCTTATCCTCGTCGTCGTCACCAGACGAGGCGGTGGCCGGAGCATCTGCCACAGATCCTCCACCAATAGACTTGAGGGCCCACCAAGACCTGCTTCGCCGCGTGGCAAAGGCCATCGATCTCCCCGTGGTGGAGGTCCAGGAGGACGAGGACCCAGTGACGAACGTCATTGGAGCGGAGGCTCCAGTACAGGTGGCCTTACCGTTCATCCGTACGATCCAAAAGAACGCCATGACAATCTGGCAGTCACCGGCGTCCGTCCCTCCTACTGCCCGCGGGGTCGAGCGAAAGTACTCCGTCCCCCCCACGGGATATGAGTATTTGTATACTCACCTGGCCTCAGACTCGTTGGTCGTACAGTCGGTCAACGACAGGGAGAGGCATGGTCAGCCCGCCCCAGCGCCGAAGTCTAAGGAGGCGAGGCGGATGGATCTGTTGGGCCGCAAGGTCTACTCTGCTGGCGGTCTGCAACTTCGGATCGCCAATCAGATGGCTCTCCTCGCCAGGTACGCCTATGACATCATGGTGTCCCTGGCGAAGTTTACAGAACTGCTCCCAACAGCCTCCCGCCAGGAGTTCTCGGCGCTGTTGGAGAAAGGGAAAAAATCTTCCAGGTCCTCCATCCAGGCCGCTCTTGACTCCGCGGACTCGGGAGCAAGGACCCTGGCCTCAGGAGTGACTATGAGGCGCATCTCCTGGCTGCAGTCCTCCACCCTACCACCGGAGGTGCAGTACACACTGCAGGACCTGCCTTTTGATACTCAGGGTCTGTTCTCGGAAAAAACTGATTCCCGGATCCAGACCCTGAAGGACGGTCGCATAGCCATCCGCACTCTCGGGATGCATACACCGGCAACACAGCAGAGATCCTTCAGGCAGCAACCCTCCCGGCCTTTCACTCAGCCATGGTACCGTCCCTACAACAGCAAGCGGCCTGGCCTAAATCGCCGTCGACCATCCGGCAACAGACGCAACCAGGCCCAGGCCCCTTCCAAGGCCCCTCAAGGGTCCAAACAGGCCTTTTGATGGGACGCCCGAGGACGGCCCATCACTCTTCCTACCGGATCCTACCCTTTTGTTTTACAACCGCCTTTCCCATTTCTTTTCGGCGTGGTCCCAAATAACGGACAACTGGGTGCTTCAAACAGTCCAGTCGGGATACCGCCTTCAGTTTGTTTCGCCCCCCCCTTCCCGCCCACCCTCCCTGTCCCTCTTCAGGGACCCCTCTCACGAGCAACTCCTCTTACAAGAGGTCCAGACTCTGTTGAGCGTGGGTGCCATAGAGGCAGTGCCTCAAGAGAGGCGGGGCAGGGGATTCTATTCCCGCTATTTTCTCATCCCCAAAGCGAAAGGAGGGCTACGTCCTATCCTGGACCTTTGAGAGCTGAACAAGTATCTGCTCAAGCCCAAGTTTCGCATGGTCACCCTGGGGACCATCATTCCCTCTCTGGATCCGGGAGACTGGTTTGCCGCCCTCGACATGAAGGACGCGTACTTCCATGTCGCGATCTATCCTCCCCATCGACGCTACCTACGTTTCGTGGTCAACAACGCACACTACCAGTTTGCAGTGTTACCATTCGGCCTATCCACCGCACCGAGGGTGTTTACCAAGTGCATGGCAGTGGTTGCCGCAGCCCTCCGCCGTCGTCATATACACGTCTACCCGTATCTCGACGACTGGCTGGTTCGCGGAACGTCTCGGCGGCTGGTAATGGACCAGATGACAGAAATCCTGTCTCTATTTCAACGGCTCAGTCTTCTCATCAATGCCGAGAAGTCCTCCTTAATTCCGTCGCAGCGGGTGGAGTTCATTGGAGCGGTTCTTGACTCCAAGTTGGCCAGGGCCTGCCTACCGTGATCTCGGCACCAGACACTGGTCTCCGTCATTCGAGACCTCGTCACCTTTCCTACCACGACGGTGCGATCCTGCCTCCGCCTCCTGGGCCACATGGCATCCTGTACGTATGTCACCGCGTACGCGCGGCTCCACCTTCGCCCGTTCCAGTCCTGGCTAGCATCGGTGTACCGCCCGCATCGAGACCCTGTCGACATGGTGGTCACGGTCACCAAGCCAACCCTCGAGTCCCTCAGCTGGTGGCTAGACCCAGACGTCGTGTGTGCGGGAGTCCCGTTTCACCCTCCTCGCCCATCCGCCACTCTGACCACGGATGCATCAGCGCTCGGCTGGGGGGCTCACCTGGGCGACCTTCACACCCAAGGTCTTTGGTCAACATCCGCGAGCTGCGAGTGATCCGTTTGGCGTGTCACATCTTCCGCACCCGCCTGCAAGGCCGCTGCGTGACAGTGTTCACGGACAACACGACAGCGATGTTCTACGTGAACAAGCAGGGCGGAGCCCGCTCCTCCCTCCTCTGCAAGGAAGCGCTGCTCCTGTGGGACTTCTGCGTGACCCACTCGATTCGCCTGGAAGCGTCATTTCTTCCAGGAGTGCGGAACATGCTGGCTGACCATCTCAGCAGGTCGTTCCTCTCCCACGAGTGGTCCCTCCATCCAGATGTCGTGCACACAATCTTCCGGAGGTGGGGGTTTCCCCAAATAGACCTATTTGCCTCCAAGGAGAACAGGAAGTGCCACCTGTTTTGCTCGTTCCGGGGTCACTCGCCAGGCTCCCTGTCGGACGCCTTCCTTTACTCCTGGAAGGATCACCTCCTCTACGCCTTCCCTCCGTTCCCGCTCGTGCACCGAGTGCTACAGAAGCTTCGGAGGGACAGAGCCCACGTCATACTCGTAGCTCCGGCCTGGCCGAGGCAGCACTGGTACACCCTGCTGCTCGAGCTCTCCGTTCGGGATCCCATCCCCCTTCCGTTGTGGCCGGACCTCATCACGCAGGTCTTTGGCAGACTCCACCATCCGAACCTGCAGTCCCTCCATCTTACAGCTTGGTACCTGCATGGTTGACCCACGCGGAGAGGGACTGTTCGGCAGCGGTACAGCAAGTCCTGCTAGAGAGTAGAAAGCCTTCCACTCGCTCCACCTACCTTGCGAAATGGAAGCGATTCGCGCTCTGGTGTGACCAACGAGGCCTCAATCCCTTCGTAGTCCCTGTCCCTACCATCCTGGACTACCTCTGGTACCTTAAGGAGCAAGGTCTGGCGGTTGCCTCCTTGAAGGTACACCTGGCAGCAGTGTCCGCCTTTTGTCCATCTACGGGAGGTCGGTCCGTCTTCTCCAACCAGATGGTTTCCCGCTTCCTTAAAGGCCTGGACCACTTGTACCCGCCCGTGCGGCGTCCTGCCCCGACCTGGGATTTGAACCTCGTTCTGGCCAAGCTTATGGGACCGCCCTTCGAGCCTCTAGCCACATGCTCTCTGCTCTACCTCTCCTGGAAGACAGCCTTCCTCGTCGCAATTACATCAGCGAGACGAGTCTCTGAGCTCCGTGCTCTAACGGTTGGTCCACCATACACCGTCTTCCACGGAGACAAGGTGCAGCTTCGACCACACCCGGCCTTCCTCCCTAAGGTGGAGGAAGGTGTCGGCCTTCCACCTCAACCAGGAGATCTTCCTCCCGGTCTTCTTCCCGAAGCCGCATGCCTCACCTCGTGAGCAACAGCTTCACACCCTGGACGTCCGCAGGGCGCTTGCCTTTTACATCGAGCGGACGAAGCCCTTCCGACGTTCGACCCAGCTGTTTATAGCAGTCGCCGACCGCATGAAGGGCGAGCCAGTCTCCTTGCAGCGAATTTCCTCATGGGTTACGGCATGTATTCGGACGTGCTACGAGCTTGCTCGCGTGCCACCATGCCGCCTCACTGCTCACTCGACGAGAGCGCACGCCTCGTCGGCCGCCTTCCTGGCCCATGTCCCCATCCAGGACATCTGTAGAGCGGCTACCTGGTCTTCTGTCCACACCTTCGCCTCCCACTACGCGTTGGTGCAGCAATCAAGAGACGATGCAGCCTTCGGCTCCGCAGTATTACGCCACGTCTCACTCCGACCCCACCGCCTAGGTAAGGCTTGGGAATCACCTGACTGGAATGCATAGGAGGAATCACTCGAAGAAGAAGAGACGGTTACTCACCGTAGTAACTGTTGTTCTTCGAGATGTGTTGCTCCTATCCATTCCAGACCCGCCCTCCTTCCCCACTGCCAGAGTAGCCGGCAAGAAGGAACTGAGGAGCGGACGGGCCGGCTGGGGTATATAACAGGCGCCATAGCGGCGCCGCTCCAGGGGGCGCCAGCCGGCCCGCCGGAGTTGCTAGGGTAAAAATGTTCCGAAGAGCCGTGCACGCGCGGCGCACACACCTGACTGGAATGGATAAGAGCAACACATCTCAAAGAACAACAGTTACTACGGTGAGTAACCGTCTCTTCTGCACTGCCTTACATGGGAGGATCTCAGAGTTTTATATACATTAATTAGTTGAACCTCAAAACAACCTGTGAATAGTGATGAGAGAACCAATTTACAGATAGGTAAAATAAGGCACAGAAAGGTTGTGACATGCTCAAGTCATACTGCAAACCCGTGACAAAGCTGGGAATACAATCCAGAACTAGTCCTGGCTCTTAGTCTCCTGCAAATCCCATTAAGGGACAACATTTCCTTAAGCAGAGTAAAAATTACTTGTTTTTTGGCAAATTTTGCTGCACTTTTTTGCCTTTAATCTGCAAAACATTAGATTTTTTTTTCAAAAAGATGTATAGAAATTTAGTTATGAAATTCCCTAATCCCTGTTTTTCAGAATGTATTCAAATGTTGTAAAACAATCCCCTATTATATGTTTTTAAGGTGTGCTTGCAAAAGAGAATATTTATTAATTATTATAGAATTATGGATCTAATAATCACAAATTAAGCAAATATACTAAACCTATGTGCAAATAATGCAGTCTTCTCTATTTAAATTTTGAAAATATAAAAGCATTTGAGCTTTTCTGTGGTACCTTATTAGGCTGCCAAAGGAGAGATTTAAATTTAAATGTGAATTCAGTCTTCTATTTCTCAGGACTGAAAGAGGCAACATCTGATGACTAGCATAGCATCTCCCTTAATTCTGAGTTTTGCTCCTTGAGGATATTCATTTTTCAGAGATCACGACAGATAAGATTGAAGAAGAGCATGAACATGATGATGATGATGTTGGTTTATAAAAAAGGTTGATCATATTTGTCTGTCTCTTAGATTACTTTGTTGAATCAAGTCACAATAGTAAATTGTCCTAGGTAGGCCCTGAAGTTAACATTCAACTGAGATTATTGAAACAGATTTTAAATTTCAGCTAGTTTTGATGTTTTCTTTTGCCTTAAAGGTTGCTATAGTGGCTCAAGACTTAGCATTCCATAGTGCCTCATCAGAAATGGGACATCAGCAACATGGGCATCACTTAGTGACTACAGAAACCAGGCCTGTTACATTGTTGGCTACATCCAATGGAACGCAAATTGCAGTGCAGGTAAGATGCTCGTTTTTATTTAGTGTGTGCCCTGTGTCCAGTGGTCTCTGGGCACCTAATGAAATAACTAACAAACTTCTCTCCCCCTTCCCTCCCCCCCACCCCCAAATAAAGGGCAGTCTGGCCCAACACTTAAATAAATAAATAAAAAATACTAGCATGGATGCAGTAATAACAAACATCCTTATTTCCTTCTTTCAGACATAAAAGTAGCACCCATCAAATTGTAAAATTAATTAAAAATACTGAGGCATATTGAGCCATACCTGGAAAAGTGCCATATTTATACCTTTTCATGTATATTGATGGAAAGAATATTCCAGAGGCACAGGCCTTCAGTGAGAAGCCCTGCCATCCATCCTTCAAGATTATATTTTGGATGGTCAGAAATTCCAAACTCCTTAATTTACATTGCCAGGACTAGATAAAGGGATTGAAATGATTCCCCTGGCAGACTGATTCAATGTTGTTTATGGCTTGAAATACCAATAGTGACACCGCTAATTGAAATCGGTATCTAGATTTGTGCAGGATTGACATCCCCAGAAATCGCATCTTCTGTTTTATCCATGTAACAAGAAGTATAGTTTGGGTAGCAGCAGAGTCAGAAGGAAATAAGGATGTTTGTTATTTCAGCAATAGGTATCACAAATAGATGAGGTAAAAGGAAAAGAAAGTACCTGGAAATCTCTAGATTAAGATTAATATTGGTAAAAAATATTTTAGTAATTAGTAATGAATGGAAAGGAAATACTGAATAAGCCTGTCTTGATTGTTAAGTGGTCATCTTCCACCAGTTGCTTACCGGATGACTTCGTTTACCTTACATGTAAATGCCATTTTCATTGTCAGTTTCATGTTGATTGTGCAGAATATATTTTGTTATATTTACCTGAGTGTATCAGTGGGATGCTTTGGGGGATCACCCAGACCAGTAATGGGTTGTGTCACCACCTGCCTTTAACACTGGCTGCTTCTGTGCTGCTCAGCTTTGGCTCAGAGCCCTGACATCAGCAGCCTGCTCACAGCACAATGGCCTCACCCTGGCTTCCACCAGCCTGGTTACTCCAACAGCCTTTCCAGTCCCGAGTCTCTCCAAAACCATCCTCCTTGTAGTGTCCAGAGCTTCACTGGTCCCTCGCATAAGTTATTATGGTCATTGCCTCCAAAGAGACTGAACACACACACCAGTCTGGTAGTTTGGCTGAGGATTTTACCCTTCGTTTAATATACAGCACTGAGATGGTTTCATAATAAACAAGAACCAGTTTATTAACAAAAAACAGATATTTAAGTGATAGTAAGTAAGAATAGATGGCACAGAGATGGTTACAAGTAAAACAAAACAAAACACGCTTTGTAGAGACTAAAACTTTTTAATCTCTGTTTAAGCAAGTTCCTCATCTAGAGTCAGTTACCAGACACTTCATCCCCCTTGGTAGAAGGATTCAACTTTCTCAGATTACAAGAGCTCTGGCCCTTTGTCTCCGTCCTATGATGGATCACAAAATGGCTTTTTGCTTCTGCTTATATCTTCCCAAAGTTCATTGACCTTGTTTCAAGAGACAGGAAGGCATCCTGGTGGTGCAGCCCAATCCCCTGTCGTGATTAAGTGGTCATCTTCTGCCAGTTGCTCACCTGATTACTTTGTTTACCTTACACGTAAATGCCTTTTTCATTGTCTTTGATCTCACCTTGGTTAATTTACATTGGAGACATTGTCAAGCTGGGCGAAACAACGTTCCTTTGTCTAAGATGGTCTGGGCTCAGGCACTACCTACCAAACACATTTTAGAAACAAATTTCTAGCACACGTCTATAATTCTTTATACACTGCCAGTATGTACATCACACAGTAATATTGAGGACCAGCATGTGACCAGTTTGCATATGACATCATCTTACATGGTAACTTTTAGATACAGATTATGACAACAGTGAGTTGTGGGCAGTGAGTGTGTCAGGCCTGATAAGAGCTATGGTCTGGTGTGCCCTCTGCCAATTGGTATTTAAGAGGCTCCTTGGGTCACAATCGGTAACTCTTCAGAAGTGTTTTGACCATTCAAAACTATACATATTTGATAAAGCTAACAGAGAGATTAAAAGCTTCCAAACTCAGAAGGTGACACACCCATGAGAACTATATTCTGTGTTCTCAGATGCATATATCTTAGAGCTCTTATTACAGGTTATTTTCTTTTATTTCCGTTGGAGGTCTGAGTATGAGAGGATGTCATTGTCACTTTGGTTTATGAGGAAAGGAACACAGTTTGAATGGTAATGAATTACAGAGCCTTTCAGTTCTAAGACATGGGTTCTAATTTTGCCAAAATTGGGTTCTGTGTGAGGGCATTTCAGTGGTCTTTCTGAAATTAGTTATACAAATAACAAAAAGTAATAGTGTAATTAGCCCATCTTGGCACCCTCAGCAGAGCATCCAGTGATTGAATGGGCAAGGAAAACAAATGGCCCTTTCACTCACAGAAGTTATCACTCTGGGTCAGAATTGAAGTACACTGGCAAATCAGTCTAGGAAAGCCTGTTTGTTTAACACTAGACTGACATTTCCAGTAATACTAGTTAGACCGAACTAGTTTAAATTCAAGGTGTAACAACCCCCCAAAAAAGGAATATAAAATAGGACTTGCATGTTTAAATTCCCACATACTGGACTGAAAATGTATCCCCATAAAATATGTCTCATGCTGTAAATTAGTTTTGAAAAATTACTCTTAAATACTTAATGGAGAATAATAATACTATGATCTCCTAAATTTTGTTAATTTTCTTATTTCTAGAACTGGCAAAGCATATGGAAAGCAGGATTAACTGAACACTTTCATACTTGAAAACATATTACTTCTTTCTACATAGAAACTTGAAACAATGCCCAGGCTTACTGATTTCCTTAACTGTTTATCAAGAACATTAAAGTGCATAAGCAGCCTGCCAGTGTCTCTTAGCAACATAGTCTATCAGATATTCCAAACTGCCAGTATTTGGGATACAGTGAAAATCATTCTCAGTGCCATGTTTACTGGATGGAATAAATATTCTGAATCTGCAATATTCAAAAGTTAATTAGGATTCAGGAGTGTGTACATTTTTCAGCTCACACCAAGTAACAAACTGACCATGTGCTGACAGAGAAAAAGAAAATGTATCACATTGTGAGGCAAAAGTGTCAGGTTTGCAGGCTTCTAATAGTATTTATTTACTGGCCTTTTTATAGGCAAATCCATTTATTTCTTCTGTTGTATCATGTTATTTCTGAACGTCTTACTTTCACTAATTTCATAGCCTTTATCAGTACTACATAATTTCTGATAGTCTTTAGATGCGGAGGAAAATCTATATTAATAAAAGTTTCAAATATATATCAAAATACCAAAGATAGAAAATTCTATAGTTACCACTTAAGAACAATTCCTCCACCATCCCCCTATACTAATAAATGTGTTCCATTGATTTCTAAATATTAATGAGGCCAGTAGAATGATACATGTCCAGGGTGAAATCCTGGTCCTGTTGGAGTCAACGACAAAGCTCTCATTGATTGCAGTATAGCCAGAATTTCTCATCTGGTTATGATAAAAACCACATTTACTTGGACTAGGGACCTGTCCTCCGAGATCTAGTCATCTGTCATGTAGTCTGTTTTGTCTCTTCACTTTGTCTTCACCCTCTCTGCAACTTGGTAATGGCTAATGGGCAGGTTAGTACAAAATTACTTTTACTTTTTCAGCCCTGAGTTCACTGATATAGAATACTTTGAGAACCATTTCCAACAACAAAAAATCAGTTTGATGGAATAGCTTCTAACAGTGATACTGAAGGTCCTGTAGCTGCTGCCACAAGAGTCTTCTTTTTTAAACTGCTGCAGTGTTGAGCGCTGTCATCACTATTTTCCAACTTTTCGATTTCATCAACTTGAATTTTGCCACTTGTATAAAAAAAAAAGATGCCATTGTTCCCAAAGTCTTGTTTATATGCTGAAAACTTAAAGAAAACTAGTATTATGCATTTTGGGTTGTGAATATTAGTAGGTCATTATTTAGCACCTGCCTTGCTTGCTGAAAACCTTATCTTAGCAGTTTCTTTTAATATCTGCCAAGTTGAAAGATTATCTCTAAAGCATGTGGTGAAATTTGTTTGCAGTGCACCAAGACTCTGAAGGCCATTCGGCAAACTGAGCTTAATTCCTCGGGTGTATTTTCATTTTGATAACTGATTAGATAACTGCTAGTACATATTATTCAGAAAAATCTGACAATACTGGCTATCACAATTACTGCAGAAAGGAGGATTGACTGGTGTAGTTTTTGCTTTTCCCCCTTTCTCTCATAAGAAAACAGTGATCTATCTTATGCAACGATTTTGATCAATTTATGTTTTTCACATACCATTGTTTCAGCTTGGAGAGCAGCAGTCTTTGGAAGAAGCCATCAGAATAGCCTCCAGAATACAACAGGGTGAAACACCGGGGATTGATGATTAACTTCTAATACTGCTACAAGAACAATAGAGCAAATGATATTTTATTTTCAATCAACAAAGGTCCATGCCAGCTGCAATCCATAAAAACTTTGATGTTTTCCTGCTCATTCATACTCTGTACACATTTTATGCAAGAACGAAGAACATTTTAAAACGCGCATAACTTTTGTGTACATAACCCATGGAATAGACCAGCACAATCTTCTCAACCCATTATATATCAAGGAATATGAAATTAGGATTACATAGTAAATTTCCTCATTATCCTTTCGTCAGATTTCAACCAGTCTACAAAAAAGCAAAAGCTGATGTAGAAGTATTGGAATGAATTTTTAATATAATGTGCAGAATAATGAAGGCATTATTGAAGATTTCAAATGTTTAAAACATTATACCAAATCATTTCAGGAACACTTACAGGTAATAAAGAAAGTAAAGCATTTTTAATTGTCTCCCATAAATAGAAGAATCTTGGAGTTGAGCCTACTGTAAATCTTTGCATTTTGATTTGCATTTCATACAGATTTGAAGAGTCTTCTTATTTAGATTCCCTGCCCAGCTCATTCATTGTAAATACAGACTGTTAATGCTGGAAGTGCTAATTATATTATCTTAAAAATGGATTATGTACAAAAGAGAAACTTTGGTTGTTCAATATTAAAGGAAGTAAATCTAATTATTCTGTTTCTTTACATATTTTACTTAATCTTAATGTTATCTTCAATTATGATGCAATAAAGGATAACAAGTTTATAATATCTAGATAGTATGATACTGTGGTGTGAAGTATTGTCTTACTTTTTAATGAGACTGAAGTGCAAATTATTTATTTACTGCTTTGTATAAATTGTTCCAAAGTGAGTTTATCATGAATTTTATTCTGTGGTATACTAATTTTGACCAGCAGCTACCATAGTGTATTAAACATTTAGTATACATTTTTAATTTAAAAAAATTCTGAAACACTACAAGAGTGATTATGATGGCAGGTTAGCTAACACATTCTACCAAAAATGTAAACTCTGACCATAATAAAACATTTTTTTAATTTTAAAATGTTTGTTATAATATAGAGACAAGCATTTACAGTCTGATTGTTCAAAGGGGCTGAGCACCTGCAGCTCCTCATGATTTACATGGGATTTATGGATGCTCAGAACTTCAGAAAATCAGGCCAGAAGTCACTAGAAATAGGTTTAATTCCTGGTATTGTAAGTACACCGCTATTCATCATACATCATTCTATAAAGAGGATTCATTGTAGTTGCATATGGAAAGAGATAGTAAAAGGAACCTTTAAACTTTTTATATACCAAAAAGTGCCTTTAATTTAGTCTGGTTAGTAGACTTGCTAAAAAAGAACCTTTGTCTTAAAATAAGAATTTATGCTTGTTTTAGATTAATATTCTCTTCAAAGAGCTGGTCATATGAGGTTCTAAATGCCCTCAACTCTCATCTCATAGAAGGCAGTCAGCACTTGCAGGATAAAGCTGTAAAGGAATAGTCAGTCCCTAGTAAGTATTGTGACAAAAAATTTACATAAAAATCTTGTGCCTCATTATTCACTCTGGCATTTGACCTCAAAGAACCCAGGTGCAAATAGTCAAATCAGTGATTAATTAATGTTGTTCTGGGTTACTGATTCCAAACTGGTTGTATCTCCATTAATTAATTTTATTTATTTTTATTTTTTTCAGGTTGCTCATACATATGACCAAAACCACTTGTAATGAACAAATACTGTAATATGGAGTAGGTTTGGGAATACAAGAATATTCTCATTGATCTAGCATATCCTTGAGATTAGGGTGAAATTCTTGAAAGTGCCTATTGACTTTTAATGGGATTTAGGCACCTAAATCACTGAGCTTCTTTTGAAAACTTTATTCCCAGTCTTCCCTCTGTGTAGCTCCTATTATCACACAGAAGTAAATATTATCTGGTATGGAGGGATAAACTGCATGCCGGCTAGGCTAGTTTCTCACAAGCATTTAAAAATTGTCCCTTTATGCCAAATGCCATATCTTTAATTTTTGTATAAACTCCCAGAGTTGTTTTTTTTTTGTTTGTTTTTGTTTGTTTTGCAAAAAGAACAGTAGTACTTGTGGCACCATTTTTTTGAAGAAGTAAGAGGACTGGGACAGGAATAGCTTCATCTCTATTTTCTGTACATTACCTACAACCCAAATTTGATTACTATTTTCCTATTTGTACTATTCAGTCTGTTGCACAGCCTCTTGAACTATCACTATTCAGAAGACTGTTTAAAGTATTATCCTTTAAGAAATCCCTCTTATACGTCATAGGAAGTATCTTCATAGCTTTTATAAACCTTAAGTTCCTAGGTGTGCTTTAGTATTGTTTGTTACCAGTTATTAAAAAAAAAAATCTCAGTTCAGTGTACAGAATAAACTGGAGATGGAAAGAGGTAGGCTGCCTATACAAGTTAGAGAAGGAAGGAGAAATGGTGTTTACATACATTTTACATATGAGGCCTGCATGGGAATCAAGTCTGCATGTGTAATGGAATGATGATCAGTTCATAGTGAAGAGATTAATGTTCTTTTAATCTCTGCTTTTACTCTAAGGGTACGTCTACACTACCCACCGGGTAGCGATTGATCTATCGGGGATCGATTTATCACGTGTAGTGTAGACACGATAAATCGATCCCCGATCGCTCTCCTGTCAACTGCTGAACTCCAGCTCGGCAACAGGCAGAGGCAAAGTCGACGGGGGAGCCTCGGCCGTCGATCCCGCGCCGCGAGGACGCGAAGTAAGTAATTCTAAGTCGATCTAAGATGCATCGACTTCAGCTACACTATTCTCATAGCTGAAGTTGTGTATCTTAGATCGATTGCCCCCCTAGTGTAGACCAGGCCTAAGAGCCAGAAGAATGTTTTTGGTGAACTGTCTTTAATAGGAGAAGATATCAGATGTTGTTGGAATTGGAAGATTCTTTGGTATGAGACAGATCAGATATGGAATTGGGTTGCTGGAGGGAGGGATTGGCAAGAAGAAATTCAGTAAGAGTCTGAATTGCAGCTGGAGCAGTGAGAAGGAATGGGGAATGAGGGAATCAGATGGGAGGTAGGAGTGGCATTTTAAAATTGGGCAGTTAGGAGTAGGAATATCTTGCCTGTCCCTTATGTTTTATACCCTTCCCTTGGAGGTCCCTTCTTCCTCATAGTGAAGTGAACTCTTTAGTACAAGCCGAGGACAGGGAGACAGTTTATGAATGGCTCCCCCACAAACAAAATAACTTACTGTACAATTCACTCCCCAATAATCACCCCCATTATCTAAGTATTCCCTATACATTATTTCCTCTCACTTTCAGATTTGAATCCCCATCCCATACAATCAGTTCTGCCCCTACAAAACCAACTCCTGCCCTAAAATATATTACCTTCCCTGTTCTTCAAAATCAATCAATTTCCCCACCTCCCAATACACAATCACATTTTCTCCTCTGAGATCCCAAGATCCTTTTCATCACATGAGCTAAGCTTCCCTTCACAGCAGTCTAGCATCTCTCTCCCTTAAGAGCCCTGCTTCCTCAAGATGGGGAAGGTGGTTACTATTGGTCCTCCAGCCCTGCTGGCCCAATGGGGCTGGCACTGTACGCATAACAAAGAGTCCCCCTGCCTTGAAGAGGGAACTCAGAAGCATACATGCATAGGCTGGGGCTGGGCTACCTTCTCTTTGCTCTTAAGAGGCCAAGCTTCAGGCCTGGTTACACTCTTGTAAAAGGAGCAATAGTCCCTTCTTGCTGCATAGTTATTCTTGGCACCACTGATACTAGAGCTGTTCAGGCACAGTGTGAAGGAGAAGGGGCAGAGGCAAGGGGAAGAGCTGTTTGGGCATTTGGGAGCTGAGCAACCCTATGTGGCTCCTGTATCCTCTGAATCCCACTGGGGCCACAGTGGCTTCTGCAGCTGTCTGTTGCGTCTCTTGTAAGGGTGTGGGGAAAGAAAGGGCTGGGGATATAGTCTATATATTACAAAAGGTTAAAATGGAAATGGTTCACCCTGGAAAGTAGTTTTCCCCATGCCTCACTCCCCAACAGTATTGGAGGGAGCGTTTCTTTGGCTTAATGACCCTGTGTTCATTACTGGCTGACACTCTGATTTGGAGCCCTGTAAGGGATGTGAAACACCCTTTAAAGTTCTTTGGAGGCTGCTTGTCAGTCAACATGGAAGAATCCATATCTTCCCCTTTGAGTGCTTGTCCACAGGCACATTCCACTAATGGTGCCCATGTGCCAGAGACAGTGTGGAGTGAGTGTGGCCAGTGAGTGTGGAGGCACTGAGCATGCTCAGTGCTTCCCCAACCACATCCTCAAGGACACAGGTGGGTTGGATCACTATGTAGCCACTGGTAAGGAAAGGATGAGATTCTTTCCTTCGCATCTGGCAGCTTCAACAGCCATGGAGCTCACTCACGCTGGCCCTGGGATTTGGCCTGTGGGTTACATAGGCTATCATAGTTCAGCCACATAGTACTAGCTCTGATGCAAGAGAGTTCTCTGATAGAATTGTACTCCAGTTCTATTGTTAGACATTGCCCCAAATGAGTGACAGGACTGAAATATTTTATAAAACCCTACAGCTATTTAAAAAAACTGCAACTCTGAAATATTTCATTGGTAGTTGGGGGAGAGGAGACTTGTTATTTACCTGGTTAGGGGATGAGAATCGTTACCAGAGAGAAGGTGAGTGGTGGGTTGTACCTGACCAGTATGTCTGGTTCAGATACTACTTTTCAATTGTTAGCATTTAAAAAATGTACTCAGTTTGCCCCTTCACTGTCTTGGAAAAATGTATAAAATAATTGTATAAACAAAGTGCAGTTAGATAATTATTTGCATTGGGTCTGCAAATGCGTTAAACCTGAGGTCCAAGTTATCACAAACAATAATGAGGTATGGTAATTTTTTGTAACATGGTGATATAATCTCTAGAGGCAGATCCGCAGATGTAAATTGCATAGCTCCATTGACTTCAAAGGAGATATGACAGTTTACACCAGCTGAGGATCTGACTTTAGATTTTAAGGGGAAACTCCCAATAGTACATATGTTTGTTTAGCAGAAGCTGTTCCCAGGTGGATTTATATAGTCGTTTAAAATTTAAAATAGAGTTGTCCTCAGGTTTAAAATCTGGTTGCCAGAAAATGATTTACAAAATGTTGACAAATTTTACATTTCCTGCAGTTCCACATAATGTTTAAAGATGGTAGTAAATGTAACAGTAGTCAATGAGTAATAACCCCTGGTATGTGATAAGGATATAATCTTTTTGTAACTCTGGCCCATGGCATATATCAGTAGCCAGAAAATAAAGAGCAGTCTCTTACTAGAACTCTGATGTGTCACACCTTTATTACAGTAAATTATACTGTACTTAAGCAATACAAACAATCATTTCCTCTTGTCGTGTCTGGATTTAAGAATTTATCTTAGGTTTTGCCCCCAGTTGTGACATTGCTCCTTGTTCTTGATTTTGCCAGCAGAGTTCACTTTTTCAAGGGAAGGGAGCATCTGACATTAATGCAATTAGACCTTAAAAATGATAACTGCCTGACACTTAAACTTTCAGGAGTATGATATAAGACTTCTTCAACTGAAATGTATATTCAGATAATACTTTTATTAACCCAATAAGGGTACAAAGATATATCAGCAACATACATTTCCATAAGCATTTGGTCCTAAATTCTCTGTGCATGTTCCTCTCTAATTAAAATTTGACTCTCTTAAATCCCATTTCAGGTTCTGAAGTGAAAACAGTTTTGTGTATTGATTTGTTTCTGTTCTGTTGAGATTATTTAAGTATTTTGCTCAAAGGAATGATAAAATATTTACAACTCCACTGGCATAATTACCCTGAGCAAAGGAGTCTTTTTCATCTCTGTCAAAGCTATGAGGATTTCACTAATTCCTTTCTTTAAATTCCTCACTGACCTTCTGGCTGATAAGGAATGATTGAGATTTAAGAGTCCATCAAACTTCTCTTATTGGCTACCTAATCTTATTGGTCTGTCTAGGTAATTTTATGATCCTCACATCACCATAGTATTTCAGGCCTTGTCTACACTGGCAAGTTCCTGTGCAGTAAAGCAGCTTTCTGCTCTCTAACTCCCGAGGTGTACGCACTGCCAAGCCACTTAGCGTGCAGAAACTGTGCAGTTGCAGCGCTGTAAAAAAAACACCCCAAGAGGTATACAGCTTTCTGTACCAGGGGTACAGCGCCGCAGTGCCAGTGTAGACACCCTGGTCGATTACAGCACTGTGATTGGCCTCTGGGAGGTGTCCCACAATGCCTGTTCTCGACTCTCTGGTCATCAGTTTGAACTCTACTGCCCTGCCTTCAGGTGACCAACCATCATCCCCATCCTATAAATTCCTTTGGAATTTTGATTGTCCCCTTCCTGTTTGCTCGGTGATGCATGCTGTGGTCTCAGCGCCTCTTTCCATGTGACCATGCCTGCTCCACGCACCAGGCAGTCCCCCACTTGAAGCAATGCTGAGCTGCTGGACCTCATCAGTATTTGGGGAGAGGAGGCTGTCCAGTCCCAGCTGCGCTCCAGCCATAGGAATTATGATACCTGCAGACAGATTACACAATGCATGACAGAAAGGGGCCATGACCAGGACACACTGCAGTGCAGGGTCACAGTGAAGGAGCTGCGGAACACCTACCACAAGGCACGGGAGGCAAATTGCTACTCCAGTGCTGCGCCCACGAGCTGACGGCTCTACAAAGAGCTGGATGCAATACTTGGTGGCGACCCCATCGCCACTGTGAAGGCCACTGTGGATACTTTGGTGGCTCACATGCCAGTTGAGAGTGGACCGAGCCAAGAGGAGGAAATCTTGGACGAAGATGTGCTGGGGGAGGGGGGCCCAGAGGCAGAGGATGACTTGGATGTCAGAGATGCATGCAGCCAAGAGCTCTTCTCTACCCCGGAGGAGGCTAGCTAGTCACAGCTGTCAGAACTTGGTGAAGCGCAAAGAGGAGAGGAGGCCCCTGGTAAGTGGAATTGATTTTGGGAATCGCTGAAGCGAGTTGTTGGGGGCAGAAAGCAGGCTTGTGTCTGTATAATGTGCGTACCACCACATACCTAGTCTGAGCGGTGGAACAGGGTGTTGATTGTCTTCCTTACTTCACAGGAATCTGCCTCAGAGATCTCCAGAAACTCTCATGGAGATACTGGGCAATCCACTGCCGTAGGTTCTTTGGCAGAGCTGCTTTGTTTCTTGCCCCATTAAGGGTAACTTTCCCACACCACTCTGCCATCACTGGGGAGGTAGGGGGACCATTGCTGCATGCAGACGAACCTTCCTAGATTCCCTGCTCACCCTCAGCAGCGAGATATCTTCCATAATGAACACAACCTGTGGAAAATGTGGGGACAGGAATGATTATAATCCCCCTCCCCTACAGTGCTGGCTCTCCCCAAGAGCCACATGCACAGTGTACAGTATGGTCCTGGAACACTGATTTCCCCTACTTCTCTGGTTGCTCACCATTTTGGGGGTCTTGTGGCTCATGTGTGCTTGCCTGGGGTCAGCCTGTTAGTGACAAGTGTGTGAATAGTGGCTGTGTTTTAAATGAGTGGTTTGTGTATACTTAAATACTGCTTCTGTAAAATGTTGCATTTTGGCTTCACAGAGATGACCTTGGGATCCAAGCCTCCCTTTTTGTTATCACTGGCTGAACGGCTGCGCAGAATAAGAAAGCGGCCACGAAGAACTAAGGAGGACTTTCTGCGTGATGTCAAGATGCACTCCGTGTCCAAAAAACAAGAATTGAAGGAGTGACAGGACAGCGAGAAGAGGGACGGAAAGGAGAATGCAGCGCGCTGGAACAAAGCCATGGAGCGGCTCTTAAACATTATGGAGAGCCAAGCGGACACGCTCCAGGCGATACTAACACTGCAAACCAAGCAGCGCTGTGCCCGGCCGCCCTCCCATGCAGCCGCTGTTGCAAAACTCTTTCCCATGTTCCTCTCAGACACCGCCAACACAATCTTATCAATCTCCTGGCTCCAGTCTGTACCCGCTGCATTCCACTCCTGCCTCATCACAGTCCAGCCCTGTGGACTCCCACTACTCACTATACTCAACACCTGTCCGTCTGCAGTTTAGTGCTGCTGAAGTACAGTACCCGCTGCACTGTACTCCAGAGGAGAAGGTTGGACGTACACAAATCTTTAACCATCCCGGGACCCCACCTCCTTCTGGGACCCTCCCTTCCCCCATGTCCCTCACTGCTGTTGTGGTTTTTTTGTCTCTCTCTTTCTCTTCTCTGATTGATTGTTGTTTTTTAATAAAATAATTGTTTTGGTTTGAAAGCAATCTTTATTCCATTAATTGAAAGCAAACAGAGCCCTGCAAAGCAACAGGCGATTTTCTTACGCCTTCATAGTGCATCGTCTGCACCAATCACAATCACCTCCTAGCATTACAAGCACTGCACTCCCAAGCATAGCAACAAATGTTAGTGGCTTTCAGCCTCAAATTGCTGCCTCAAGGCATCCCTGATCCTTATGGCCCTGTACTGCACCCCTCTAATAGCTCTGTTTTCTGGCTGTTCAAATTCAGCCTCCAGGTGCTGAGCCTCAGCAGTCCAGTCCTGTGTGAAGCTTTCACCCTTCACTTCACAAATATTACGGAGCATACAGGACGCGGCTATAAGCGTAGGAATATTGTCATCGGCCAGGTCCAGCCTCCCATATAAGCAGCACCAGCAGGCCTTTAAATGCACACTCAACAGTCATTCTACACTTGCTCAGCCTGTTGTTGAACTGCTCCTTACTGCTGTGAAGATGCCCCAGGTATGGCTTCATAAGCCACTGCATTAAGGGGTAGGCGGGGTCTCCCAGGATCACAGTGGGCATTTTGACTTTCCCTACAGTGATCTTCTGGTCTGGGAAGAAAGTCCCTACTTGCAGCTTCCTGAACAGGCCAGTGTTCCCAAAAATGCGTGCATCATGCACCTTTCCAGACCAGCCTGTGTTAATGTCCGTGAAATGCCCACGGTGATCCACGAACGGCTGGAGAACCATTGAGAAATACCCCTTCTGATTAATGTACTCAGTGGCTAGTTGGTCTGGTGCCAGAATTGGAATATGCGTGCCATCTATCTCCCCTCCGCAATTAGGGGAGCCCATTTGTGCAAAGCCATCCACAATGTCACACACATTGCCCAGAGTCACAGTCTTTTGGAGCAGGATGCAATTAATAGTCCTGCAAACTTCCATCAACACCAGTCCAACAGTCAACTTTCCCACTCCGAACTGGTTAGTTGGGGGAGGAATAGCTCAGTGGTTTGAGCATTGGCCTGCTAAACCCAGGGTTGTGAGTTCAATTCTTGAGGGGGCCATTTAGGGAACTGGGGTAAAAATCTGTCTGGGGATTGGTCCTGCTTTAAGGAGGGGGGTGGACTAGATGATCTCCTAAGGTCCCTTCCAATCCTGATATTCTATGAATCAGTAGCAGTCTGGAGTAGCCAGCTTCCACAGTGCAATCGCCAACAACAGAGCAGCTGTCATTCTTGTGTCCTTGCGCCGCAGGGCTGGGGTGAGCTCATCATACAGTCCCAAGAATGTGGCTTTCCTCATCCAAAAGTTCTGCAGCCACTGCTCGTCATCCTAGAAGTACATGATGATCTGATCCCACCACTCAGTGTTTGTTTCCTGAGCCCAAAAGCGGCGTTCCTTTGTGGTCAGCACCTTTGTGAATGTCATAAGCAATCTCGTGTTGTAGCTACTATGTGTGGCGAGATCAATGTTGCATGCCTCTTGCCTTTGTAGTTTAAGGAATAACTCCACTGCCACTCGCGACGTGTTGGTGAGAGCAAGAAGCATATTGGTCAACAGTGTGGGATCCATTCCTGCAGCCTCAAGAGGCAGAGTATGCAGTACACAAACTGTTTAAAGATGGCACCAAATGCAGACGGAAGCACAGGGATTGCTGGAATGTGAAGCAATGCATGACGGGGCATTGGGACAGGACCCAGGATACCCTGCGACCCCCCTCCGCCTTCCCACAATTCTTAGCGGGAGAAGAGGAATAGATGTTCTGTAGGATAGCTGCCCAGAGTGCACCGTTGCAAGTGCTGCAAGTGTGAACACAACAGCGGTTTCCCTTCAGTGTTCTCTGAGCAGCACTGTAATTGCTGGCTCTGTAACTCTGCCAGTGTAGACATACCCTAAGTCCCAATGATCTGTGATACTTGGCTAAGTGGGCTCTCAATATATAGCTGAGTAATTCAAGGCAAGGTCATCTGTCCTAGCCCCTGATGACCAGAGGCCTATCTGTTCTCCTGTCATGGCAGAATGCTAATATTAAGCTGTTGGAAACTGCAACAGAAATAACGACGTTATAAAATTATTTCTGTTAGATTTTTCTCCCTTTGCTATAGAGGTAATTCAGACAGACAGTTAGCCCAGTGGTCAGTATCATATGATTTGAATATATGCCGTGATGTCTCTGAGAAATTGGCCAGTTAAATATGGATTGAGGGGCAGATGGGATTAACTGGCATTTACTTCATGTATAATTATTTTTAAAATGTCAAAATGTATATAAAATATATATATTTGATTGTATCCCTCTTCCACTCCATTCTTTGTATATTGCTTGCCTTCTTAGGCCCCAATCATGCAAACTCTTACACACTTGAGTAATATGCATCTTTATGCTTATGAATTGTCCCACTAAATTCATTGGGACTACTGACATGTGTAAAGGTACTCACGTGCATAAGTGTTTGCAGGATTAGAAGGGCTAGCTAAGGCCTAGTCTACACACAGTTTTTGTACTAGTATAACTGTTGGTTCAGTATGTATAAGTCCTTCTAAGGAGCATCCTCCTAAACAGAAATAAACTATGCCAGTATAAGCACTTTAATACTGGTGTAACTGCATCCACAACAGGGGAGTTGTACTGTGTTAACTATACTGGTATAGTTAAAGTAATACAACTTTTGTGTGTAGACACTAAACTTAAGATTTTGAGTTCTTTGGAGCAGGGACCATGATTCAGATTCTCAACTTGTATAAGTTGAAGTCAATGGAGCTATGGCAATTTATACCAGCTGAGGATCTGGGCCCCATGTTTTCCTATGTGTTTTTACTATGCCTAGTACAATGGAACCATGAGCTCTGTTGCAGCTTCTGGGTACTACTATGAGATAAATATAAAATATTCAATAATAAATTATATGATCTGACCTTCTGTTGTATGTATTTTGGATTTTATCCCACTACAATTTAGAATTTAAAAATATAATTTGTACTTTCTTTACTATACAGGACATTGATTTTTGTTCCTTGTTTTGAATACTAATGCCCAGAACAGCATGACCCAGAATTCAAGATCTAGAACAGATGGTAAACAGCGTGCTAACAAAATTCACAGATATTAAATGGAAAGAATTGCAAATGCCACTCAGGACGGGGACATAATACAAAGGTACTTATGTTAGAAGCATACCCAGAAAATAAAATGAGATTCAGATTAGTACATCTAAGGAAAAATAATCTGAAGCACAGATATTCAATGAGAAGGAGAAACTTGGAACAGTAATTTTAAAAAGAAAATCTAGAAGTGATGACTTGGAAATGGAATGAGTTTGCATATGATATGGCAGCCTAAAAGGCTAATGCAGTTCTGAGCTGCATATGCAGAAGTGTTCTGTCATGAAGGAGTGAGGAAATAGGCCCCTTTTTGGTGTGACTAGACCTGTCTGGACTATTGCATTCCTTTCTGGTCCCCTCCTTAACCAAAAGGTATTGACAAATGGGAGGGAGTTCGGAGAATTACAACAAAGTTACTGGGAAAGGGACTGGCTTGTGAGCAAAGATTAGACGATCTAAGGGCCAAATTTGTAAAGGTATTTAGGCATCTAAAGATGCAGATATGTGCTTGAGGGATTTTCAGCAGTACCTAGTTGTCTAACTCTTATTGATTTCAATGGGAGTTAGGTGCCTAGGCACTTTTGGAAATCCTACTAGACACCTATCTGTACCTATACCTTTAAAAATCTGGCCTTCAATCTGTATAGTATGTATAAGAGATGGCTAAAGGGACAATAATAATATTGAAAACCCCCAGAAGATAGAGGAATTATTTAGGGTTTTACATACACTAAGAAAAATTACTAACAGCTAGTGAAATAATTACTGTGATTGCTTAGATTTGTTTAGCTTGTGTTGGGAAATTGTTTAATAATTTTGAATTACTGATACAAAATGCTGATTTCCATTTTATGTTAAATCATTATAACCATAATCATTTAAAAAAGGAATAGAACATCTTAACTCTATATTATAGTCACAGTATCTGTTGATGTTAGAGCAATAATTCTTTTCAATTATTCTGACTCATTAACTTTTATATTGACTTCATCTTGACTCCTCATATGTGTAAGAGTTACAGGATCAGATCTTAAGATGCATAAAGGTAAAAAATAAAGGCTTTATAAAACTACTAGAAAATCTCAACCACTATATAATTATTTTGTACTACAGTGCTGAGTAATATTAAGGATTTCTGTGAAAGTTAGAAGCCTTCTCTATACTCAGCACATTCCAAATGGGTAGAATTCTGTCTGAAGCTGTTTTAAGTTTCAACACCAAGAACTTGTGAGTCAGAAGGCCAAATCCTCTGGTCCAAGTGAGCTGTGTTTGGTGCAAGACAGAGGGAGAGGTGAGGATTTCTTTAAGCTATCTTAATGGTTGTTTGATTGGGCTAGTACTTGGAATAAATTAGAGCAATCTATGATCAAGATCTGGAAAAATAAGAATTTTGCTGCCATTACAGAGTGTGTGCTTTTCTGCACAGCTTGTAGGGTTCAGATTTTATCTGAAACATCAATAATTCTAGCAGTAACAGTCTTAGTCAAGGCTGTGCGGTTATGACAGAATAGTCTATTGCTCAATGAAAACAGGGTAATTGCTTATAGCAATGTGTAAAATGTCAGGCAGCTGTTTAGATTATGCATCTTAACTTGCTTTTCAAGCATAACCACTATAAAGCATAGCATTGTGTTTTATTTTCTTTCATTACATTAGTCATCAGGGTTGAGAGTTGTCCTGCTTTACTCTACTTGCTTCTGATTCTCACTTGTGCAATTTGGCTCTCCAGCTGTTCTTTTTTGGAAGCTGTTTATTTTTCTCAACAGTTTAACCAGTTTTAAGTCCATGTTGGCTGCTGTGGACTGGACACCATCCAAACCTTGGTTGAGCTCCTCTAATTTAGCCATAAGTGGTTTTAGGGACAGTGGCTGATCTTGTAAGTACAGAAAACCTTGACAAGATGGCACCACATCCACTTCTGTGTCAGTTTCCCCTACAGCACAAACAATTTTTTCACCTATTTCCCGTCCCTTTTGGCATCATTAGGGTTCCTCTTTTACCCACAGAAGGAAGTAACAAAGTTTTCCCTTTGAGCTTCAAAACCCATAAATAAAAGCACGCATTTGTCAGCAAGTCTGTGGAGGCTCAGAGATGCATGTCTGGTTATTAAGGTTTCCATGCTCCATATTGTGTACATTTATGTTTTATTTTTTAAAATTGATTTAAACTTGTATGCAAAAACATAAGCCCTGATCCTGCAAATAGATGCATTGGTGCAAACTCTTAGACTACTGGAATCCTGTGAACTTCAGTGGGACACTGCATGAACATAACGGTCAACACTAGTAGTGTATCTGTTTGCAGGACGGGGGCCTGAGACTGCAAGATCCGCAAGGCCAAAGAGCTCAGTTTATCAGGGGATAATTTATTTAACTGGGTTCACTGAATTTGGGATCAGTTTGGTCCACAGAGCACAATACAGTGCAAGCTTCCCCAGCACTGCCTCTAGCTCACAATGACCTCTTCAGGCAATCTCTATGGTTTAGGCCAGTGGTTTTCAAACTGCGGGTTGTGACCCGGAATGTAAGGCGCTGGGTTGCAGCAGCTCTGGTCAGCACTGCCAACCGGACAATTAAAAGTCCTGTTGGCGGTGCTACCTGGCTAAGGCAGGCTAGTCCCTAACTGTTCTGACACCATGCTGAGCCCCAGAAGCGTCCACCCCGAGCACTGGCTCCGCTGGCCAATGGGAGCTGGGGTGGGGAGAGGGGAGGGCTGTGCCTGCAGGTGAGAGCCGCACGGAGCTGCTTGCGCACCTCCGCCTAGGAGCCAGATCTGCTGCTGGCCACTTCTGGGGCGCAGCACGGTCCGTGGTGCCAGGACAGGCAGGAAGCCTGCCTTAGCGCCCCCACTGCGCCACTGACCAGGAGTTGCCCGAGGTAAGCCCGTGCCCCAATCCCCTGACCTTCCCCCAACCAAAAGCCCCTTCTTGCACCCCAAACCCCTCATCCCCGGTACCACCCCAGAGCCTGCACCACCAGCCCAGAGCCCTGACCCCATCCTACACCCCAACCCTCTGCCCCAGACCTGAGCCCCTCCCGTACCACAAACCCCTCATCCCTAGCTCCATTGGGTCATGGACATCAACAATTTTCTTCAACTGGGTCGCCAGAAAAAAAGTTTGAAAACTGGTTTAGGCCATTCACTCAATGGTGCCTTTGCTGAGGCTGTCAACGGGTGCAAACTGTTGTAGTAGCTTTTTTGATATGGAATCTATCCACTAGGGCAAGAGTGTCAAAACATATTCTGTGGAGATGGCCAAATTCCATTTTTAATTATGATTAATGGAACAAGGTATATAAATTTAGGACTACATAGTCTCCTGAGTCTCACTGGTTAGTACATCATTGTCTCATTCAGCCTCACTCAGTGGAAAAATAAGCTTTCTTATAAGACCACTGCTATTTTCCCCCTTTATTTATCTTCCTTTCTCACATTCTTTCTTTTCCCTCTCACTCATCCATATCTTTTTGAGTCTCCCTTCTATTTTTCCTGCAGCAATTTCCAATTATTCACCACATTCCCTCTGCTATTCAGCAATTAAATAGTTAATGCTTACATTAAAGAAAAATACCTCAATGGGATTAATGGGGTATGAGACCATTTACACCTCTACAAGCTATTATTCCAGACTGCCTGCAGACTCAGGAAGGCAACACTGTATTGGTTACACTTGGGCCAAATTTGGAAGGGGAACTTTGGAACTGTGAGGGCTATAAACCTATTTCTTATTTTAATAAAAAACTTAAATTCTGCCAAATCTGAAAATGTCACGCAGGTAAGATCTGGCATATGAGCTAGGTGTTTGGCCTCTGCACGAAGATCTGCACTGAGCCTCCTATTTTTTATTTCTCCCTCAAAAAAGAGCCTACGTGACTTGCCCCTTCCTTTGGCCCTTGTGAGTCATGATGGTCAGACCTTTTCTGTAAAGTGAATTTGAATATTTTGTTCCAAGTTATTACAGTGTAATTTCAAACCATTTTAACACAATGCACTGGCTATTTGTGGCAAGAACAGTCTTTGTTGACTGAAGCGTGAATAAAGAATGGGAAAGAAAAATACAAGACTTTTAATTTAACAAAGGTATCATATGGAGAAACAATGCTCTTCTATTTAAGCATATTGTTGTTGTTTTTTTCACTCTGACATCCAAAAATCCAAAGAGCTTGTGTTTTACACCCATTTGACGAACTCTTCTTTGTTTGCAGTTACAGGTTTTTCTGCATTCTCTATGGGGGAAAATCTTAGAGCATAAAGTCATGCTTGTGGCCTGAACTGTTAAAGTGGATGAGCAAACTCATGATCTAGGAAGCATGCAGAGCAGAATTTACTAAGATGTTGTTGTTTTTATCAATCTTTGTTTTATCCAGTATTGTGATGATTTAAAAGCTGTTTAATCCAATACTGCTAATGGTTTCTTAGCAGTTAATATAGATTATCTTTTAAAACCTCCTTTTACTTTGAGAAGGTAATACTAACAGGATGAGAAACTGAAGCAAGGAGAAGTGTGTTGATTTTCAGTGTATTTTTTTAATTTGATCAAATGATTCTTAGTGAAACAGAACTTTGGAAAATGTTTACATTTCTCACAATTTACACACAAAAAAAACGTTGTCAGTGAAATGAGAAGATGAGATTCTTTGCTTGGCAAAGAAACGAATAAGTGATTGCTTTCTAAAGAAATTAATAAAAGCATTCACTGATCTACAGTCATAAGGGAATGTAAATATGTTGGGTTGGATCCTGGGATCTGGCTGAGGAACACGTGATACAAGTTAGGAGTTGGGGACAGTACACAGGTGGCTGTAAACCACCTTTGAACTCCCCCAATCTTGGGACCATTAGCATGCTCCAATTTGCACCAGTGCCAGTAGCCCCAAAAGGACACTCCAGCAGCCAGGGATCATCAGGTCCCTTATGCTGTCTACAGGAGGATGTGGCATAGGAGTTGTAGGCAGGAAGGTAGACTGTTTTAAACACAAATATGGGCACACAATACCCCTCACATATCAAGAACAGATTAAACTAATGGCCTAATGAATGGAGACAATGTTACTTCACTTCCTAGTACAAGATTTGCCCTTTTAATAGTACCTTAAATATATATATTTTATTTTGTTGTTGGGAATTTTTTTGTTGTTGTTGAAAGTTTACCTTCATATTAGCCCAAAGTTTCCATATTCTAAAGCTTGTCCTTTGGAGGTTCTCTGTGGTTTGACACCACTTGTACTTTGCCTTTTGGTAAATAAAAGGAGGACTTCAGCTCTAAGCACACTAAAGAACATGAGAAGTATGTAAAAGTTCTTCTTCGAGTGATTGCTCCAATGCATTCCAGTTAGGTGTGCGCGCCGTGCGTGCACGGCTTCTCCGGAACTTTTTTTACCCTAGCTACTCCGGCGGGCCGGCTGGCGCCCCCTGGAGTGGCGCCGCTATGGCGCCTGTTATATACCCCAGCCGGCCCGTCCGCTCCTCAGTTCCTTCTTCCCGCCCGTGACGGCAGTCGGAACTGTGAAGTGCTCAGTAGTCCTCCACATCCCTAGCTCTCGCTACTCATTGCTGTATATAGTTTCTTTAGTGTTAGTATAGTTAGTTTAGTAGTTAGTTAGTGTTTTAGATAAGGATAGGGGGGAGGGGGAGTTTTTCCTCCCTTCCCCTCCCCGGTGCGGGCTCATGCCCAAGGCACCGGGGCTTTAAGCCCTGTGCAGCGTGCCAGAGGCCTATTGCCAGTGGGTGACCCTCACGGCTCCTGCCTCCGTTTGCCTGGGCGAGGTGCACACCGCACCGACAAGTGTGCTATTTGTTCGGCTTTTAAGCCGCGGGAACCCGTAAGGACAGAGACAGTCGCCTCAAGCAGCTCCTTATGGAGGCGTCCCTCCAGCCCCTGGCACCGTCAGCGGCCGGCACCAAGGGCTTCTTCATACAGGTGCAGAGTGCACCCGCGGCACCGCGACCGGCTCCGGCACCGTGGCCACGGTACCTAAACCGCCGCCTAAGACGACCCGGCACCGCTCGCTCCCTCGCCTTCACGCAAGCAGAAACACTTGGCGAAGGGCTGTAGCGAAGGCACGCACAGAGTCCGCCACGAGAGTGCGGCAGTGCGTAAAGAGGGCCCTGAGCCCTCGACTCCGGCTCCGCAAGCCGCCGTCGAGTCTGGCACCGCCACGCTTCCCTGGCACCAACCGAGGTTGAGCCAAGGCTGCCTTCGACGCCGGAGACATTCTCCTCCGCGCGGGACCTGATCAGGCTTATAGAGGCTCCGAGCCTCCGGCACCGCCGGTGCGGGCTGTTGTCTCTCTGGGCAAGCCAGCCAGAATGACAAGACCGCCCTCTATCGACGAGCAGCATGGAAGACGGTCCCGGTCCCGGTCCCGGCGCAGGTCCCCGTCCCGGTCGATTCGGATCTTGTCGCCGCCGCTACCTCTTCACGGCACCGAGCGCCATCCCGACGCCGGTCTGAGTCCCGGTACCACTCTCGATCTAGGTACCTGGTCGCACTCCCGGCACCGATCTAGGTCACCGTACCGTCGGTTACCCCAAAGTCGCGGAGATCGTCTCGGCACCCCGCGACTCTCGGAGTCCCCACTCCCCGGGCACCGCGGATCCCGGTCCCGGTCCGAGCTCCCGGCGCCGGTCGAGCTCCCGGCACCGCCGCAGCCCGCGCTCAAGCGTTTCACCGTCCCGTCGGCGCTCTGCGTATCGACCCTTGGTGCCGTCGGATGCAGGGCCTCTCCCGCCTTCAGCGGTTCAGTCCTTCGGCACCACAGCACCGCCTTGGCCATCCCGCCCAGCGTCCGTGGCCGCATCCACGAGGTGCCGACGATACTGGGGAGCCCACCGATGGCCGACCCACTCAAGGACTCCCTCATGAGCAGTGGGGCTACTGGGTAGGTTCCCGTGGGGGCAGCATGAAACGCAGAGTATCCCATTTCCCAGGAGGGATGTTGACCACCAGCACCAGGGGCCCTGAAGCAACTGTTAGCCGGCCCGCCCCTCCCTCCTCTATCCGCACGAGCCCTCTGCTCATTCCGTTCCGCCAATCACCCACGCCTCACATTCGGAGGAGGCTCAAGGCCACCGACCGTAAGGAATGCCTGAGCCGGTTGTGCAGGGTGCATCTTCATCATCCTCGCCGGATGAGGCGTGGCAGGTGCTGCGGCCAGCGAACCCCCCGCCCATTGACCTCCGGGCCTTCCAGGGACCTGCTTCGCAGGGTGGCTGGCGTCCATGAATCTCCCCGTCGAGGAGGTCCATGAGGACGAGGATCCAATTACCAATGTGGTGGGTGCAGACGCTCCCGTCCGCGTGGCGTTATACCCTTTGGTCCGGACCATTCAAAAAAAAACAGCCACTACGCTCTGGCAGACCCACCGCTTCCATTCCACCCACAGCACGCGGGGTCGAGCGGAATGTACTCAGCCCCACCATCAGGCTATGAGTACCTTTTACTCCCACCCAACCCCAGACTCCCTCGTAGTCCAATCTGTTAACGACCGCGAGAGGCCTCGGCCAACCTGCCGCTGCGCCTAAGTCCAAGGACGCCAAGCGCATTGGACTTGCTCGGCCGTAAGATCTACTCCGCAGGGGGTTTGCAGCTGAGGATCGCAAACATCATGGTCCTCCTCGCCAGGTACTGTCTTTGACATTCTGACGTCCCTGGCGAAGTTCACGGAGCTCCTGCCTTCCACATCACGCCAGGAGTTCTCCGCCTTGCTGGACGAGGGGAGGAAGTTCCTCCCGGTCATCTATTACGGCTTGCCTCCTCGACGCCGCAGACTCCGGGGCTTGGACCTTGGCATCCGGCGTGACAATGAGGCGCATCTCCTTGCTGCAGTCCTCCACCCTGCCGCCGGAGGTGCAGTATACCCTTTCAGGACCTCCCCTTTCGACACCCGAGGTCTGTTTTCCGAAAAGACACAGATTCTCGGATCCAGACCCTGAAGGACGGGCGCATCGCCAATCCGCACGCTAGGCATGCATACGCCGGCGAACGCAGCGCAGGCCCTTCTCTGGCCGCAGCCCTCCTGCTACCAAACAGCGCTATCGCCCCTATGTCAGCCGCACGACCGACCCAAAATCGCCGTCGTCCGTCCGGCAAACCGCCGCAACCAGGGCCAGGCCGCTTCCAAGGCCCCCCTCAGGGGGCTAAGCAGGCCTTTTGATGGGGCGATCGAGGACGGCCCATCATCTCTCCCTACCGGATCCTTCCCCATTATTTCACAACCGCCTTTCCCATTACTTTTTCGGCGTGGTCCCGCTTAACATCAGACGAAATGGGTGCTTCAAAACAGTCCAGTCGGGATACCGCCTTCAATTTGTTTCGCCCCCACCTTCCCACCCACCCTCACCTGTCCCTCTTCAGGGACCCCTCTCACGAGCAAGTCCTCTTACAAGAGGTTCAGACTCTGTTGAGCGTGGGGGGGGGGTTTTGCCCTAGAGGCAGTACCCCCTCAAGACAAGCGGGGAAGGGGATTTTATTTCCCGTTATTTTCTCATCCCCAAGGCGATAAGGCGGGCTACGTCCTATCCTGGACCTTCGCTTGAGCTGAACAAATACCTGCTCAAGCCCAAGTTTCGTATGGTCACCCTGGGGACCATTATTCCCTCCCTGGATCCGGGAAGGACTGACGGTTTGCCGCCCTCGACATTGAAGGACGCCTACTTCCATGTCGCGATCTATCCTCCTCATCGGCGTTACCTTCACACCCCACCGACCCCCCCGTTTCTGTGGTCAACAACGCCCACTACCAGTTCGCCGTGTTGCCATTCGGACTCTCCACTGCACCGAGGGTATTTACAAAATGCATGGCAGTCGTAGCAGCAGCCCTCCGCCGACGTCAGATGCACGTCTACCCGTTATCTTCGACGGACTGGCTGGTCCGAGCTCAGTCCCGTCAAGCTCGTGATAGAACAGATGGCAGAAATTCTGTCTCTCTTTCAGCGGCTTGGGTCTTCTCATCAACACCGAGAAGTCCACTTTTGTTTCCCAACGCAAAGCGGCTGGAGTTCATTCGGAAGCGGTTCTCGACTCCACGGTTTGCCAGGGCCTCTCTTCCTCGCGCCCGGCACCAGGTCGATGGTCTCCCATCATCCGGGATCTCGTCGCCTTCGCCGACCACAACCAGTGCGCTCGACTGCCTACGCCTTCTGGGTCAACACAATGGCCCCTCCTGCACATATGTCACCGCATATCCTTGCGCGGCTCCATCTTCGCCCCTTCCAGTCCTGGCTCGCGACGGTGTATTCTGTACCGGCCTCATCGAGACCCCTCATCGACATGGTGGTCACGGTCAACAGGACGGCCCTCGACTCCTCCTCCGCTGGCTAGTAGCTCAACCCGGAGGTCGTGTGTGCGGGAGTATCCCGTTCCATCCTCCCTCGCCCTATCCGCCACGCTGACCACGGATGCCTCAGCACTCTCGGTTGGGGGGCCCACCTGGGCGACCTTCACCACCCAAGGCCTTTGGGTCGCCCCAGGAGCTCGCGCTACACATCAATGTCCGCGAGCTCCGTGCCATCCGCCTCGCCTGCCGAACCTTCTGCTCCCACCTGCAACGCCGTTGTGTAACAGTACTCACTGGACAACACCGCTGCGATGTACTATTTGAACAAGCAGGCGGAGCCCGCTCTTTCTCCCTCTGCGAGGAAGCGATCCTCCTGTGGGACTTCTGCGGACCCACTCCATTCACCCATAGAAGCGTCTTTTCTTCCGGGAGTACAGAATACGCTGGCCGACCATCTCAGCAGGTCATTTCTCTCCCACGAGTGGTCCCTTCGTCCCGACGTTGCACCATGACGATTTTCCAGAGGTGGGGGTTTCCCCGGGTTGACCTCTTCGCCTCCAAGGCGAACAGGAAAGTGTCTCCAGTTTTGCCTCGTTCCGGGGTCACTCGCCGGGGCTCTCATGTCGGACGCCTTCCTGTATCCCTGGCAGGACTCACCTCCTCTATGATGCCTTCCCTCCTTTCCCCGCTCGTGCACAGAGTGCTCCAGAAGCTGCGGAGGGATCGAGCCAACCGTCATTACTAGTGGCTCCGGCCTGGCCGAGACAGCATTGGTACACCCTGCTGCTCGAGCTCTCCGTTCGGGATCCCATCCCCCTCCCGTTATGGCCGGACCTCATCACGCAGGACTTCGGCAGACTCCACCATCTCGAAACCCATCCGAACCTGCAGTCCCTCCATCTTACAGCCTGCGGGTTCCTGCGTGGTTGACCCACGCAGAGAGGGACTGTTCGACGCGCCGTGCAGCAAGTCCTGCTTGAGAGCAGAAAGCCTTCCACTCGCGACCCTCCACCTACCTGGCGAAATGGAAAGAGGTTCGCGCTCTGGTGTGACCAACGAGGACTCAACCCTTTCGTCGTACCCGTCCCTACCATCCTGGACTACCTCTAGGTACCTTAAGGAGTAAGGTCTGGCGGTCTCCTCCTTGCGGGTACACCTGGCAGCGGTTCTTTTGTCCGCTTTTCGTCCTTCTCTGGAAGGTCGCTCCATCTTTTCCAATCCGATGGTCTCCCGCTTCCTGAAAGGCCTGGACCGATTGTACCCGCCGGTGCGGCGTTCCAGCCCCAACCTGGGATTTGAACCTTGTCCTGTCCAAAAAAATTTTTTTTTTTTCCCACTCATGGGTCCCGTCCGCCATTCGAAAAAAAAAAGAACCTATGGCCACGTGTTCTCTTCTTTACCTCTCCTGGAAGACGGCCCTTCCTCGTCGCCATAACATCGGCCAGACGAGCTCTCGGAGCTCCGGGCGCTGACGGTTAGGTCCGCCATAGACACCGTCTTCCACGCAGACAAGGTGCAGCTTCGTCCGCATCCGGCCTTCCTGCCAAAAGTGGTCTCGGCTTTCCACCTCAATCAGGACATCTTTCTCCCGGTCTTCTTCCCGAAGCCCCATGCCTCACCTCGGGAACAGCAGCTCCACACCCTCGACGTCCGTAGAAAGCGCTCGGCTTTTTTATCGATCGAGCGGCGACGAAGCCTTTTCGGCGTTCTACACAGCTCTTCATAGCAGTCACCGATCGCATGAAAGGCGAGCCGGTCTCTTCCCAGCGCATCTCCTGGGTAACTCAATGCATCAGAGCATGCTACGAGCTGGCTCGCGTGCCCCCGGGCCGCTTCACCGCTCATTCCACGAGGGCGCAAGCCTCGTCTGCCGCCTTCCTGAGCCATGTCCCCATCCAGGACATCTGTCGAGCGGCCACATGGTCTTCGATCCACACCTTCGCCTCCCACTACGCGTTGGTTGCAGCAGTTCTCGAGACGACGCAGCCTTCGGTGTCCTCAGCAGTTTTACTACTCTGCCACGTCTCACTATTCTATATCACTAACCGACCCCACCGCCTAGGTAAGGCTTGGGAATCACCTAACTGGAATGCATTGGAGCAATCACTCGAGAAGAAGAAAAGACGGTTACTCACCTGTAGTAACTGTTGTTCTTCGAGATGTGTTGCTCCAATCCATTCCAGACCCCGCCTCCTTCCTTCCCACTGTCGGGAGTAGCCGGCAAGAAGGAACTGAGGAGCGGACGGGCCGGCTGGGGTATATAACAGGCGCCATAGCGGCGCCACTCCAGGGGGCGCCAGCCGGCCCGCCGGAGTAGCTAGGGTAAAAAAAGTTCCGGAGAAGCCGTGCACGCGCGGCGCGCACACCTAACTGGAATGGATTGGAGCAACACATCTCGAAGAACAACAGTTACTACAGGTGAGTAACCGTCTTTTTGATATTTTATGGAAGTCTTCCTGTTTATGACTTACAAAAGGAATAATTACCCTCTCATATCCTAGTGGATTTATCTGCTCTGCTGGCAAAGGAGGCCTTGTCTACACACAATTTGTGCACCATTTAACTGAATCAGTTTCTAAAACTATTTAATTAAATTGAAGTGACTCCCTCCCTAATATGGACACACTTAAATTGGTTTAAATGTCTTAAATTGGTTTAGTTTATGTCAGTTACAAAATGGCATAAGATGAGCTGCTTTAAGATGCTCTAAAACTGATATAATGGTGCCCGGCACAAAGTTGCACCCATTTACCTAAACGGGTGGAAAAAAAATCACCTTTAGTTTGACATGTGCAGCTCTGCATGGGAAAGAAAGAGTCCCACTCCCTGAGATGGTTGATTGACAAACTGATGCTCCAATGGGAAGCCTCTGTTCTTGGAGTTGGCAGTTACTGGCAGTTGTTTTGGCCCAAAGGGGATAGAGGTTCAGAACATCTCTAGAGAGAAGAAACAGTAATTGAAGGAAAAGAAGAAACAGAAGAAAGGCATGAGCACTCCTAGAAAAGAGAAGGAAGAAAGAAGCCATGTACATTGACCAGCGCCGGTCCTAGGATACACTGGCCTCACCACCGACTTTTGTGGGATCTCAGGCCTCCAAAATCACAGGTGATACTGAATAGAAGAGGAATAGGGGCTCAGACCCTATGCTGATAGGCGCCCAATGAGAACCTGGATATGGATAGATACATAGCATAGAAGGATAGGTCCTGTTTAGAAAAAAAGAGTCCTTGAGCCTTTGAGATCTGCTGTTGTCCCATCATTTAAAGTCAGGGAACATACTATGTTCCTGGTTTTAAAAAGACACATTTTCTTTATGCTATATTTTGTCACATAGTAAAGGGAAACCTTGGGGATAGAACTGCAGGGTGCAGGCAAGAGGGAAATCTCAGGCTTTTAAATTTTTCACTGTGCATAGGTGCATCCTTGGGGCATTCAAAGGTTGTGCTTGTATATGGTGCCTCCCTACTGCTGAAGCGGCTTCCTGCAAAGCACCACTCCAGCCAGTAGTAGGTGCTATAGTAAATCTTCCCATCTCCCACTTGCTGGCTGCCTCTGCTGAGGGGGAAGCTGCGGGGAAGGCTGCAACACTTGCTGCACATAGTTTAGAGCTAATCCCCAAGCGTGGCTGCTTATCAAGCTCAGGTCAGGCCAAACCAGGAGGGGTTGCAGTGGGAGAGGGGCCTGAGACAGGAAATGGCAGGCAATGTGAGTATGTCAACCCAAAAGTGGGAAGCCAAGCAGGGCAGGGGCAGGAGTCTGATAGGGGGCCTACTGAGGTGAAACTGAAACAGGTGGGACTAGACTACATGAAAGAGAGAGTGCATGGGGAAGGAGGGAGGGAAGCTGGTAGGTCTGTGGTAGAGCTATCTTGCTGTCAGAGCAGTGCAGAAAGTAACTAAAGACGCTCATGTACAGTTGGAGGAACTCACACCCTAAGGGTATGTCTTCACTACCAACATTAAAGCGGTGCCGTGGCGGCGCTTTAATGTGGCTGTGTAGTTGTGGCACCAGTGCTGTAACCCACCTCCGCGAGGGGAGTAGCTCCCAGCACTGGTGCACTGACTACATGGCCACTTTACAGTGCTGAAACTTGCAATGCTCAGAGTGGGGAGGGGAGTTCAAACCCTGAAGCAAGAAAGTTGCAGCACTGTAAAGTGCCAGCGTAGACAAGGCCTAAGATCTTCCTCAAGCCACCTCACTCTATATCACCAGCTCCTAACCTAGTGAAAGGCAAAATGATTATAATTGGTAAAATAGAAAACTACTTACAAGTAATGTAGTTGAATTCCCCAATTGCTGAAAAGAGTGATGGTAAGAGATGTATTTAGGAGAATATTCCTGTGTGCGTGTGACGAGAGTGCCAACAGTGACAGTCCCAGGAGAGGTGACAGTGGCTGTCCCATTTTTTGTGAACGGACCCAGTAAAGATTATGGCAAGTGTTATCTGGCTTTCAAGAGCTTGTGAGGTAGTAGAGCCTGCAGACAATCCAGTTCTTGCAGTGGCCGTGGCTCTTGCCTAGGAGATTAAACAGGTGTTTACTTTCCTTTCACAGGGAAGCCAGGAGAAATGGTGGTGGCTTCCAGATGGGAAATTCAGGGCAAAGCCTTCCATTGCTCTCTCTGTTATGTCCCCACTTACATTGCAAAGCTAACAATGGCACCCCCAGTTGGTGTGGCAGAGTGAAGGGGAAACAGGATGAGGAGAGTTGTTATAGGAGCTGGCTCTAATGTACCATTGAAATGGCTCTTTGGGAGGAAGAAAGTAAGGACAGTATTCAGTTAGGCTTATAAAAAAGTGGTTTTAAGTTAAGGTTTCTGTTACTAGGATCCACCATTGCCTGGAATCAGATCAAACAGCAAACAACTGGAGCATCTGGATAAGTACACATTTTAATTTCCCTTTTCTCTGTAGGCTGGGTCTGGTGTATTTAATTCATTGTTTCCTAAACTTTTAGAAGCAACTCCTGCCCCTTTTTCTCTGGGTGCAGAGTTCCCTCATGCAGCAGAATAGGTTTGATTTTGCTCCTCCAGGGATAAAGAAAGCAAAATTTGGGGATGCCACTCAAGGCGTAAAAAAGCACAGACATTAGTTTTAATGGGGGCTGTCTACATGCTATCATGTGGAACTAAATAAGGGCCAGGAGATCTGCTGCTAGATAAATTCTGTATGCTTTTCACCTTACCAGAAGGATGCAGGGGCACTAGGACTGTGACAGCTACACTAGCCATTAGCATCAGCCACAGAATGACTCTTCAACCCAAAGGATGGGGGGAAGAGATGTGTATTGTCTTGAAAATAAGGAGAAGTTGATGATAGGTCATGGGACCTAGACGGAGCCAGCTCTGGATTATTCTAGCTTTCTCTGACTGGGAAAACAAAGTTGGTCAGTACAGCTTTGCTCAAAAGATTAGTTTTAGTTAATATAATTTGATTAAGTGATAAAGGACAGATACTTGATTGCATTATCAGTCCAGCAAGGGCTGATAGAGATGAAGTGGAGGGCCAAAGTCAAAGCGGTCATAGAGAGGTCAGTTTCTGTCAAATGAAATGCAGAGTATATAACACGTTCATTGTGAGGTGATTTTCTAGTTTGAGTAAGAAGTTCTTACTAAATGAGAGCTGCCAGTCAACCAATCAGAATATTGTGCTTGATGTTCTGAGAGGTTTGCAATATTTATAAATCAAAGTAATTGGCATTTCTTTAAATGGTTAAGCTTAAATACTTAAAAAAATTTGATTTTTTTTTTAAATTGGGCTAAGGGTCCATTATGCATCCTAAAAGAGCAAAACAGGGCACAGGCCTAGCACTTTCCCTCCCTGATAAGCATCCTTAATTCAAAGGTTTACTTATGCTACACGTGGAAATGGGTTGAGTGGCTCTTCTGTATTGCCAACCTCAAATGTTCAAAATTCATGAATCGGGTCTCAAATATCATGAGAATAGTTTACAAATCATTCATTTAAAAGGGTGCTTCTTTTTACTGCAAACTATTTTTTTTACATGAGATTGTTACATCTCACTTGCTCTCAGACCACACTCTAGTTTCACATCTTGTCTCATAGGACCATAAAAGTGTGAGTATTTGTTTAACAGATTATGTCTATTCCACTTGTACTTAAGCACTCTGTACCATTTTGCACAGCTGAACATCTAGCAATTATTTTTTTTAAATGTGGGGCATTTTGCTATAAAACAATAAACATACTTACTCTGTGCTGAAACTAAAAATAATAATAATTAAAAAATCAATCACTTTACTTCTGGACCTGAAAACTCCATCACAAAAGTTAGCAATGTATATATCAACCAAATATACATATCTTGGGCGTAGGGTGACCAAATGTCCTGATTTTATAGGGACAGTCCAGATTTTTAGGTCTTTTTCTTATATAGGCTCCTATTACACCCCACCCCCTCCTGATTTTTCAGATTTGCTGTCTGGTCACCCTACTTGGGCGGGGCACTAGTATAATGGATTTGTTGATTTCAAGTGTTAGTAGAAAAGATGATCTAGCGTCAATGTTGTTTCTTCTTCTGGTATTAACAGATTTCTCAAGCTAAGAGAAGCATTTTTTTAAAAAATCTGCTTAGATTTGAGTCTTCTCAACCCTGCCAGTCTTTACAAGCAGTCTTGTAGTGCTAGACTTTAAACAAAGAATTAAGGGGGCTCATACACTGCCTTTGTTCTTAAGGAGGCAGAGATGAAACTCCCCGCCGCTAACGGCTATCAGCAAAGTGGCATTTTACTTTGGTGTGGGTGTGGGGGGGGTGTCGTACTTCAACTTAGGATCGTGCAACGTGTGCACAGAGCTGAAAAGCTCACTTGGAGGCGATCTCTAGAAAAGGGGAGTGAACACTCGATTTTTTGTTTGCCCTCGTCTCGTGTGAGACATGCAGGTTTGGCTGGCTGGAGGCGACACCGCTAGGGTGTGCGCATCTCCCCTCCTCCTTGCAACTGCGACGGGCTTAACTCACTGCAGTGCAAACGGATTCCTTTAAGCAGGGCGCCCGGGAGGAGGGCATAGCACAGGCTCTGCTTACAGTGGCACCACCGCAATGAACTGTGTGTGCTGCGGGGTTAGTGGCGTGAAGGCGGCCGGCCCGGGCTGTGCCCCGCCTCCAGCGCGAGAGCAGAGCTGCTTTCCTCTCCCCGCGCGCTGCGTGTTGTTCAGTTAAAGGGACAGTTCCCGCTTGATGCGCGGGGTTGTGAGCTGGAGAACTAGCGCAGCACCCCAGCGGCGCTGGAGGAGCACGGCAGCCTGCGCGGCCACCCTGCGCTCCCGCCCCGGCAGCAAGCCCCTCTCCGCCTTTCCTACCGCCCGCCCCTCTCTCCTCCCGCAACGGCCGAGCGGGGAGGGTGACTCGGTCCCGGGTCAGACCGCTGTTCGCTCTACCCCACAGCCATCCCCGCCTCCAGCTCTGGCTACCGCCTGGAGCGCCTCCGTGCCCGCGCAGCCGCCCACCCCCCAACGGAAGGAGACTTCTCCAGCCCCGCCCTTTCCAGCTCCCCATTCGCGCCAAACGAACGTATGACGTATTTTCTGCGTGGCCCGGCCTCCGTCTTCCTTGTTTTCAAACTGAGTGGGCGTGTGTGATTGGCTGGCGTAGGGGCCACGAGACTAACGGTCGCGGGAAAGCCGCGGAGTCTGAACGGCAAGAGCTGGGCTACCCTGGGCAGCGCTAGCGAGCGGGTCCGCGCGGTGCCTGCGTTGGTGCGGGGCCAGGAGGAGCCTGGAGTGGCGCCTACTCAGTGCCGATAGTGGCAGCGCCGGGGAGCGGGCAGCGCGGGGCCTGCGGCGTGGGAGCGGCCGGCAGGGAGCCAGGGTGTCGGGTGGCGCGTCTCCCCGTGAGCGGGGCCCGTACGGAGCTGGGAGCGGCCCGGAGCCGCGGTCCCGCCATGAGCTCTGTGAACCGGCTGCAGGCCGCGCCGCGGCGCCTCTTGGTCCGGCCGGCGGACGCCCCGATCCGGCAGAAGCTGCTGTTCCCAGCCGGCAGCGACGAGGACGACGACGAGGAGGAAGGGGGTAGTAGCGGCAACAGCACCGGCGAGGACTCCGCCTTCCAGGAGGCGGACTCGCCGCTCTCGGCAGCCCGCACCCCGGCGCGGGGCGAGCCGCCGCCGCTGGAAGAGGAGGAGATGGAGCCGGCGGTGTCCGCGCTGCCCGGGGATGAGGAGGACTCCTGGGAGGAGGAGGGCTTCGGCTCGTCCCCGGTCAAGTCGCCCGGAGCCTACTTCATGGCCGGCTCGCCCTCGCCGCCCCTCAAGGGCCGCCGGTGTTGCGGGGAGTCGCCGACGCATTTCACTGTAGGCGGGTACCGGGTCCGCAGCGAGGAGCCCCGCTCCCCCCTGCCCGAGTGCCCCGGCACCCCGCCCCACAAGACCTTCCGCAAGCTGCGCCTCTTCGACACACCGCACACGCCCAAGGTGAGGAGCCGGGCTCGGGGTGGGGATGGTGCCCGGTGGAGGGGCTGGGGCTGCTCGTGGCACAGTTCCCCTTTGGTTCTTGGTCCCTTGAAGGGCGGCTGGTTGTAACTTGTAGCACGTGTGTGCCCCGTGCTCCAGCACAGGGCGTGGCGCGGCCTGTGCACAGGATTCCCGGAGGAGCTGCCTGTAGTGCTGGGTCTCTCCTGGTCCCCAATTGGTCAAAGCACTGTACATATAGGGTCCCCCATATCCTTTGTTGTTGGGAAGGTCTTCATTATCCACCCCCTTGGTTGTGGTGTCTGTACGATGTGGGGGAAGGGTAGTGAGGGGCCTGGCTTTGTGGCTCTTTATACAGCGGGGTAGTCAATAGGCCAAGGGTGGGCAAACTACGGCGTGGGGGCTGTATCTGGACCTTCAGACATTTTTAATCTGGCCCTTCAGGTCCTGCCGGGGAGTAGGGTTCAGGGCTTGCCCTGCTGCAGCCAGGGAGTGGGGTCAGGGGCTTGCCCCGCTCTGTGTGTGGGTCAGAGATACAGGCTCCAGGTGGCACTTACCTCAAGTAGCTCCCGGAAGCAACGGCATGTACCATCTCCATATCCTACGCAGAGGAACAGCCAGGGCCTCTGCATGCTGCCCCTGTCCCAAGTGCCACCCCTGCAGCTCCCATTGGCCTAGAACCATGGTGCGGGGCAAGCCTGGAACCATGGCCAATGGGAGCTGCAGGGGTGGTGCCTGCCGACCGGCCAGTGTGCAGAGCCACCTGGCTGCCCCTCTGCGTAGGATATGGAGGGAGGATATGCCGCTGCTTCTGGGAGCTGCTTGAGGTAAGCACCACCCGGAGCCTGACCCCCTCCCCTCCATAGCTGCCCTCTGAACCCCTCAGTCCCAGCCCAGAGCACTCTCCTGCACCCCAAACCGCTCATCCCCATGCCAGAGCCTGTACCCCCAGCGAGATCTCTTGCCCCCACCCATGCACCCCAATCCTCAGCCCGGAACCCCCTCCCACACCCTGAGCTGCTTGTTTTTGGCCCTACCCTGGAGCCCTCACTTTGCCCCCCCACACCGCAATCTCATGAGCATTTATGACCCACCATACAATTTCCATACCCAGATTTGGCCTTCGGGCCAGAAAGTTTGCCCACCCCTGCAGTAGGCAGACCGTGGACATGATTGCCAGATGCTTTGGATTGAATAGGTTCTGAAACCTCTTTATTCACTTATTATTTTAATTGTTGTTGTGGTGTGAAAAATGTTTCTCTAGAGTCTGGATCTTGACTATACCTTGACCAAGAAATTTGGGTCTTGTATTACAGTAAGGATTCCTGCCTAATGTGGGCTAGAACCAGCCCACCTGCGCAAGAGAAAATACTCTAGGGCAGTAGAACTTTATTTACTGGAAGAGCAATGTTATTGGCAGACACAAAATGTTGGATGTCAGGAGGGTGGTGGGTTAGAAGTATTAATAGATTTGTATTGCACTTCCACTTGTTTGGTAGATTTGCAATATGGACTAACAATACTCAGTACAGAGATAAGGTGGGCAAGGTAATACCCTTTATTGGACCAACTTCTGTTGGTGAGAGAGAAGCTTTCTAGCCACACAGAGCTCCTCTTCAGGTCTGGGAAAGGTACTCTGAGCTAAATGCAAAGTGGAAAGGATTGTTCTAAAGAACTATTCTACCTTGAATATGTGTTAACTACTTAAAGCTAAACAATCCTTTCCACCACCTTGCATTTAGCTGTGATGCTCAGAGTACCTTTCCCAGACCTGAAGAGGAGTTCTTTGTAGCTGGAAAGCTTGGTATCTCTCACCAATAAAAGTTAGTTCAATAAAAGACACCTCACCCACCTTTCTCTCTAATATCCTGGGATAGACCTGGCTACAACCACTCTGTATAATATAGTTTGTGTAAGGGAAATGATAGGTCTGTTTCCTTTTAAGTGTAAGGAGTGAACTGGAACAGAAAATGGTGCTTTACAAACTCTTCCAGCAGCATCTGGCTCCTTAAATATAGAATTGCACCAACAGAGGATAGCTGATGCAGGGAACCTAAACACAAACAAACAGAACATAATAGCCCATTTCATTCCTCTGTGCCTGGGATTAAAAACAAAGTTATCATCTGTGTTTCCAGCACCACTGCCCATTCTAGAGCAATCGTTACATAACATACTTGGTTAGCCTGTAACAAAAAAAAGTTGGCATCTTTTGCAGGTCCTGCCCACAAATTGTCCGTTAAGATTATGTAACAGATGAATCTGGTTTGTTTGGTACTTTTTTTAAATTCATATTTTGAAGTAGGTGATCAGCCTGTTGGTTTGCCACTATTTTATTAAACATCAGAAGAGTTTTCCAGTCTCACTTTTTGATCTTAAAATTGTAGCTCAGTAATTGAATTTTGTCAGCTTACTTTGATTACATTGTCATTGTAAATATGTATGAGCTGTTAAATGGACCCAGTTTAATCCAATGTGGAATTTTTAAAAAATTAGGTTTTGTAAAACAAGTTGTAGGAGTAATAGGCATATTTCCAGTACTTCTAAACGCTGCTGTTGACATGTATTTTGAAGACACACTCAACTTTTCAGTCATGGTTGTCTGAATTTTATCTGTTGATGTGTTTAAATGTTCTATCAGTTTGTCTGCATGTTTGTTTGACAGCATCATGTAGTTTATTTCCATTGTTTCTGTTTTGTGGGTATTTGACGCCTGAGCAAAACTTTGTTTGGGGGGTGAGGAGGGAAGACATAGAACTTACAAACTATAAATGGCTAGAGGGACTTGGGACTGCTGAAATATGACCAGTTTCAAAGGAATATGTAAGCTGTTTCATACTTAAAACAATTATTCCCATGCCAGACTGCCAAACAAGCTGTTGCTGCTTGAATACATGGAAATCGGAAAACTGTATTTATTTGGAAATGTACTATATAAGTATGGAATTGGCTAGTCTTTTAACTTTCTGTGCTGAAAACTAATGTATGTCAGTAATTAAAGGTAAATAGTCTTACTTGATTTATTAATTGTTGATAAAAGTACACTTGGAAAAATACTTTTACTCTGAAAATGGTAACAGGAGATCAATCGTAATTACTGTGATTACATAGCATGTAAGTGTGACTTAAATGTCAATGCTTGCTTGTATCAAATACAACAGGAAACTTGCTTTGTGGGTGGTATATGCCATTGAACTCTGATGCATTTGAAAACCCAGGGTATGGCTACACTTACAAATCTGCAGTGCTGGTCGTCCAGCTGTGCAGGGCCAGCGCTGGTGTGTGGCCACACTCACAGGTACCAGCGCTGGTGTGTGGCCACATTTGCAGCGCTGTTGGGAGTGATGCATTATGGGCAGCTATCCCAGCGTTCAAGTGGCAGCAACATGCTTTTCAAAAGAGGGGGGTGGGGTGGGGCGTAGTGTGACAGGGAGCGGGCGAGAGAGGGAGAGTGGATTTTTGGAGCCAACACTGTGTGTTACCTTCCTGCCTTGAAAAATCAGAACATGTTCCCGATCCCTTACCCTTAACTCTTAACTGCAAACAGCCTGCAGCCAACGGACTCCCTCTCTCCCCTCTGCCCTGTTTCTGTCAAGCAAACAGGAGCTGTGTTTGTAGATAAGCAGCTCTGGGATCAACAGATCTCCGAGTTCACAACAAAACAAAGAGAGGCTGCATAACAAAACAAAGAGAGTAATTTATAAAAGCATTCTGGGATATCTGCTAATACCCTGGAGGCCAATAACAGCGCTGGTGTGTAGCCACACTTGATGACCAACGCTGCAATCTTTATTCCCCATGCTGAGCCAGGTGTACGGCCAGCGCTGCAGCCAGGGAGTTGCAGCGCTGGATGTGCCCTGCAGGTGTGGACACTTACTAATTGCAGCGCTGGAAAGCCTCCACCAGCGCTGCAACTTGCAAGTGTAGCCATACCCTCAGAATGAGAGAGTGAGAAAGCATGTGCCTGCCCAGGTCAATACTAGGTATTGCAGGTCATGACAGGCACTGGATGAAGCCCTGGCAGCTTGGCTATAATCTATTGTCCAGTCTTTCATTTTCCCACTTCTCCCCTCCAAAGGAGGCTTGATGAACATATGTGATCGGGAGGTTGCCCTTGGCTTCCAGAAATAGTAGGTTTGGGGTTATGGAGAGAGTGGTTTTACTTCATTTTCAATAGGTGACCTTTCTTCACTGTAAAAACCTCTCTTGGATTGAAGTAAATTCTGTTACAGTATCTGTGTATAATATGAACTTTTCAATTCTGAATATTGAGAGGACACCCATATATTTTGTGCATTTCTAGTGCCCCATCAGTGTGGAACTGAGCACTAGTACCCCAATCTTCTATTTAAAGGGACTAACTTTTTTATAGAAGGTAGAAGAATGAGAATTTTATAGGCAAGTCATAACAAGGCTTTATTGTGCTGCTGTGTAGCTGAGTCAATAATGTGTGGTAATTTAGTGTTTAGTGGCTCAGAGTTCAGCGTGGTTATATATAGTCATGCTTCATGGTCTTTCTGTTGAAAGAGAATCGTGTTAATTGTTCCATCTTTATGTATGGTCTTTTCCTGACTAAAAAGTGACCACCTTTTCTTGCCAGACTTTTTAAAAAAAAATGATTAAAATGTTAGTGTTTATCTTTATTCTGGCAATTGCTATGTCATACTAAAGCATAAAAATTCATACCCAAGTGATTTACATTGGACAAATTCATTCCTATTAAGCAGATCTTATGCTAATTTTATGCTGATTAAACAGCAGTCATCATTAATAACAACTTTCTGGAAAACCTAGCCAAATGTGCCCAGTTATGAGTAGGGCCCTACCAAATTCACCGTCAATTTTGGTCAATTTCACAGTCATAGGATTTAAAATAAATAAATAAATCATCAGGGCTTCAGATACTTAAATCTGAAATTCCCCAGTGTTATAACTGGGGGAGCCACCCAAAAGTGGATCATGGGTGTGTGGGTGTGTGTGTGTGTCAGTTTTGCCACCCTTCTGTGCTTCTGGCGGCGGCACTGTGTTCAGAGCTGGGTGGCCAGTTAACAGTGGCTGCTGGCCAGGCACCCAGCTCTGAAGGCAGCACTACCACCAGCAGCAGCGCAGAAGAGAGTTGGCATGGTATGGGAGGGCCTTGGGGTGGAGGGAGGGCAAGGCCGGCTTTACGGGTGGGCAACCACCCAAGGTGCTGTGGTTATGGGGCAGGTCTCTGTGGTCACACACCCGTCTCCACACACAGCAGCCCAAGGCCCCTTTAACTCCTGAGCGCCAGAACAATGGGCACAGAGCCAGGGGATGGGCAGTGCTGGTGGTGCCCTGGCCGAGGGCTCCTACTGTATGCCAGGCTCCAGCTGCTGGTCCTGGCTGGGTTGGTGAGGGAATGGACTTCCTCTTCTCCTGCATGGGCTACTCCCGGGGCTGGGTCAGATCCATATCCAGGAACATCCCCTAGCTCCAGGAAGCTCTGTGGCTGCTGACTAGGACCCCAGCTCTGAAGGCAGTGCTGCCACCAGCAGTTCAGACATTATATGGTATTGGCACCTTTATTTCTGCACTGCTGCTGGCTGTGGTGATGCCTTCAGAGCTGGGTGGGAGGCCAGCATATGTCACTCTCCAGCTGCCCAGCTCTGAAGGCAGCGCAGAAGTAAAGGTGGCAATACTGTGACCCCTCTCCCCACAGCCTTGTGACCCCTAGTTTGAGAAATGCTAGTTTTCCCTGTGAAATCTGTATAGGATAAAAGACCAGATTTCACAGTCTGTGACATGTTTTTCATGGCTGTGAATTTGGTAGGGTCCTAGTTATGAGTGTCTGAGGGCTTGGCTACACTGGAGAGTTGCAGCGCTGGTAGTGGCTTTACAGCGCTGTAACTTACTCCCCGTCCACACTGGCAAGGCACATACAGCGCTGTATCTCCCTGGCTACAGCGCTGGCTGTACTCCACCTCAGCCTGGGGAATAACGACTGCAGCACCGTCGGAGCAGCTGCTTATCTGGTCTGAAGGCTATTTGCATTTAAGAGTGAATGAGGGGTGGGGGAAGTGGTTGGAATTTGCAAGGCAGGGAGCTGACACAGTGTCAGCTCCAAAAATCCCCTCTCTCTCTCTCTCTCTCTCTCGCTCTCTTCCCCCCCCCCCACGCTCCCTGTCACACTCCACCCCACCCCCCCTCTTTTAAAAAGCATATTGCAGCCACTTGAATGCTGGGATAGCTGCCCATAATGCACCACTCCCAACACCGCTGCAAATGTGGCCACACTGCAGCGCTGGTAGCTGTCACTGTGGCCACACTGCAGCGCTTTCCCTACACAGCTGTACGAAGACAGCTTTAACTCCCAGCGCTGTACAGCTGCAAGTGTACCCAAACCCTAAGGTACTGATGAGCCTTTTTGTTTTTTGTAGAGTTTGCTTTCCAAAGCTCAAGGAATGGGCTCCAGTTCAGTTAAACTCCGTGTAGGATCCCTCTTCATGAATGTTGGGAAGTCAGAAAAGCGGGATGCTGTTATGAGACGGACACCGCATGTGAACATTAATCCCTTTACTCCAGACTCGCTGTTCCTTCAGACTTCATCTGGACAGTGTCGTAGAAGAAAGAGAACGCATTGGAATGAGTAACTCATACTTCTTTATCAATCTTATTTTAACCATTTTTAGTTGTTTACAAAAATATTGTATTGCTAAATTTCCTCGGAAATCTCTAGTTAATTATTTCCCTAAAATCAACAGATCCAAAATGTACATTCTGGATTTAATAGCAATAGGTATCTTCAAAGTGAATGACAGCCAGAAATATATTTTCTGGGTTGCGCTAGGGTACAGTGTGATGTGCATGACCATAATCTGCAGTGGGATTTTTGTCAAATGGAAGGTAAAATCGGTTTAGTGAATCCTTGGATTAGGAGAAGAATTAACAGGTGAACCATATTGTCCAGACACGGATTTGAGTTGGGATGGGAAACTGGACAAAATCAAGTAGTAATGTTTGTCTTGATTCTGCTAGATAGAAACCAGAAAGGGGAGGCAATAGGGTGGACATTTAGCAGTGGGCATCAGCTGCAGCAGTTTTTAATCTCCTAGAAACAGGAAAATATATGCAAGAGAGCTAAATTTTGTAGGTGGGTATTACCTTGTGTGATTTCACATTCCAGACTTTTTGGTTTGGTTTCCATTAGCTTGGCCTTGGTAGAATGTAAGAATTGGAATTCTTATTGTCTGTCTTTAAGATCATCAAGACTTATTTATTCAATACATTAATATATTATGAATGTAACTTTCAGCTCTTGTGGGGAGGACATGGAAGCAAGTGACGGAGAGCTTGAAGATGAAACTATCAGACCTGCCAAGGTAACAAACTTACAGCTTTGTGTTTAATTAGTAGTGTGTATCTGCAGACCTAAGTCTTACTTTCCCCTTTTTAATCACTGCAGCGGATCACAATAACAGAAAGTAATATGAAGTCACGGTATGAAACAGAATTTCATGAATTGGAGAAGATTGGGTCTGGAGAATTTGGTTCCGTGTTTAAATGTGTAAAAAGGCTTGATGGCTGTATCTATGCTATAAAACGGTCCAAGAAGCCCTTAGCTGGCTCAGTTGATGAGTAAGTATGTGTTATTTTACTAAAAGCTAGATACTAAGTCTTGGTTGCCTTTTTACTTTTTTTTGCTTCTCCCATATGAAGTGTTCCGTTGTACGCCTTAAAATGAGACTTTCAAGATGAATCTAAGTTTCCAAGTGTTTATCTGCTTTACAGCTAATACCTTAAAATAGAAATCTAAAACTAACTTTTCATCAGCCTTTCTGAAGTTAAAGGGTAGTGTTGTGGTTTATGTGAAGTGGGAAGAGAGACTTGGGTTCTCTTCCCAGCTTTAGTCAAATCGCTCTAGTCATCTGTAAAGTAGGGATAATACTGCCTTCCATTAATGGTACATATGTTACACTGATGTCTGTAAAGCCCTTTGTGATCCCTGCTGGGAAGTCTTCACACAAATGCAAAATGTTAAGTATTGCTCCATGTCCAGTTTGAGTGAAGGATAAAGTCGTTAAGCAGGCCAATTTCTTTTTCTGGTTCTTTTGCACTTGCACAATGCTGTTTAGTTTACAACACTCCAAGGGAATGGTTAAATCCAAAATACTGAAGTCTTTGTGAACAAACACTAGCATAATTTATGTTTCAGTCTTAACTCTTTCATCTAATGCATAAATGTTTAGTTCCCTTTTAAACTTTTGACCAAAAGAAGGGTTCCACAATTGTATCATCAGGAGCCTTTTCTGAAACTGTTCAATGGCAGGCCTTTAGAAATGATGTCAATGGTGCTTTAAAAGCATAGTGAATTTGCAGCCCCTTCTCTAGCCTCTCCCGATGGTGAAGTCTCAGTTGTTCTTGAAGTGGAGCTATGCAACCTGATGTACAACAAAAGCTTGTATTTTATCAGTGGTTAATCTTTTTATAGTATAATATAAATTATTTAAAAACCTTAAATACTCGATCACTGACATCAATGCAAATATAACTTCAGATACTGCCCAATTAAATCTGTAAAAGACATCAGCCTTAAGTTTATAATAGCAAGGTGGATTGTTTCTTCTTTTCATTGGTGAATGCTGTTGGATAAGTTGCTTGATAACAAAGCAGTATTGACAGATGAATACCTGTTTTTCAGGCTCAGTGTTAACATGGCTACTGCCTTAAAGACATGTGACAACAGTATAAAGATTGCGTGTGTGTGTAGCAACTTCCAGCAGACCTAAATTTAGTCTAATAAACTTAGACTATCACTAAATATTTGTGTTTTTTTTTAATTTATAATAGGCAGAATGCTTTAAGAGAGGTCTATGCACATGCAGTTTTGGGGCAGCATTCTCATGTAGTCAGATACTACTCTGCCTGGGCAGAAGATGATCACATGCTTATACAGAATGAGTATTGTAATGGTAAGAAAAAACCTGTTATCAGTCACCTTGCTATGAACCATAGGTCTTCTAAAGTTGCCTGTAGGGTTTGAACTGGCAGGTCTCTCATGGCATTAGCCTGGGGTGGATGGCACTGGTTGGTTGTAAGAGATACTCTTTTCTAAATGTGAAAGAGATGGAGTTACATGTATGTGCAGTCCCTTTTGTAGGAGAGAGCATTTTATATATCTAAAAACCAAATCAATAAATTTGATCAAACAAAATACTCCAATAAAACAAAACTCTGTAAAAGAGGACACAGCAAAAGGTTCCTCCCCTGGCACATAACAATTGGTGAGCCATGGGGCTGTTTGACTACTCCCTGGTTGACAAAGTAAATATTGCAGTGCATAGAAACCATTTTTCTAAGCAAATTAATGCATTCCTTATGGGGGAAACTTTTTTTTAATATACTTTGGACATTATAGCAGTAGGCCCATACATGCTGAAGCACAATAAAACAATTATGTTGCTACTAAACTAAAAAGAAAATCCCTCTTCCCCTATCAGAATTCCTGTCACCCTTTATTTAAGGGGCAGGTGAGAAACAGGTGTTCTGTGGGCCACCCTCCCATTTTAATGGAATAGCTCAGCCTTCATCAGGATCAGCAGCTGGGTCTAAGTCACAAACTAGAAGTGACTTGGATTTTAAACTAACTTTCTATATTGCTTTTCATGTTAATATCAAAGTATGTTGACTCTGAAATATTGTGTATAAAGATTTGAGGAATATTCCTGTACAAAATTGTTTTGGGACCATGAGTAAATCACTTGATTTCTGTTTCCCATGTTATAGATGGAGGGGGGAGGGAGAGAGAGAGAAATACTCTTATCTGAGATAGTTCTTCGAAAAGTGCTGCTAGTGCAAAGTGTATTAATCTTCCACTTACAAACGCAGTAGGGATAGCTCTTTTTGGCTCAGTGCCATGAGCTGATGTAAATGTGAAAAAGCCAACTTAAAGAACTTTATCAGGAAAATTCTGTGGTGTCTTACCAAAGTCCCTTAGATGAGTTTAAAACAAAAAATTAGATTAAATGACTCCATGCAAAGAGAAAGTGGACTGCATCCAAGAAAGGTCATGCTTAAGGAGGGCATGCTCAGTTTTCCTTATTTGAATTTTATACTGTTCCTGTGTGGGTCGTCTCACCAGCATAGACTAAATCTACACCTTTGTGGTTTAGGGTTAGATATTCAGTGCCTTTTGGTTTTCCTCTTGCACAGAACTCTTGCCCTCTCTGTAGCCTACATTCTAGTCCCAAAACAGGAGGTTCCAAAAATTGAGGCTTTCACCACAATATTAACATGGCCATATCTTCCTAAGCTCTTATGCTGTAGAAAACATTCTAATACAGATTATATGGGTGACATGGCCCCCAATTCATGGATGTTTGGAACAGTTTCTTCACACTTGGGATCCCCTGGCAACTACAGCGATTGCTTACATTACTTTACATGTATTTCAATGTAGAAGCTGGGAATAAGGGGAAAGAGGTATACCACGTGACCATCCAGGTCTCTCTAGACCACCAGCAATGTTCAGTGCTCCATGAACCACGTTTTGGGAATCTCTGATATATGGGAAACCTCACTCATTTTACATAAAACACTTGTGGAGGAAGGTAGTTGACATATTTTGGCTTTCTTTTAGGTGGCAGTTTGGCTGATGCCATAAGTGAAAACTACAGAAATATGCGCTATTTTACTGAACCCGAGCTGAAAGATCTGTTACTACAAGTGGCTCGTGGCTTAAAGTATATTCATTCAATGTCACTGGTACACATGGATATAAAGCCTAGTAAGTATATAAACTACTGTACTATATTGAAGTTATATTTACAATTACTTTAGATGGTTTAGTCTGTTGCAGAAAAATAAGCAGTCAGCCATACCTCAATAACTGTAAATTCTTTGTGTTGCTACTCAGACCATCAGAGAGATCAATTTTAAAATTGGCTAGCATAATTAAAGTTCCTTTAAGTTTATTTTGCATCATTTTCTGTGGAACCAAGTTTGTTGACTTGCCAAAAAATTGGCTTCTGTCCCATGAGGTGGTTTCTGCTTTCTAGTTTCTTACTTTAGGGAATGGTGTATATAATGAAACCAGTTTCTTTATAAATGCAGTTGTCTGAGAAATCAAACGAGGTAAAACTTAGATCTGGAATTGTGTTCCTTACAGTTCTTCTTCTTTGCAGGTAATATCTTCATATCTAGGACATCAGTTCCAAGTATGATGTCAGAGGAAGGTGATGATGATGACTGGTCTTCTGACAAAGTTGTATTTAAAATAGGTAAGGAAAATACTGCACGCTTAACGATCAAATGATATAATTAATTTGGTTTCTGAAAAATAACTTTTTCCCCTTAACTATTCCCTGTAGGTGATCTTGGCCATGTAACTAGAGTATCTAGTCCACAAGTAGAGGAAGGAGATAGCCGTTTTCTTGCAAATGAAGTTTTACAAGAGGTAACAGCATTGTTTTGCTAATTGAAGCTAAAATAAGGTTTAAGTCTGCGTGATGTTTGCAGTTTTTTTTTATTTAACCACCCCCAAGTTGAAATAACTATTTCAAATTTGTAAAATATGAGTTGTTCTAAATGGCTCACCTTTTTGGAGTGCGAGAAGATAGATACTTCGGATGTCTCCATTTCCAAATCAGTCGTATGTCCGGTTTCTATTCTGGTGTGGGTATTCACAGAAAGTTTAATTTTTTTCTTTGCAGAACTATACTCACTTGCCAAAAGCTGATATTTTTGCTCTTGCTCTAACTGTTGTGTGTGCTGCTGGTGCTGAACCACTTCCAACTAATGGAGACCAATGGCATGAAATTCGACAAGGAAAACTGCCTAGAATACCACAAGTTCTTTCTCAAGAATTATTGGATTTATTAAAAGTAAGAATTGTTGTATGCAAATAGCTCCTTGCTTATTCTGATACTGTAAGTAGTTTAGTATTTTTAAACATGAATCTCTTTTCTTCGAGGTTATGATTAGTCCAGATCCAGAGAGAAGACCTACAGCAGTGGCTCTGGGCAAGCATTCAGTGCTGCTGTCTGCTGCCAAAAAGAGTGCAGAACAACTTCGTATAGAGCTGAATGCTGAGAAGTTCAAAAATTCACTGTTGCAAAAGTGAGTGCAAAGGTTCCTTGAATATCCAATATAAATATATTTCTAATTTGTGTTTTAGGGTGATGAAATGCATACTCTTATTTCAAATTTTAAGATTATTAAAGATAGGACGTAAGAGAACAGTAACTGTACTTGGACTAAACCTAAGTCTACTCTTAGAGCCTTTAAGGAAACTCTAAGGGGCCAAATATACCATAGAAACCTAAGAACAATAGCAATGTTTGCATAATATCTAAAAAAATGAATTGTTTTTTAAAGAAAAATTTCCTTTGCAATATTTTGATATCATCGTTGCAGTATTGAGAATCAACATAAGACACTTCATTTGTTTTGTTTTTTACTGATGTAAATGTAAATAGCATGAATAGTGACTAGCACATTAGGCAAGTTTTCAATTGTAATAATCAAAGGGTTTTAGTAAGATGTGTGTAAATGTGGCTTAGAAACTGAGATTCCCTTTAGGAAGAGTATTAACCTCCTTAATCCCTTTGAGCTGGCTGTTAGGTCATTCTCTAAATTATAGGCAGGAGATGGAAGAATTATGGTGACTGTCAGCATTTGAACCTCTTATTTCTTTAATTTTGTGTGTCTTTGTGCCTAATGGCTGGAAAGCTTAAGGTGTGGGGTATTGCTGTGTTTCTGTGCATCGTTTGTGATTAATATGCCCTTCGTCATTTTTTCCCATGCCTTCCATTTTTCATGCTTCCACCATTCCCTCTTGCATTTTTTCCTCTAGCCTTTGCCACAGTTGGTACAGCTAGAGGCAGACTTGCTCTTTTGGTTGGTTACACTCATACAGTCTCCTGATGAATGACTCTGACTGCAGAAAGGAGGAAGTAAATCTAGCAGTCTGCAGGCTTTGGTTGAAAGACAAATTCTAAGCACTGAGACTCCCCACTTGCCTGTATGCATGAAAGAGGAGGTGTTCTAAACTTCTCTAAGTATTATCAGTAATAAGAAATATTAGTAGTCTTTCACATCCTTCCCTCACCCCTCCTGGATGCAACTTTTCTTTTTCTCAGAAGTCCTATGGTGTCCTTGATATTCTTTAAAGGTTTCTCTCAATGTTAACATAGCCATGACAAAATAACTAATAGCTATTGCAAGTATTGACATGAAGTCTGTGTATGCTGTACATGGCTGCTCCCTCTGCTGCATGTAAGAACTCATCTATCTGCTAAATGCGATATTGTCCTTTAGGACGTCCTGGATCAAAGGTATATGTCTGAAACAGCAGTCAAAGGGATCTGGCTGCTGAATGTATTCAATGATCTGTTTACAATTCTTTGTGTCTTTAAGTGGATAAGAGTCAATTGACATAATTTACTTGGACTTTTTTGGGGGAAAAAAACCTTTCATGAGGTTATGTTTTTTTAAAAAATGTATTAATGGGGTCAGAGTTTAAAATACTGTTCTGGAGCAGAAACAAAACAAAGAGTAGGAGTAAATAGCTAACTTTTATCATAATGAAATGTGAAGAGTTGGGTACTCCAAAGGTCAATATTAGGACTCATGAGCAGCAACTAGTATATTAAATAGTTTGGAAAAGAGGGTAAGCACTGAGGTGTGAAAATTACATATTTAGGGTAGTTGATGAGAAGACACTGAGGAACTTAACAAAACGAAGTGGATGGATAACACAATGGCATTTGGAATGTAATTTTGACAAACAAGGTAATGTGTGTTGGGAGTCCTAGTCTGAACTATTTGTACACAATACCAGATTACATTAACTAGAACAATTGGGGGAGAAACAGTTCAGTCTTGATATACAATGTAATGAAAAAAGGAAACAATATCAAGATGTGTAAAGAATGGGTGTAGAATAATGGTGCAATTATGTCATTATATAATATCTGTGGTATGCCCTCTCCTGGAATGTGTTCAGTTATTTAGACTTCAAAGTCATAGAGGATCATTACAATCGTTCTTCGAGTGATTGTTCATATCCATTCCAAGCAGGGGTGTGCGTGCCGCGTGCATGCCATCCGAAATATTTTTTTCCCCTTAGCAGTGTCCGTAGATTTGGCCTTGGCGCTCTCTCCCCCCCCCCTCCCCCCCAGAGTGGCGCCTCCATGATGCCCTATATAGAGGCCCGCCGACCGTCCACCCCCTCAGTTCTTTCTTACCACCGGTGACGGCTAGCTGGAACCTTGCTCGCTCTTACGGCAAGATTAGCAGTGTCCCGTTGTCAGTGTATATAGTTTAGATTTAAATTAGAGTTAGTTGTACATAGTTGATAGTTGTTGGGGGGGCTTCCCCCCAAAGTATTCGTCGCCCCGCTGGGGCATGCCCTGGTCCTCAGGGTTTAAACTCTGCAGGGACTGCGGGAAGTTTATGCTGAAGAGTGACCCGGACTCTTCCTGCTTAAGGAGCCTCAGAGAGAGCCACCAAAGAGACCAGTGCGATATCTGCAGGGCCTTCCGTCCCAGGACTCTTAAGGACAGAGAGCAGAGACTCCAAAGTGCTCCTGATGGAGGCAGCCTTGCGGCCACCTTGCAACACTGAGCCGGCCAACCCGGCGCCCAGCACTTCCTCTTCGGTGCGCAGTGCCCCGGCACTGGTATCAAGACATGAGGCCCAGGCCAAAGCCTCCAAATCCCGGCACCGGAGGGAGTCGGGACACAGAAAATCGGCCTCAGTGAGGCACTGTTCATCTTCTCCGGGGCCCGCTAAAAAGAAGAGGCCGGTGAGGGAACGATCACCCCACCAGGACCTTAAAAGGCCGACACTGTCCACGAGTGCGAGTGGACAAGCAGGGCCACAGACTCATCCTCCTGTTGCTCCGTCGACTCCCGCACCAAAGAGGGGGCGGTCGAGTCTGGACCAGCCAAGATCCCCGGACCTCAGCGAGGATGTGCATCTCCCATCGACACCCGAGGCGTTCAAGGAGGCCTCTGACTTGTTGAGCCTCCCGGTGCCGGCCTCTCCACACAGGCGCAAGGAGCCGCTGGCCGTGGCCTGACCCCCGATGTCTCCTCGGTCCCTGCCCTGCACCACCCCGGCGGCACCAGTGCAGAGAGAGCGTTCTCTGGCACCGCTCCCCGGCGACAGTGGGTACTGCTCCCCCTAGGTCCTCCTATTCGGAGATCTCAGACTCGGAGGCAGAGTCCTACTGCTCCAGTAGATCGAGGAGCAGGAGGTCGGTTTAGCAGGCGAGCCATCAACCTTACCCGCCGCAGTGGCAGCAGCAGTGGCAACCTCCCTCCCAGTAGCCGTTCTGGACTCCCTGGGCCTACCATCAGTCCGTGAGACAGGCGTTCGGACCTCACTCCAGGTCCGCGTTGGTCTCCTTGATGTCGGTGGCTCTGGCGCAAATACTTCTACCACTGGCACCGCCATCCGGCAGGGGTGTGCCTCAACTAAGTCCAGCACCCCCTAATCATACACTGGCACCGATGGGGGCCATGGTTTCGACACGCCTCGTTGTTCGGTGTCGACCCCGGTACCGGCTGCAATGCCACATCTTGAATCCGCACTGGCCACGCAACTGCAGTACCGTGTGCCACAAGCCCCTGAAGAGATGGACGGTACAGAGGGAGGCCCGCTGCAGGTGATCGCGTCCTCTTCCTCTCCGCATGAGGCGGTCACGGGTACTGCAACGGCACCAGCCCTAGAGGACAACCGGGTGCTCCAGCAGCTACTTAAGCGGGCAGCTGATCCAAGCGGAGGAGATCGAGGTGGACGTGGACCTGGTAGTGGACATCCTAGTCCCCTCGGGCCCATCCAGGGTAGCCCTACCGTTGATCAAAACGATAGCTGACACGTCCTGCACTTTGTGGCAGACACTAGCTTCATTGGCCCCCACGGCCAAAAAGACAGAGAGGCGCTACTTCGTGCCCTCCAAGGGCCACGAGCACCTCTATACCCACCCTCCCCTGGACTCTCTCTAGTAGTGGATGCGGCCAACCAAAGGGAGCGTCGGGTTCCAAGGGTCTACACCTAAGAACAGAAGCCAAAAAGTTGGACCTGTTTGGCAGAAAGGTGTATTCAACAGGGGGGCTGCAATTACGTGTATCCAGCCAACAGGCTATAGTGAGCTGGTATGGACACAGTACATGCTTGGCATTGTCTAAGTTCGCTGAACTTCTTGCCCAGGAATCGCGAACAGAGTTTTCGGCCCTGGTTGAGGAGGGGAAGTTGATCTCCCGAGCATCCCTCCAGGCAGCCCTGGTCATGAGGTGGGGAGCCTGGCTTCAGGTCTCGGGCCTTCCTCATGAGGTTCAACAGACCATCCAGGACCTCCCCTTCGAGGGGCCCATGCTCTTCTCCGAAAAGACGGACAAGAGGTTACATAGCCTGAAGGGCTACCCTTCGCTCTCTGGGCTTGCACACCCCAGTAACCCAGCGCAGGCAGTTCAGACCGCAACTGGCCCCACGACCTTACCAGCCTCAGAACTGCATGGACTCCAGGCGTAGACAAGGCAGGAATGGCAGAAGGAGGCACCAACATCAAGCCCTCTGGCCAGTCATCCAGCCAGACAAGGCCATCATCAGGGCCTAGGCCCCCAATTTGATGGTACGGTTGGGGACGACCTACCGGTCAGGACTCTGAATCCTCCCAGCCTTACCTTTGGGTCACGTCTGTCCCCCTTCTGTCATGCCTGGTCCCGAATCACATCGGACAGTTGGGTGCTTCGCATGGTAGAGAGGGGATATTCTATCCAGTTCTCCTCCCTCCCGCCCCTCCAGCCCACCTTCCAGTCCCTCTTCAGGGACCCCTCTCACGAGCAACTTCTAACTCAGGAAGTGTAGTCCCTCCTCACAGCAGGGGCAGTGGAGGAAGTTCCTCAGGAACTCAGGGGCTTCTCCCGTTATTTCCTATTACCAAAGGCAAAAGGGGGCCTCAGACCTATTCTGGTCTTGCGGCCTCTAAACAAGTTTGTAAAGAAGCTCAAGTTCCGCATGATCTCCCTGTCCTCTATCATTCCCTCCATGGATCCAGGGGATTGGTATGTCGTCCTCAACTTGAAGGACGCGTATTTTCATATTGCCATAATCCCCCAACACAGGCGTTACTTCAGATTCGTCGTGGGCAACGCCCATCTTCAGTTCACAGTGCTGCCTTTCGGCCTGTCAGCAGCCCC